>NC_089873.1:94100909-94403939 GCF_040182565.1 Anser cygnoides | reverse complement strand
TCATGGGTTCTGTGCTGTGCATTAATGGTAACCATCTTCCCCCCTTCCTAATAGTTTAAAAGCAGAATGGCTCTACAGTCAAGGTAAAGGAAGATCATACCGACCTGGGCAGCATGTTCAGTTAGTCCAGTACTTGGCTACTGTTTGCCCTCTTATATCTACATATGGTCTCCAGACTGAAGAGGATGCCAAACTGGAAAAAATACTGAGTAAGCAAAGGTGAGGACTTCTTGTTTTTCTGTTGTTAGAGAATGCAATTAAGAACAAAATTGTATGTCTCATTATGTGTTAGATACAATAGCATTTCCTTTTAAGTGTTTCAAAGCAGCAGTGAGGGCAGGAGATGGAAGAGTGGTGGAGGTACAGGATGAGCAGCAAGACAGCAGCAGGAGTGTTTTCCTGTTTGCTCGGCGCCCTAGAGACAGTCTGTGCTCTGTAGGACATTGAAAGTGGTTTGTGTTAGGACTGTGATTAAAATAGGCTACCTACTCAGATCTTTGTTACAGAGAAAGTGAGGCAGTCTTCAAAAAGGAGCAGACTTTTAACTCTTGTTCTAATTGTAAATAAAGACTATTGTAGTACATGAGTGAACTAGCCTCTTTTTTTTATTGTTAGTGTGTTTTAAGGTTGTCCTTTGAGGGGTACTATTCCTGATGATGCTCTTGACAGCCTCTTTATCTGGCACCTTGGGTCTGTCATCAGAGGCCACTGTAGGTCCTGCTGGTTCTGCAAGCAGGAGTTATTTTGCTAGGGACTGTGCAAGTAGGTGTGGAGAGTTACAGTCATGCACTTTGCTCCTGTGAGAAGGTGAATTAATTGGGATTAAAACCCAGAATACTGAAGAATACAGGCATACCTATTTGCCAGGACTACTACTGACATTTTTTTTTTTTGCCAAAAGATTAGAGTGGAAGAGTCGGGGGAGCAAGCTAAATAAGTCATATAATATGGGTAGAAAGCTGTATAAGGAGAACTGCAGTATTTCATCCAAAAGGGCTGGAAACTTGGGAGCATCTGGAAGGAATTGCTTTGTCAATATAGATTGGTCTGCAGTTTCCTCCTGAAGATATGTAGGGGCCATTTCAGAGGAGAAATGTATACATGCATTATTTTTAACGCTGGTTGACTTTCTGATGTCTACCTCATGGTCTTTGAATTTAGCTGCACTGAAATAACGTTTGTGTTTTCTCAGATGGTAAATGATGATTATATGTTTGTGGAAACACTGTTATTTGATTTTTGTATTAGGGTACAGGGATACAGGGATTTCTTGACTTAGTCATTTGCAAACATAAAAAAGACCCCCTCCATTCCTCAAATTCTCTGCACGTACAAACATAGCATGTCCTGCAGCAGACACTTAAAGTATCTGCATACCTTGCTTGTGTGTAGAGATACTTGGTGGTTTTTTTCAGTCGATAGTCAGAATTGCATGCTGTTTTTTGTTTGTTTGTTGTAAGTAACAAAGAGGCAGAAGGAAGGGGAACAGAAGCAGCCTGTGCAAACCCTGGCTTTGTGAGTAGTCCTGTTGATGTCTAGTAGGTGTAGGAATCTGTATAACTAGCCTCTTGTTTTAGAATGGTTTGATTGCTTATTTCCTTTCAAGTAGTTGATAGCTTTTTAGATGCTTTCTGTATCAAAAAAAGTTAAAAAGAAACATAAAATCTGTTGGAACTCTGTGTTTAGGCTCCACCAGAGGCAGCTGATGAATCAAAACCAAAATGAAGGACCACCTACATCTCCCACTCCCAACAAAACACTACCAGTTACTTACGAACAGAGCAGTCCAGCACAGCCACCACAGATAGTTCTTGAAAGTGGTAAGATGTAAATCTGCACCTCTGATCTAACCGGTAGAAATAAATGTTTTTTTGACCACAGATAGCTTTCCGGAGAGAATTTTGGAACAAGGCCCTGCTATTAGTTTATTATTTTTTTGAGATTTTCAACTGAAGCTATAGGTTGTTCTCTAAAAATACATTCTGTGGTTATTCATGTCTTGAAATGCTAGTAAGATGGCTAGGTGAAAAACACAATCCAGTACATGAAAATGTTATTACTTCAGCTGTTCCATCTGATCAAAGTGTAACTGCTCCATGGGACGGCAGTTTGTGCAGCTCACTCTGCTCAGTATCTGTGAGGTTCATGTATGTTGCTGAGATGAATAGTTACTATCATTATTGTTATGTAAAAGTAATGCTTGTCATGATTTAGCATTTTGGATTTTACACACCCAGTTTCTAACTATGTAAAATAAAATATAAATCCCTATAAATTAAGCTATGTTATTGAAGTACTATGACTTCTGAATATATCTTTCTACATATCTAGAACGTGTCATCCAGAAGAATTCTTGGGTTGGACCAAGTGCGAACGATGATCATTCCTATGCAGTCAAGAACACTTTTCTTCTTGAAAGAGATTGTCACAAGGAGCTATACCTCGAAGATATACAGACTGATGAAGACAAACTCAACAGCAGCCTGTTATCGTCAGAGTCTACTTTCATGCCAGTTGCTTCAGGATTGTCTCCAGTGTCTCCTACTTCAGACCTGAAGTTACATGGGATCAGTTTGGGCCTAGAAGATGATGATAGTACAGTTATTGAATTTATGAAAGGTGTTAATAGAGAAGAAACAGCTAACAAGGACAAAAAACCTTCGTGGGTTACAAGAGAGCACTCTAACGAAGTGGCGGGAAGTGTGGAAACTCAAGAGAATATCATAGAGAATGTGCAGGTACCGTCTCCTGATCCAGTAACAGATAACCACGCTGACGCTAGCAACTCTTTGGCATCCTCTGAAGACCAAGTTCTGCACGGTCAGCCCAGCACCTCAGTAGGTGCTGAATCAGGAGTTACAACTCTCTGTCCTGACCAGACAGCAGGAGAAAAATCAGGTTCTTTACCTGCTGTTGATGAAGGTGCAGCTGAACTGCAAAGAATGACTAAAGCAGCTACTAAGCTTCAAGCCTGCTGGAGGGGATTTTACACAAGGAACTTTCATCCCCGAGCCAAGGAAGTGCGATATGAAATTCGCCTAAGCAGAATGCAAGAGCATATCATTTGCTTAACAAATGAAATACAAATGTAAGTTGAGATCATGCTGTCGGTATTCATATCTGAATGAATATAAACGTTGCCCCAGGATATTTCAGAAGAGGTATAAATGGGTCTTGATCTAACTATTCACAGTAGAACTAGTAGCACTAGTAATATAAAACAATGGCGACAGTTAAGGAACATTTCCTGTAAGACGTACATGGTTATGCACATAGCTTTTCATCCTTTCAAAGTGCCCTCTATGAATGGGTTGGGTTAGAATCAACTTTTTCAACTCCTTTATTGCCCAGACTTGCATGTTTTGCTGCACAATCAAAGTAGCAACTGTAAAGAATGGGGTTTTTTTTTGACTTGTCTTCTGGCAATTACAAAGTTTCTTTGTTAAGTGTCCATATACAGTCATTTCTCTGTCAATGGTTGGAAGAAGGATTCTCCCTCTGTCTTGCGTGATATGATTATAAATGTGATTGAGTTTTTTGATCATATGGGTCCATGTTTCAAGGAGATCATTGCCAAAGTTTTTAGATTTGTAAGATATAAATTATATATAAATAAAGCTCTTAAAGTATTAGTGAGTCAATAAATATGCTACAGCAAAAAGGAAGTAAAATCTTAATGCAACTTTGAAAAAGAAACGTATGCTGGAAATTCAGCAACTGGATATTGATGACAAGCCAGACTGCAATAACGTCTTTAAAGTTGGGCTATGTATTTTTCAACAGTTCTGTCTTATAACTAGGCATTTCTGTGCATTCTTGTTGATCTTGTTTACTGAATATTATTTATCTAAATAACTTTGGATGTATGTTCTTGCAGGCTTAGAAAAGAAAGAGAGGAAGATAAGATTCAAAGGCTTGTACAGGAAGAAGCTGTCAGATTTCTTTGGAACCAGGTAAATGGCTTTAGTCCACTTATTTTTCTGCTTACATAAGGATTGAGAAGGTATTATTTCATGCTGGAGATCCCGAAGAGACAGAGAATATGGTTCGTTCTTCCAGTTATGGCTTATGAGAATCCAATTGACGTGTTCTTGGCTATACTGGTGTTCTGGGGATAAGTAATATTCAGAAGTCTTAACACAACACAATAAATTGGCTTTGCAACTAAACGCTAAAATACAACTTGGTATGAGAAGAAGGAGAAAATGGAAGGAAAACTAAGCATTGTAGACTTGAAGAATGATGTGGCTGCTAGATGCTCAGGGCAAATAAAACAGTGTCAAGCTGTGTCACTTCTGAGCAACTAATTTCTAAAGTAGATGAGTTATTAATACATCTCTTAATAAGCTAATCTTTAAAAACTGATTGACTATTTTCTTAAAAATGGGTTATTTCTTAAAGGTTCCCTCTCCTTCTCTTTTTAAGACCAGATTCCTTTTTCTTCAGGAAACTAAATTCTTCTTTACTTGAAACAGAAGGCTTGTGTGCTCTGTTGTGTTGGGCATCTAGTTTAAAAGCTATTAACAGTGGGAAGAATATATTGTCCCAAAAATATAGTGACATGTTTGTCAGTTCACTTGACCTTAAATTTTATACAAGTATTTTGTTGCAGGTTGTGAAATATACTCTAGAGACCGAAGTACTTTTTAAATTGCATTTTATAACAAAATTCTCTTTATACTTTACAGGTTAAATCCCTTCAACAATGGCAGCTTACTGTTACACAAAACGTAGGTGCCACTTGGCAACCTGGGATCCCTTCAGCCAGTAATTCCTGTCCATCTGAACCATCTGTTCGAGCATCCACTCTTGAGCAAGAAACCCTGCCAGATGTTAGTTCTGCTTGGTTAGTTCCAGCTAATGATGTTCTTCAGGAAAAGTCTTGGTTACAGTTCCCGGATTCTGGTTTTCATTCTTCTATGGCTGATCAGACTCATGCTGACTTGTGTAGCTCTGAAAAGAGTTTGACAGAAGGAACTGAGGGTTCTCTTTCGGTGGAAACTGTCAAACGATGTGGCAATAATAATTCAGAATATTCTTCAGATGTAGAGGAGGGCCATGGGGAATGTGGACAAAGTAGAGAGAGCTCTAATAACGAGCACGACAACAGGCTTCTACAACAGTATTTGAAATCTGTTCAGCAGCTGGAAGAGTCTGATGAAGGGACAAATTGCAATGATGAAACAGAGGGTAGCTGGCCACAAATTGCTGTTTCAGCAGAGAGCCAAGATTCTTCATCTGACATGCTCTCTGTAGATCTCCCTCAAAGTACATCTTCACCGGCACGAAGTGAAGTGAGTCAGACACCAGAAAGCTGCAAGCTGAATTCAGGAATAGGTGAAGGGAAGCAAACAGACTGTGATTCTTCATTTCAGATGCTGCATGTTGGGATAGCTGTATAGTAGGATCAGTTCCACTAAGGACCAGGGATTTGATTTCAGTTTCCTTTCTTTTTCTTTTTTTCATCTATACAAAACTTATTTTTCATGTGCGCTTAGGTTTGTGGGGGTTTTTTTGGACTCATGTTAACAATGTTTTAATGGCATTTTACTAATGTTGCTGAGGACTGATGTGAACCGTGCTAACAAGAAATCACCAAAGTTCTCAGTGACTATCATTATGCACTTTATTTTCAACCACGTAACTGATATCCTAGTAACTTGCTTCCTTGAAATTAATTCTGAAGATTGGGGAGCAGAGGAGAGAGTTTACTGTGAATTCACTACAGTGAATGTGTTAGTAAGTCTTTTTTTATTTTTATTTTTCTAGAAAACAGGACCAAGTCCTTACTTCACAAAAAGAAAGAAACAGTATGGAAAGAAACAGTTAACACAGGCAATGTGTGTGCATTTGTGGATTAAATCTGATGGGAAAGATGAAAGCAGTTGCGTTTGACTTTAACAAGAGTAATTTAGTCAGGGTTTCAAATACTCATTCCATGAAACCAGTGTCCAAGTCAGTGACTTCTTTTTGTCTTCTACTTGAAGTTCCTGGCTTGGAATCTGATCAGTTACATGGATTCTGAAACAAGGACTTAAAGGAGTCAGACCTTAGGAAACTTCAAACAAACTTTGGCCTTTGTTTTCCCTGAGGTTGAATTTCCCTGTTCATTCTCAGGTAAGACGCAAAGTGGAACCAGTAGCAGCCTTTACTAAATAAGAGTTTCAAAAGGGCATGTGTCTGGGAACATGGTTTCCAAGACTACACTGCTGGCTTACAGCAGCTGACTCGATGACATGTTTTGCCTCCACGAGGCTGCTAATGTCATTTTGGGATTCAGATCTGCATGGCTTTCTAGGCATGTATTTGATCACAGCTCCTACCTACAGGTGTAAATATTAAAAGCAAATGTCATGACTTAAAACTATTTTTTGAGTTCTCTTGGTGTTTTTGTTCTTGTTTGTTTTGCTTTGTTTTTCTGCAAGCAATAGGACTTGTATTTTGCCCAAGCCCATTTAATTTATATTTTTTATTTTTTGATGGAAAAGATCAGGCTTCTCAGTATACAGCAAAAGTGTGAAGGGAAATTTCATCTGCCAAGCAATTTGTAACGGATGCTAGTAAAATAAAAATTGACATGACTTCTAGGGGTATGTTAGGTTTGCTAATACTGTGTTTTGCATTGTGCAAGAAAAATCAAGTGTTTCAACAGTTTGCTGATGTTAATTTCTCTGAGATCAATCGTGCCAATCGTACAAGTACAGATACAAACATGTTTGCGTATAACAACACTTTGAATCCACAGATGAACTTTTGGTGCTACTGTGTCCTTGAAATCAACTAGTGCTGTTCTAAAGTGACTCTTCTGGCCATGTTACGATATCATAATTTAATTTTTGTAAAAGCTTTGGTTGCTTGTCTATTTTAGGTTCTGAGCTGAAGTTTACCCCTACTCAGGAGTTTGGCATGAGGCCAGTATCCACTTGAGGCCTCAAAATAGCCTTTATTTAGAACGTAAATGGTGTATTGGAGTTCTACCAGCCATCAGCCCTGTGGTGCAGTTCACCTTGGAAGAATAAAGCTTGCCTCTGCATATAGAGTAGCCATCATCTTTGTGGTTTTTTATTTTATTTCCCAGAAGTTCTAGGGCACTAACTTCTCAAGACAGCTGTCGTTGCAGTCTGGGTGACAATTGACTGCATTGCATACATGACAGCATTAAAAAAAAAAAAGTGGTATATTCTTAAATTGCAGTTTTTCTAAGTTGATCTAGTTAACAGCATATTAGTGGCATAACCATATTCATAACTAGATCTTAGGACATACGTGCTTGGGTACTGAAAGTGCTGTAGGTGCATGAATGTATCACAGCATCTAATTAGCTGTGTGAAGTAACGTATAGGCTCCTGGCCATAACCTTGTCCTTGGAAGGTTCTCAAGATGCATTTGAATCTCCCATGCTTGGAGATCTCTTCATTTCATAGGATTTAGCTCCTTGACCTGTTACAAAGATGCCATACAAGCCTTTAAAGATCTCATTATAACCTTTTTTTTTTTTGAGAGAAATTATTTCTGTCTGTGAAACAATTTTTGAACTGTGGGTTTTGAAGGCAGTGACTAGGCATAAAGAACAAGCTCCCTTTTGTGGCAGGGTGCTGGATTAGCATATGCAAGAGCTGGGAAAAGCTAGACCACTGTTGGATGAAAATGTTTCACTTACTGAAGATACTGATGGGCGATAAATATTCTGCTACTTTGTATTAGTGTCACTTTCTCTGCAGCATTAGAGGAGGAACAACTTCAATTTTGCAAGTGTTGAAGGATGCAAACTTGGTGAAACTAATATTTCATGGAAAACCTAGAATTTCTTGACATGTTCTCTATTATTAGGGCTTACAAATGCAAGAAGATTAATTTTAATTAATGCTTAGGTCAGCCATTGGCTTTTTTTAACTTGTAACCTCTATATCCAAAATCAGCTTTTTGAAGAGACAGCAAAATGTGTGCCAACATATAATCATATTTGTCTTACTCTTGAGGAAGCTTTGAAATATCAGAGACTTGTTCTGATAAGTATATTTCTTATGTATAAGATCAGTTGACTAAATGTACATAAATCAAAGAAAGAAGTTTTGGGTCAGTATTTATGGAGTTAAAAGTAATGTTTACATGCCTAAAATATTTTCATCCTGGCCATTCCAATACATACAGGGAAAGACATAACAAGGGGTACAGTGGAAAAATAAGTAATCAAATTTGATGTGTACTTAAAAATGGCTTCTTGAAATCCATTTCGTGCTCTCAGAGAATCAGTATATGGAAATGCAGTAGTTTAGTAGTTTACATTTACTCTTTTTTGTCTATGTAAGTTATCTTCATGTATGTATGTAGTATTTTTCCATGGATAGCAATGTACAGTTCCCTTTGGACATGATGGAGATTTCATAAAAGAATCAGAAGGCCTGATATATGAAAATCCCTGTCTGAAATTTTCCTGTGTTAATATTGTATGTCTTTCAGCATTTGGCTTTTGCAAGGCTTCACATTCAACAGAAGAATGTACTTTGTAGAAGGAAAGCTTGTGTGTCTGCCGTGGGCTGACTGACCCTCCAGTGCTGATGGAAGAGATTAGTAATGGTTACTTGTCAGGCAATGTCTGCTGTGCTGTGAGTACAGTTTAAGTGCTTCATTAACTTGCTTTGTAAAGATCAGCTAAATGTAGCTCAGACTGACTGTTCAGAATGATAAACTGACACAACTGATTTTTGTCCTTAATGAAGTAGTTGGCACATACAAACCTCCCTCAGTCTGTGGCAGACATGACTCTTTTACCTGCTCTCTTGAAGGTGGGCACAAGGAGGAAGCTGGAAGTGCATTTATATTTGACTTCAGGTTGAATCTTTATTGATGGTAACATCAACTCTCTTACGATTATTTCAGGTTTCTACCAAGTATGTTTATAGCTTACAGATATTTCAATCTTCCATGTAATGAAGAATGCAATTTTTCTACTGTATGTAATATTTGATAGATACTGTTTAGATGGTAGTTTGAAAAGTAGAACATTAATGAAGAATATTAATGAAGCAGGCATGCTCACATTTTATATTTCAAATTTGTGTTTAAGGTATTTGGATTGTATTGATTTCTCTGTATGTTAAATAACTTCTCAGATAAAAAACACAAGGCGATGCTTCGTTAATGAAAGTAGGTAAACTTCCGTTTCTGCCTTCTTCCATGAAACATGCTCTGATGGTCACAGCTCTGTTCTTCAAACCTCTCACTTAACATTTAGCTGCTGAATGAATGCAGTGACTAACATTTTATTGTGATGACTATTCCTATGTGGTGCTATTTTGTAAACAACATAAGCATGTGTTGCAAGGATGGGATATTCAGAAGGTTCTGAATGCTGGCTTGATTCTGCTTTTGTTTACTTAAAAGAAGCAGGGTCATACTTACCTTGAGTGCTTGTGAACTGGCTGTCTAAATCAGGATTTATCATATTTACATCTTCAGAAGTGTTCTTATACCACAAAGCAAGAAGCAATTAAGATTCCAAATCTGCTGTTGCTTCTAGAACACAAATATCTTAAAGCAAATACTTGAGAAAGTCTTTGCTAAACTAAATTGTGGAAGTCTAGCAGTTTGTTTATGTTTAAGTTCCTTAAACAACCACAGACTCTACTACTTGCATGCAGCAATTAAAATAATGCACTTAGCAGCCAGTCTGTCTGTATATACAATTTTTTCCCCCGAATAATGTTCTATGTTAATTGAACTTGCAAATTGTTTTTTTATGAATTTGTAAATATTGTCTGAAGAATTCCAAGTTTAGTTTCTACTTGTAACAGGTTGTTTGAACAAAAGTAGAAGATACATTCCTTTGAGACTACTTGGGTACTTTTTACTGGATTTGAAGCTATAGTGCATCTCTCACACATAACTTTTTCCTGAGATGATAGAATTGTAGCATTTAGTGGGGACTCACTGAATGGCGAGTTAAATTGGTCACTCACTAAAATGTTAAATTGTTCAGTTCCCCCTACTTTTAGCTAGTGGAAGAGAGCCTTTATTTTCCCTTGTTGTATTAACTTTTTTCTTTTTATTTTGAGGACTGTGCCACCCAAATAAGCAAACATCAAGTGTTCTTGCAGTCCCTCAGAAAGTCTCCTTTTGTAATTACAGGATCTTGTTTTTCCCAGTTTGGCTTACTAGGATAAGTTACTGGAGGGGAAAAAAAAATTTGCTTTCTATATGCCTGCCAAAAAGTCAGGACCTTTTCTGCCTATTTTTAAAATGTTTTCATTGTTTCAGTAATGGAAAAAAAGCACAAGATCCTTGATGGTTATGGAAAACCATAAAACAGTATTCATCAAGAAAGGTGCTTTGTCTCTTGGAAAGTGCCACACCAAATGTTATTGTATGAATTAGGAGCTCTCAATAAGAAACTTCTTTTATGGCTTCATTACATTTATAAGTAGATGGGCCAAATTCACTTGTAGCATAATTCTCCTGAACTAAGTTTTGTTGAGTCTTTCACCAGTAGTATTCTACCTCTAAACTAGAATCTGGAAAAAAAAGAACAATTAGGCATTGATTTGTCTTTCTATTTCTCACCATTTTCTGTGAAGAACGGTGGGTAGTTAAATTGGTACAGTTAATGTTTTCTATAAGTGTTTAAATTTCTGAACGTATTGTTTCTTATATCTTTTGTTTGTACCTATGAGTTTTGACTTAAATAAATTATTTGTATGTTTACTGAAAATGTTAATTCGTACTATATCCTGACTCATACATCTCCTAGTCGTGTTACAATTGGAGGCCTCTTTTGGAGACTGTTTAGAAATACAAAGTAATGATGACAAGGTAAGCATTAGTACTTGTGACTGGGTACAGCTGAGGCATGTAGTGGCCCAATGTGCTGAAAACAGTGAGCGTGAGGTAGGGTACTTTGAATTTATACCCAATTTGCTAGAAGATGTCACTGAGATTGGGATTCATTACTTGCAGTCCTTTATTTCTCTTTCACGTTAAAATTCCTACTGTCTTCGAATTAAAAGATGTGGCAGTATTCTGTGCAGAGCTTTCTAGAAAGAGAATTAAGGCTATAGGCTTATCAAGAGAGAGACAACTGCAAAGTATCTTGTTCCCTCTCATGCCAATTTTTGTTTGGACGGATGCCTGCTCTTTGCTTAAATCAAATCAATGCTTAAATCAATGAATATTTCATGGATTTGCTTAAATCAATGAAGACTGCCTAACTGTCTTTCAGGCTTCAATAGAAAACAGTTCAGTCCAAGAGCTCAGATGTAAATCCAAGTCATGTTTTCCTGCAGAACAGTCACCCCAATGGTAAAATCTGAAAATAACTTTGTTTTGCTGAGCTCTCATTTCAAGCATAGAGATTAGTAGGTGTTTTTAGTATACATTTCCACTTCATTACACTGAAGAAGTTAGCTGAGGGTTTTAAGCAAGACTCTTCTTGTTCTTTTGTGAAGATATTTGAAAGATAGAAATGGGCATAGCTGAGGTGACTTAATTTCAATCCTTAATAGAAGAGCAGCGCTATTTTCTCATGGAGTAGGGTTAAGCCTTAAAGCCATGCTATGGAATCTAAATACTGTGTGTAGGAGGGGCAATATCCATAATGCTTCAGGAGCTTAGGCTGAAGGTCACTCTAAAAACACTGGTTTTTACATTCATATCGGTGGTAACATTCAAATCTTCAGCTAGAGCTGAAAAATAAAGGGATAAATATATCTAGTGGGTAGACCAAGGTATGATCAAATAGGAATGGTTTCTTTGAATTTTATCACCTGACATGCGTTACATAGGCTGGGAGCTGATTTTTTTTTTTTGGTGTTTGACAGTGTGGCTTTAAAAACTGTTAATTCTATATAACAGTATGTCCAGGTGGTTGGTGGGGTATTTTTCCCTTTCACTTAGGTGTTATGGTTTAAAAGCTACTTTTTTTCCTCTACTCTAAGGTTGCAAACCACTGTGTCCAAGCATGGCTTGCATCAGCACATCATTGTTTTCAAGCTATGGTACTGCACACATTGCTTGCTTTTTCAGACCTTTGCAAAACAACATTGACCAAGGGAAGAAATAGCATAAAGTTGTGTACAGGATGCCCTAATGAAACCCATTATAGCCTTTGACTTGCACGACACTTATTTGTGAAAAGTGGGAAGCCTGGATCGTGAAGGATGACATGTAAAATCTAAAATCTGGCATTATGTTAAAATTGCTCATTGGCTGGACTGAAAGTTTTATTGCTTTCATTACAAAAAACTAATCATTACAGAAACCTAAACAACTCTCATACAATATAGCGTTGTGAGGAGCAATGATCTAGCAGCCAGGGCCATTCTGGTAGCATTGTGCTGCTTGAATGCAGTTCGGCAGTCTTTCTGTTGCCTTTTCCTGTCAATATTTGGAGAATTCCAGCTGATACAACAGTTTCTTGCGAACATGCAGCATGAATTTCTGTTGTGGGAAGTGCATGGAAAATGAGCTGAAGAGGTTACTGCTCAAGTGTGAAAAGGCAGTGGGACCTGAGGAGAAACAGGAGATGATGAGAACCTCTATGACCTGAACTCTTTTCTCCCCTCTTTAGCTGCTACAGCTCCTTCAGCCTGAAGTTAAAGGCAAATATGTGTGCTGTTGTAGCCCACATTTTTTCAAGATCCGCTCTACAGCTATCTTGTAGTGCTGAGCTCTCCAACACAGAGTTCATTCACTTGTCCTCTCCTCGTTGCTGATACATTACTGAATATACTGTGTATTATTGATGAGAGGAGGACAGTAGGGTCAAGGGCCCAGCATAACTTCACCATTCTGCACATAACTGGGGAAAAAGAAATAAGGAAAGATTATTTTCCATGATTTTTCTGTACTCATCACAAAATGCTACACCCTTCTGGTGTGACAAACCAGGAGGGATGTGAGGTGAAGCGAAGTGGAGTGGCAGCTCCTGAAGCTGTAAGTTTCAGGGGCCAATGAAATCTAGATGTTGCATGTGGAGCAGACTTTGCCAGAGATGTTGATGTTCAAATAACTGAAAAGCAAACAGCCTTTACGAAGTCCCAAGAGCGTGGGGGCAGATGTTCAGTGATCAATATATGGCGTGTTAGGCACAAGGACTTACCACTTCAGAGATCACAGAATCACATTTGATTCATTATTAGGCCTTCATCAAGGCTAATTACAATAATAACCTAAGAATTTATGGATAAAGTGGGTGTGGGGATCCCTTCCCCTCACTAAGGGATGGTGAACTGTAAAATGAGGCAGAGAATAGCACAGGAGTATTTATTTCCTCTGAAAAGAGCCCAGATGGTAGTGGTGGTATCATCTTCCTTTCCCTCACCCCTAACATCATTTCAGTTATATTACAGAGAGAGGCTCATGCCTAACATTTAATGCACTAATTAGACAGTTTTGCCTCAGGCCTCACTTTAAACTGAGGAGTCTGTAGTAGAATTTGAAGCACTGTGTGGCTCAGGAAAGAGGGGTGAACAGGTAATGAGACAACTATAAAAGTGGTAGATAATATAGAGAGAGGAAAAAAAAGTATGAAGTATTTTCCAAGATACAATATTTTTTAACATTTTGTTTCTACAGCAAGATAATTTTCTAAATTCTTGACTGGTAGTGTATAGTACTGATTTGTGGAGGAACTCTATAACTCAAAGCAAATAAGTTATAAAGTAGGTATGTGGTTTATTTTGGGGCCGGGCACATGTGGGATAGCTCCCAAAGGCATGCACACCTTAACACGGCAACTTGCTTTGGTTATATGCAGTAAAAAGTTACATATGCATGAAGTATCCCAGTACGTCTATACATATTTATAACCTATCCCCGCCTTGTATTAAAATTAGCTCCAAGAAGTCATTTCTATAAACTCCTCCCATCTGCACCTGCGCAGTGCCTTCTGGTGGTGGTCGTCGGGGGGTCGTGAGGATGAAGTCCAAGAACTCCTCTTCATCACTAGTTGACCCCCTGCCTTTGTACAGACTCAGCTGCTCCTTGGCTCTTGTCCAAACCACAAGGTCAGTCTCAGCTGGTTTTTGAGACAGGTTTCCCATTTTTGTCAGGAAACATCTTCTGTGAGGGGCCCCGAGACTCCTTATTTTGGTTAATTTGCACAGTAATAAGCAAAGACACTCAGCAATATCTATTTTAAAGTGATTAAGCAAGCCCCCATTCTTTCATTCCTGGCTTTAATAATTACGATTGTTTTATTTAGAAATCATTAATACGATTAAGCAAGCCCCCATTCTTCTATCCCTGGCTTCAGTACTAATAACAGTTGGTGCCTGTTGAGACTTTGTTTTCCATCTTTACCACATAATCACCACTACAATGTGTGGAAAGGAAAAGTAGCAGCCATGTCCCTTAACTCATTCCAAGTAGCTGTGGCTAATGGGGCAGCATGCAAGAGCAAGTAGTTAATATTTATAATAGCTAAAATATTATGTTTGTGGCAATATTTCATCAGCTTTATGTGTGTTTTCAACTTATTTGTGAAGAAGTAAGCGAGCCAACTATTCCTCAGTAAACATATAGATGTGCCTTTAACCTGTACACATGCAAGCCGTAGCTAGTATGTGGATGTTTTGGAAAAAGGTATCCCTAAACTTACAAAGTGATTACATGTGATGGTAAATCCACTTGTCGGGGGTTTGCTACCAGCCCCAGAGTGCCATATGGCTGTGATGCTGGGGCTAGGCTCCACTCTGGCTGTGTGCGCCCTCAAGCACTGAAGTCCTGCTTCCACCGTGGCTCATTTTGCCCATTTCTCACCTTATCACCGAGGGCTGGCACTGCTAAAACTTATCAGCGCCAGTCCTGCCAGAGCCCTCTCCCGGTGCAGGGCTTGGGGCGAGGGGCTGCTAACGCCACCCCACACAGGCGCGGGCAGACAGTGCTCCACACAGGCCTCGTGCGACTCCAAAATGCGACTCCTGGTGAAAAGGACACGGGTTTTCACCCTTATGTTTCCCCCGGCCCTCGCTCTTCACGGTCGCAGCGCCCGCCGCAGCGCAGGGCCCCTCAGGGGGCGGCCGCTGGCGGCGGGCGGGGCCGGGCGGCGGCGCCATGGCAGCAGCGGATGGGGTCGGGGGCGCCGGGGGAAGGAGGGGCGGCGGCGGGGCGGGCCGAGGGACAGGGGACGGGGGCGGGGGTAGGGGACAGCGACAGGGGACAGGCCGCCGCCTCCTCCTCATGGCCCGGCGGGAGCCGCCGGGGCCGCGCTGAGGGCCTGCGGCCGCGGGGCCGCTGTGGGGAAGAGAAACTCCGGCGGGGGGGAAGCCGGGCGGCCTGAGGAGGAAGAGGAGGAGGGAGGAAGAGGAGAAGGAGGAAGAGGAGGAGGAGGGCTGCCGGTGCTGGGTTTCTGTCTGGGCGGCGGAAGGTGCTTCCTGCCGGGGCAGCCGGGGCAGGGACTGCCGCTCCTCCGAGGGATGCGATCCGCAGGAGAAGGTATGCTCCGGGGGATACTCGGCTCTGGGGGAAAATACAGCTTAATTACAGCGCTGCTGGCGGCAACACCGCCTGCTTGTTTGCTTCCCCCGTCCCCGGGTCGGGGGCTTCATGGAGGGGTTGGGGTTGGTGCCGTTGTGCGGCGTTTTCCTCTGCTGGAGCTGGTGCAGGGAGCTGCAGCACTGCCCGGCTCCGGCGAGCGCTGTGCGGTGACCTCTGCGTGGCGGCTGCTGCTGCTGCTGCTGCTGCTGGGGCAAGGCTCAGCTCCAAAAACGCTCCCGACGGGGTCTTCGGTGGCCATCGCCAGAATTAGTGGCTTTTCTTAGGGATCTTCACGGCAGGTCTTTGAAGCAGCTGTGCTAATGTGTGCTATGCTGATCTTATTTGCTTAGGGAAGTATTGGGATGTAGACCTGACAGCATTTAATGGCTTTATTTTTAAAGGCAATTCGGTAACTGCATCAGAGAACTTGAAAACCGGTCATAAAAATGTCATTGGGCTTGTGTTTGTTTCCAACCTTGGACAAAGTGATGCATGTCATCACTTGAAGTGGAACAAAGCTGACAGGAGTAGTACTTAAAAAGTAGAAAATTCAAAATTATAGGTCTGAAGTGAGAAGCTTTTTTTTTTTTACCTTAAAAAAATCCATGGTTTATTGCATAAAAAGAAAATTAATTTTACCATTAATAAGTCTTAACTTCATGTTGTTTTGTCTCACTGGAAGTACATCATCAATATATGAGACTTTACTGGAAAAAAAACCTCTGTGTACATATATGTGTAGTATGCATATATATATACGTATATGCATATGTATATGGTGTTTCTTTTCTTTTTCCCTTTGTTGTTTACAAGGATATTTCCTGCCTCCTAGGTGGATGGATCCAGAAAGCACTCCAAGGATAGGATAAGAATTTAAGGCTTTTTGTCATATTGTTGCACTTCTATTATATAAAACATGAACTAGATCTATTATTCATGGCTGATGGAACTGAAAGTATGCTAAGGCCTTTACTAAAAAAAGCTCTAAAACCATGTAACTGCTTGTTTTAGAAAATATGACGTTCACAGAAATATGAAATTTTTGAGCGAACTTTTTTTTTCAGCAAGACAGCTCTAGTCTCTCATACATGAAACATGCATGAGCAGGGGAAGAGCATCTTCAGTTACAGGCTTGGCAAGCTGGTGAAGAAGAGCTTTAAAATACAGTTACAAGGGGAGGGGAACTGCAATCCACCCAACTCAGATTGGTTCAATTCCAGAAATAGATGCCCAGAGCCAGGAAAGGGATCAGCAGGAGAGCACCTGAAGAACAGCACAAAGGAATTCCAGATGCTTAATCCAACCAAGCAGTTTAATTAGGAGCCCAACTTAAGTGCACCTGCCCAAATTCACGCAACGTGGGAAATATTCAAGAGGAACTGGAAGACTTAGATAAGCCTCAGGGCTATGACATGACTGGCCTTAGTGCAATGTGGTAGGATGACTCACGTGCCTGGAGTGCTGTAGTAGATGGTTACAGGCTCTTCAGGAGAGAGAAGCAGGGAAGGAGAGGAGGTGGGGTAGCCCTGTATGTTAGGGAATGCCTCGACTGTGTGGAGCTGGGTGATGGTGATGAAAGGGATGAGCCTCTCTGGTTAAGAGTCAGGATAATGGCCCATAAGGCTGATATTACGTTGAGTCTTGTAGACTGACCAACCAGGATGAAGAGGTAGATAAAATATTCTACAAACAACTAGAAGCCTCGTGATCACTAGCTCTTGTTCTTATGAGGGGCTTCAACTTCCTAGATGTCTGCCAGAAATACAGCAAAGAGGAAACAGAGATTGTTGTAGTGTGCGGAGAACAGCTTCTTTATGCAGGTGGTGAGGGAGCCATTGAGGGAAGGTGCCCCACTTGACCTGTTGTTTGCAAACAGGGGAGGACTTGTGGATGATGTGATGGTTGGAGGGTGCCTTGGGCACAGCAATCACAGAGTGATAGAGTTTTTAATCCTTGATGAAGTACGCAAGGTGATGAGCAGAACTGCTACCTTGGATTTCCATTGGGCAGACTTTGGCCTATTTAGAGACCTGGTTGACAGAGTCCTTTGGGAGTGGTTTTGAAAGGTAGAGTCTGGTAATGCTGGGCTTCCTCAAAGAATGAAATCTTAAAGGTGCAGGAGCAGGCTGTCCCGATGCACTGAAAGTGGAGCAGCCTGGCTGACCAGAGAGCTTCTTCTGGAGCTCAGGAAGAAAAAGAGAGTTTATGAACTCTGGAAGAAGAAGCAGGCTACTCAGGACTCTAGAGCTGTTGTCAAGCTGTGCAGGGGAAAAAGAAAAAGCTCAACTAGAACTCAGTTTGGCTAGTGTAGTGGAAGACAATGAAAAAGGCTTTTATAAATACATCAGCAGTGAAAGGAGGCTTAAGGAGAATCTCTATCCATTACTGGGTGTGTAGGGAAATCTAGTGATGAAAGATGAGGGTAAGGCTGAGGTACCCGATACCTTTTTTACCTCAGTCTTTATTAGTAAGGCCAACTGTTCTCAAGATACCCAGCCTGATGAGTTGGTGATGGGGAGCGAGATGATGCCCCTGTAGTGTAATGGGAAACTGTAAGTGGCCTCCTACATGTTTTGAACATTGATAAATCTATGGGGTCAGATGGGATCTGGCCAAGGGTACTGAAGAAACGGGCATAAGTGCTCTCCAAGACAATTTCAATGATTTACCAGCAGCCCTGGCTGACCGAAGAGGTTCCAGTTGACTGGAGGTTAGCAAATGTGATTCCCTTCTACGAGAAGAGCAGGAAGGAAGATGCAGGGAATTACAGGTCTGTCAGTCTGACCTCAGTACCAGGGAAGGTCACGGAGCAGGTCATCTTGATTGCCATCACATGGCACATATGGGACATTCAAGTGATCAGGAGCAGCCATCATGGGTTTATGAAGGACAAATCTTGCCTGACTAACTTGATCTCCTTCTACGACAAGATGACCCGCTTAGTAGATGAGGTAAAGGCTGTGGATGTTTACATGAATTTTAGTAAAGTGTGTGACCCTCTCTCCCACAGTATTCTGGAGAAACTGGCTGCTCGTGGTTTGGACAGGTATACAATTTGCTGGGTGGAGAACTGGCTGGAAGGCCAGAGAGGGTGGTCATGCATTGCAACAGGCTGCCCAGGGAGGTGGGGGAGTCCCCATCCCTGGAGGTATTCAAGAGAATTATGGATATGGTATAAGGGACACAGCTTAGTGATGACCTTGTCAAGGTGATGGTTGGACTTGATGATCTTGAAGGTCTTTTCCAACCTAGATGACTCTATGATTCTATTTATGATGTTTGGTGGTTATGATTGATCCAGGCAATATTTGGATGGAGTAACAAAAATATGTGGGAGTAGTCTATGTGGCCTTTCTAGGTGCATGAAATGACATAACTAATAACTTACAAAGTCTCTGGCTTTTCAGTGATTTGAAGAGCATTCTCAGCAACAAAATCTGAAATTACCTTTTTCCGTGTTATATTTGCTTCTGTTCCTCAAATGGTCATATGTGGCCTTAAATTAGCACTTCAATTTATTTAAGTGTATTCATCATCAGTTATTGTTTAAAACCCTCGTTGATATTTTATGCAAGCTTAATACTTTACATTAGCACAGAACTGTTCCAACAAATCTGCATTTTTGTTGCATTTTGTCAGTTTGATACTTTCATTTTAATGGGTGTCTTGCTCTTTTGATGCTTGTTCATTAGTCAGAGATGCAATCTCTGTAATTCTCAGCAAAGCAACTACAGTTATAATCCATATAATCCTCATAAAGCAATTTCATATATGGTCTCTTTTGAGACTGTCCTGGTTATCCAGTAATATATTTCAGTTTTCTACTCTCTGCTCATCTAGTGAATGATTTAATTAGCTAATTTTGGTATTTAGTACATCGTTACATTTAATTTAAATTTATGCAACATTATTCATATAGTCTTAATAAATACTATAGCTTTTCAGTTAAACTATTTGTAGAAAGTTATATGAAATTTATCTAATCATTTGATTATGTTGTTGCGCTCAGTGGATGTTTGCATGAGTAATGCTGTGTTGAGAATATTGGATATAAAGGGGCTGCTCTCTCCTTGCCATCTCTTGTGTGTTTCCAAGTTCAGAGCTTCTCCTTCTGCAAGAATGGAACCCTTTTTTGCTTGCAGAATGACTACCTTAAGATTGTCACTTTTAAAAAGGAGCAAGATAAAAGATTCAAACTTAAGAAGCATTAAGCTGTGAAAGTGGTTTATCAACAGTTGCTAAGTCTGTGGTTCTGTAATAGACCACCTATCAACCAACATCAAGAAAACATATTTCATGAAAGTTAAATTTTATAAAAGCATGGCTATTATTATATTTTGTGAAAACAATCCTGTGTTCTTCTAGAAGTCTTTTGTTTTTGTTTTTACCAGTAGAGCTGCACAAGAGTACAGGATGTAAAAGGGATGATTAAAAAAAATCAGAGAGGATAGTCTAATGTTAGAGAAGATTTCTGAAGTTTTCGTTCAATTTTAGCGTATCCAGCTCTGGTAGATATCTTCTTTTGAACTGTTAGGTGTTACAGCTATTTTCTTCTCTCTCCCCAGCAGGAAGTTAGAGAAAATACCTTTTATCTTGCTTATCCAGACTTGCTTCACAACTCAGTCCTTAATAACAACTTCTTGGGATCTCCAGTCAGGTAAATGTGGGGGTGCCTAAAACCTAAAGTTTTTGCTAAAAGTCTTGGGCTCACAATGGCTGAATGGTCACAGTGTGGTTGCCAGAAAGAAATCTCGCACTCTTTTGATATTTCTCTGTCAAATGCAGGTGAGATTGGCTTTATAATGTTTTGCCTTGATATGCTCAATAGAGTCAGTACTGTTCAGATTGCCACAAATGAGTTTTGAACACATTTGCCAGACTACGTCTGGCAATATTTTTGGCACTTAATATAATTTTTGCAAATGTGCTTGCAGGAATGAAGTGGAAGTCGGCTGAACTCACTTGTGCACTACTGAGACGCAATGACATTCATGTTTGCGGTGAATGGAAATCATGGCAGCGTCTAACATGGGAGGGAAAGACATGAGTGGACAATGTGGCGTGACTCGTTCAGACTGCAAATCTTCTGCCTGCTTATGGCAGTACTGGCTGTGGTGGTGCTGGTCCATAACTTTTTTCAGTTAGAGGTAAGTGGAGACTGTTTCTTCTGCAAAGGGCTTGAACAACGTTATTCCTTTCTGCCTGTAACATTGGAGTTGTGACTTCTAGTCTTCTGCAGACTTGAAGTTTGGTTCCCTTAGTTTCTCCTGGCATGTATGTGCTCCAGACCCATAGTCATCTTAGGTGTTCTCAGCTGATCGCTTCAGTTTAATTCTGGTACTAGGTGTCCAAAAACCAGACATAGTGTTCCTCATATGGCTTCACCAAGATTGAGCTGAGGGGAATTATCACTTCCCTTGATTCACTGGTTATGGCCTTGTTAACTCATCGTCACAAGGCTAAGCTGTTGACACTTGGTCAATTTACTGCCCACCAGAACCCCTAGGTTGTTTTCTACAGAGTCGTTTGCTAGTTAGCTAGTTGGTCTCTCGCCTGTACTGATGCAACTTCTCTCAGCTTTTTCCTTTTTTCCTCTGCAGCATCTGACTTGCATATTTATGTGTTTGACTTATCACTTCAGTGCAGGCGTACTTTCAGGCTGCATTAATCAGTAATCATGTATTCCTCTTGCAAAGTCTTTTTCTTCCTGGCTAGTGATGCCCAGATAAAGTAATGCAAAAGAGGGGCTCTAAAAATCCTTTCTCTTCACACCCCTCCCCCCACCCCAAATATAGTTAGATTGGAAGAGGTTCAGATAAAGACAAGAAAGATGTCTGAGAGATCTGAAATCACGTGTGGCACAGGAACAATAACTAAAGAATGGATGTTTGTTGCCTTTTCCAGTACTAGTGGAGACATGAAATTAAAATCTGCCAGATAAAATAATGCCAGATTCAGAGGAAGCAGTAGTGTTTTTTCCTACATAGAGTGAAAAGCTGCAGAAGTCCTTGTAGTAAGACCAGATAGCTGATTAAAAACATATATTCAAAAAGTCTGGATGAGTTTGCAGAAAAAAATCTATTAAGAGTTATTAAGTGTAAAGATGTCGACCCTGGTGAAGAAGTCTTTAAATCATACATAGCTAGATGATGGGTAAGACTTCAGAGGAAGTATCACAACATGTTTGATCTTTATTTTTACCCACATACTTGCTGTTGGAAACTACTGGAAGACAAGGTAATACATTTGAGGGACCTTTAGTCTGAGTTAGTATGGCCATTTTCGTATAGTGTAGAAAGCAGCTGTTCTTTTGTTGTCTCTTGCTGTTTTTCTATTTTATTTCATAGAGTTTGTTGAATGAAGAACAGCTTTGATATTTTGAAACCTAGCCTATTTCATTGCTTTCTCTTTTAAAATTGCATTTCTTAGAGAATAGGGCTATGACAGAGCTAAGAGACTGAAAGGAAACACGCAGTAAGGGCATTCACTCTGTGCTTTTTATTGGCACTGTTCATGATAAGTATCTGCATGGCTTTGCTGACCTTTATATGTCTGATATTCCAAACTCAGTTTTGTGTTTCTGGTAACTCTTTACACTGTAACATGCAACTTTAGCCTCTTCAGTTGTCTTGACTTTTCTGAATGGACCTGATCTGTTATTTGTCTCTATCTCAGGCACAGCTTTCAGACAGGCTACTATAGGTATCTGTGCTGATTCTTCTCAGGTAGGGTTCAAAGCCAGAAAAAGTTCTAGAAAGTTTTCACATAATGAAATCCAGTTAGGCTCTAGAAGGAAGGCTTATTATTGGTTATTGTTGAGAACATGTTTGCAAATGTATCAACCATTCTTCTCTTCCCACAGATCATTGAGTTAATCTGACTAAAGCTAAATACTTGAAGGTGATTCTTGGTTAGCGCCCAACTAGCCTCCTTGCTTTTTTTTTTTTCTTTAGGACTTTACTGTTTTTCATGTTAATAATCTTCCATCTTGAGTCCTTGAGTTACTAATAATAAACTGTCGACAGTGCCATGTCTGTCTGGAACCTTGCTTTTTTTACCTTGTTTTTAAAAAATGAAAATAAAATCAAGCTGTCCGCAAAACATTTGATAAGCTACTTATTGCTTAATTTGCTTCTTAGTATGGAGTCATTCCTTCCTTGGCAGCTGACCATTGTATTCTAGCACCAGAAGAAATGTATTTTTACTTTCTTTAATTTTTTTTTCTTTGCAAACACACCCATGCAGATGGAAAATGTTCAATAATTTTCTACAAAGTATCAAGTTATTGATCAAAGTACTGAGGAGCAACATCTTGGTTTTAGGTTACAAGGGTGTTTGTATTTGTGTACCAATTGCCTCTAGAGTGATAGAACCACTTCAGGGTTGGTTGTGAGCTTTGTTTTATTTAAAAATACTTAGAAAAGAGACAGTGTGTAGGAACAGGGAAGTGTCTTGCAAGAACAAATGAATGGTTGAATGTGAACGGCTGGAACTGAACAAAAGAACTATATAACAAAGCTTTTTATTGTTACTGGTAAATGCAGATGCCGACAGGAGATAAGTGCATCATCTTTTTCAGATTATTGCTGGAACACTTGTCTGTCAGATGGTGGCTTTTTAGGTTTGGCTTTGACATTTGGAGAAACTTAACACCCACTCAGTGCTGTGAGACAGTAAAGGCAATGAACTGATCTCATGCCTGTCTTAGAAAACATCTAGGGATAAAGTACTTGGTAAAAATACATAAAATAAGATGACTGGCCTTTCAGTAAATGGGGTTTGTTCGGTTTCAAATATTGTCTGCTGTGTTACTTAAGATTCTCTATTGGATAACCTTGAACTACTTTTTAAACTGCCATGCCTGTTATCTGAGAATCTCCTGTGATGTTTCCTGCTCTGATGTTAATAGTGGCGCACACAGGTTTATGGCAATCGCTCCTGAGGTACTAGGCCAAACCAACAGTTATGGCTGATGGAGGATATAGGACTTTGAAATATAGATGGAGTTACACCTTTTCAGCAGCAATTGAAATATTCATCTCTTTCTTCTTTTTTTTATCAGCCACCTACGTTCTTGCACTTAACAAGGACAAGTGTTCATTGCAGGTCTAAACAAGTCCCCAGTAACTGTTCTAGAATATGATAAAATCATAGAGTTGTTTGACTTGGAAGATCAAGATACTTTAAAGATCATCTACTCCAACTCCCCTGCCATGAGCAGGGGCAACGTGGCAGGGACATATCTCTGAGAGTGTGATCGTCAGGCTGGGCTTATACATTATACTTAGTTTTTGCTTAGTTGGCAGCAAGAATGCTAAAAGTTGAATAGTTGAGGTGAAAATTTCATTAGCTCTTCTGAAAATGCAGCTTCCTTTTTCTCCTGCTTATGGCATATCTCTTGTGCGCCAGGAACAGCTTGTGGATTTGTTTGTGCTTAATTAAATTGTAATCTATTCTGTCCTGCCTGTTTACTCAGTAGACATCCATTAAATTACTCTGTGATTACATTTGCGTTCTGGTTAACTTTAGAATGCGGGAAATAAACAGATGTTAGGAACTGCACTCAAAATCAAGACATTCTGAATGGAGTATATGTGAAAATAAAGCAGGGCAAGTGTTATTCAATTAGGAGATTGCATTAAAAAGTAAAAGAGTCTATATAAGATAAAGGAAGAGGACTCATGAGAAATCTTGAGCAATGCTTTTTATCTGTCCTACCGCAAGAAATATGATTGTGTTTTTACTTCTGATTAGAGTAGAGAGCCCACAGTTTGGCATGGCAGGCTTCTGACTGGACTCAGTATCACTTCTTATCATGCAGGAGTCAGAGCTTTGTAAATGCCAATGAAAGAGGGGATAGGGAATGGAGTGGGGGTAAACTGAGCTATCAATCCACTTCAGGGCAAGCCATGCCTATCCATAGAGAAAGGAGAGTTTGAGTTCTTGTTTGGAAATGAGCCTGAGAAGCACTTCCGAAAGGAAGATGGTTTGCAAAGCTTTTCTGTTCCAGTCAAGGATCTTCAGTATATGAATTGACTCTGAAGCTTTCCCTGCCTTCACTGGAAAAGTGAATCTCTGTAATATCTTCTCCTGTGAATACTGTACATGGTATAGCATACTTTCATACATTAGCTTATAATTCTGCAATAATACAGTCTTGTTTGGGCTTGGAAGAGAACTGTAAAGATGAACAAGGATGTTACAGAAAGAATGGTCCTTCAAGTTATGGAAAAGGTTTGAATTCACCTTTGTGGAGAGGGTGTGGTGTGGGTTGTTTGTTTGTTTTTCTTTGCCTCCCTTCCTCTTTGAAGACTGACTGAGGAAGTATTTGTGGTGTGGTCAATTCTGCTTTACCATAACCTGGAGGTGCTTGAGTTGAGGTGACAGTGCTTGTCTAGGACCTCAGCTGCATACAAGTGAGGAGCTTTGGCCTGGTGCTGTGATAGAATCAAGTCTGTGTAGGTAGACTGTTTGAGAAACATTGAACTATATTCTCTGCTTTGTTTTGTGACTGTGCGAGTTCAGCGTTCTCTGCACTATTTTCTACTGAAAAATTTAGATATGCCCTTGGAGAGACTTCAGAAAGGCTAGCTAGGTCATAAACAACATCTTGCAAATCTTGGACAGAAAGAATAGGTTAAAAACTATGAATAAATTTATAGAAAGTTAAAATGGTGATAGGTCTGTTTTTTAAGGCTTTCTTAGATAGCTGTGTCTCTGCTGTTTATTTGGAAGCACATATATATATATACATATATATATACCTTTTCCATCCCTTCCCACTCCCACCTCTTGAAGAACCAGGTTAAAATATTTAAACTTTCTCTTGAGAGTGTACACTGAACCCAAGAGTTGTGCAGACATACGTATTCTCCTCCCACATCCCTCCTTTGCTGACTCAGACATACTTACCAGCCTGTTGGATGCATTTAAAGATATGCTTATTTTTTAAAAATCTTTCCATGTAGTATTATCTATGCCATGTATACGCTGAACAAAAGAAAGGAAGACAACGGGAAGGCATCCAAAGACAGAAACTTGGCTTAATTCAAGAATGCATGTAGGCGAGATTTAAAGTTGATCTGTCTCTGAGATTCATTCTCAGCTTTGCCTGCAATTTACTGGGTTAGTAAAAGTAACATGCAGAGATGTTTGTATTTGTGTATGGTTCTATTATAAACCATAATTAAAACCAAACCAACAAAACAAACAAAAACAACAAAAAATCCACACCATGTGTATCCATGGGTACTTGTTAATTTATCTTTTATAGCTAAAACATAAATAAAATATAACAATTTACAATGTCATGTTTAGTTGTTAATGTGGAAATCAAACAAACTTCTCTATATCTGTCCTACATCACAACGTACTCAATATCCTCTTACTCTAAGCTGGTCAAAACCAACTTCCTATGTAACTGGCTTCAAAAGCCTGTTAGTTTGTTCCTTGTTAGGTTTGCCTTTCCTCTATTAAAAAAAAAAAAAAAAAAGACATTTGAACAACACAAAGATTCAATTATTTTTATTTCGATACGTCAGTATAATAAATATACTAGGGGGAGCTACTCAGTATGTACATGTACTCTAGGTGATACTTGACATGGATTAAGAAAGGTTTGTAACAATGAAGAGGTTTAATATAAGTGCTGGGGATTTTAGTATGTTACTGAGCAGTAAGTTATGGAGGAAGGGAACAGGAAAGACTAGGATATGGGTAAGTACAATCAGCTTTTAAAACTTTGCAAATAGTGCAGTTTTTAAAAAAAACTTTGAAGTCTAAACTAGCATAATCTCTGATGTCATATGAATGATACTTTGTATAGTTTTCATCTTTGCTTGAAGAAAGATCTGTCATATTTTGTTTCTATATGAAATACGAGTATTATAACTTCTGTTACATATACCCGATAATTAAATACTTACTAACTGCTGATTTTGTGTATATTCAAGGTGTAAGTTTAGCTAACTAGATGAGAAGTGGTGTGAATGTGACCGGAGAAATGACCACAGCTGCTACATGCAGCAGGCTTCCCTTGACAGCATGACCAAAGGGTGCATTAAATTAATTTGCAGTGTAATATCTCAAAGAAAGCCTATTTCCTTGCATTATATTGGGCAGCTGTTAGACCTCATTGTGCTCATTGTGGTTTAACCCTGCTAGGTAGCTAAGCACCATGCAGCTGCTTGCTCACTTCCTCATCCCCAGTGGGATGGAGAAGAGAATCGGAAGGGCAAAAGTTTAATTAAAAGAAGAACAAACAACAACCAGCTTGTGGGTTAAGATAAAGGTAATTTAAAGGTTTTTTTTGTTTGTTTGTTTGTTTGTTTTTGCCACCAATGTGTTTTTAAAAGTGTGATGCAAAATGTAATTGCTTTCTACCAGCTGCCTGATGCCCAGCCAGTCCCCTGAGCAGCAGCAGCCCTGGCAAACTTCTTTCCCCACCTCCAGTTTTTACTGCTGAGCGCAATCCCGTGTGGTATGGGGTATCCCTCTGATCAGCTGGGGGTCAGCAGTCCTGGATGTGTCCCCTCACAGCTTCTTTGGCACACCCAGCCTACTTGCTAGCAGGCAGCTTGAGAAACAGAGAAGACCTTAACTATGTAAGTGCTGCTCAGCAACAACTGAAACATTGGTGTGTTGTCACCGCTATTTTCATCACAAATCTAAAACATAGCACTATATGAGCTACTATGAAGAAAACTAACTCTAGACCAGGCAAAACCAGCATAGTGCTTTATGACTAAAACATTATTACAGTAAGAAAATTAAATTTGAGTTATTTAACTGTTTAATCATATGATCTTCCATATTTTTTCACAGTGCTGATATTTACAGAATACACTAATAGCAACGATACTACCCAAGAAATACTCAGTATGCTTTATATAAAAGCCGCTTTGCTAGAGAAGGATAAAATTATCTTCGAGTAACCACAGATCACACAACTGTTTCTTTAGAAATTCACAGTCAAGGTAATAGATGTGTGTGTTCTAGTAAAGCTGCTTCATTTGGTCAGCTTCAAAAATGTGTAAAACAAACTCCAATTCTGAGGGTCATGCCTTGAGAAAACGTCTGTTATTCACAGAGTTTTATTTAATAGAACAGTTTCAGGTTTTCTTTTCCCTTCCCAGCACCTGGATGACGACACAGTTTCAGGATCAAATTGGATAACAGAAAACAATGACCAGCCTTCTCTATCACAGACAACGAAAATTACCAGGAAGCCTTACTGTGGTTATGAGCAGCAGACTTTGTCCAAAAGAGAACAAGTGGAACAGGAATCATTGCTTGCTGCAATACAATGGCCAAAACCCCCCGATGACAAAATTGCTTTTTTACAAAGCACTGATCCGGTACATAGCGATTTTGTGATTGTGAAGCCTAGGGGGTTTTTCAAGGTGGGTGATCAGCTAGAGGTGCTCGTTCGCATGAAGGATTTCCAAGGAAAACCCAAGCAATATGGTGGAGACTACCTACAGGCACGAATCCACTCTCCTCTGCTGAAAGCTGGAGCGACAGGAAGGATTGTAGATTGCCATAATGGCCTTTATAAAGTCTTTTTTACTTTGCTTTGGCCAGGAGAGGTCAAAGTATCTGTGACACTTGTCCATCCAAGTGAAGCGATCCAAGTACTCCTGCGTTTAAGAGAAGAAAGGCCTGACAGGGTCTATTTCAAAAGCTCATTCAAGTCTGGGAGGTATTCAGAAACTACTGAGTGTAACGTATGCTTGCCTGGAGATCTTCCAGTCTGTAACTTCACAGATCTATACACGGGTGAGCCATGGTTCTGTTACAAGCCACGAAAACTCTCTTGTGCCAGCCGAATCAGCCATGCCAAGGGTGGATATC
Source organism: Anser cygnoides (assembly GCF_040182565.1). NCBI lineage: Eukaryota > Metazoa > Chordata > Aves > Anseriformes > Anatidae > Anser > Anser cygnoides. The sequence goes on along the minus strand of NC_089873.1, from coordinate 94,375,616 downwards.
AAAAAGGTCTTCTGACACACGAGGAAAGCCTTTTTTTCCAAAGGTATGTATGTTATTGACTTTATAGGTATGCAGTCAAGTGTTTGTTTTTTTCAAGACAAACTTTAGGTTATTGGACAAAGATGATAGATTGCCAGCCTTAGAGGAGGAGTGTGCCTGAAGGAGCAGGTGTTTGATGTGAGTAGTTGAATATTCTCTTCCCCTCCATCCAGCCATGCAAGAGTACAGTAATGTTAAACTAAAGAAACTTGAGTGTAGCCCTCTCTCTACACTTTGCGTTCAGTCCTGGGCACACCTGCTAAATTTCACATGAATACGCTGTCTAAATCTGGTGGTGGTTTTGGGGACTGTTTCCTTATATTTGTTTCCACACCTATGCTTGAAATACTGATAACAATGCTTTAAGATTTATTTTTGGCAGTCTGGACTACCTAAAAAAGGTCCAGGCTTTAAGCTTATTTTTGCACAAAGTATCAATTGTTTTTATCCTCAGCAAAGGACATCCTTAATGTAATGCAACATAATGCTCAGTACAACTTCCAAGTGTTAGGCATAACTCTAAGTCTGTCATGAAGAAAACACCTGGCAGAACAAACTGCTGAGCAATAGGTTTGTAAGTAAGTGGAAATGATTTGTGCATGTTATGTAAGGTATCAAATTAGGTTAATTTCAGTCATCTCTTTCCTCTGGATTCTGATTTTTTTTTTTTTTAATATCTTTAGTGCGTGGGTACACATGAGGCAACTACTTTGGCCTATACCCTCAGCTGAGATTAGACAGCTACTGTGCTGTGTCAGAATTGTAGTTGTAGGCTACTGCTTTGCTCTCCAAAAAACGTGCGGAAGTGAAGTGTTTCGTCAGTATGTCAACTTGAGGCTTGTATTGGGAAAGACTTTAGGGGAGCAGCTCTGTATTGTTGAATTAGGGGAGGGACAGGGCTGTTCCTTATCAAGTCTGTAAGTGGATCTTTTGGCTTGCTGCGGCTCAGACATATCACCTGTAAAATATGGCTGATATTTATATTGATTGGTGATGCTTACAAATGGGAATGTGACATTTCCTTAGCTTGTTTTTTGTTTTGTTCAGCTGAGATTCTTGACTGAAATGGCTTATAGAAATTCCAAATAGTTTATTTCTTAAATGGAGAAAAATATCAGAAGAGAGTTCTCTGTAAAACAGCATCAAAAGACAAAACAGGAGCTTAGCATTAAAACTCTGCCTTTGTCACAGCAGTTGTATAGTAGGGATACGGATGCAGCACAAAATCATCAGAATTCTTTGATGTCCACAAAGAAGCACTGAAGCACTTCTGATGGCTTTCGGTCTTTAGGGGGATGAGCTTTGTCTCCATGTTCAGCAAATTGCAGTGCTGCTGGAAGACCTTGCTGGAGATGTCTGAAGTGGGTTGGATGTTGACTGGTACCACCATTATCCCCAGAGGCAGGTCACACCACCGGTAGCGCAGCCTAGAGCTAAAATTGCAGGTGGTGATTGTGCTGGACTGCCACAAGCTCCGCTACGTGCTGTGGGGTTGCGGAGGCTCAAAGTGGTAGCCACCTTGACTTGAGGTATTTACTGTGGTAAGCAGCTACAGAGATCAGGCAGAGCTGGGAGCTGCTTTTGCAGCACACCCTTGCAAGTGGTTTGCCTCCGGGCAGTGGTACACAAACCACAAGCTGGGAACTTCCCGTCCTTGTGGTTAATCCCTCAAAGCATATAACATACTTCTAATAGCTTGATAGCTTTATCTAGGTTTGTACCAGTGAAAATGTGCATGAGATTTGTGTCCTAGTGCTCTTAAATCTCGAATGTTGCCTCAGAACAGTGGCAGTGGTCTTAAAGAAATTGATACATAATGAATTCAGCTATATGGAGTAAACTTAAATACAAAAAAATCTTATTGTGAGCCCTGTGTGCTTATTTGAAGTGGATTAAGAAAAAGCGATGGTGATGTTAACTTCAAATTTTAAGCCTAATAATATTATTATTTTATTTTTCATTCAAGTGATGTGAATATCAAAAGGCCGATACTCTCCAGTGGACCTGATGCAGTGATTGTGAAGCCCAGGGCGTTTACAGGTAAAGTGAATTTTATAAGGTTCTTGTTTCTAATTGATAATTAAACCTATAATTAAATCTATAAAAAGAACTAGAAGCATGAGTAGTAATGGATTTCTTTGTTTTCATAGCATGGAATGGAAATATACTTTAAAATTTGTGTGTTGAAGATTAAAATTTTTGGGTGCTACTGTAAGGTAAGCTCAGGGCTAACAGCAAATTTGTCTAAAATTACATACATAAGTGTGATTTTTAGAAAAAATAAAAATCAAAAAGAAAAGCAGTTTTCTGTTCTTTTGTCAAATGTGCCTTTTCTGGCATTTACTGAGAGGGAAAATGTCTTAAAGTAGCTGCTCTCCAAACACTCTGGTTAATCTAGCAAAACTGGCTATGAGGTGTTTCCTGTTTACTTTTCTTCATTGAGAACTTAATGTAATAGATTTTAGACAATTTGCATATAATTATTACTATCACTTTTGTTACCACAGGTTTTCATAACCTAAAGCTGTGGAACAGAACCTCAGTTTTCTGTATGGTGTGTAAACACAGAACAAAAACACAGTCTATGCTAAGTTAAAGGATTTATCTCATTCATATTCATATGTATGCTTATGTCTCTAAAAACTCTGCATAAAATGTGATACGCAGAGAATTACTTCGTAATTGAAAGCTTTTCAGATGTTTTTCAATAAGGCTATAGGAGATTTTAAAGGTAGAGTTCATGACTTGAGCAATCAAGTCTTAAAAGAAAGCAGTCTACAGCATTTCTTGATTTTAGTTCTGCTGTTCACTTAAAAATAAATAAAAAATCTGCTGTTAGGCCAGCAGTATTTCCCCCCTTCTTTCTCCAGACTCTTTAGACGAGATGCCTTTTGTTGTTTACTTCTATGTTTTCTCAGAGAAACTGCTGCACATTTGAAAGTTGATTATGTTACCCTTCTTGTAGGATACAGATGATCAAAGCCTGTCTGTGTTTCCTGAGGGTTAATGATGGGTTAGAAAGGGTAGATAGGAGCGGCACAATATTCCTCAGGGAAATTCCTCCTAACAGGAACAGTCTCTGAACAAGTCAGTTCAATAAACTGGAATAAATATTGCAGGTGTATGACTGTTAGGATTGATGCATACTTAAATTCCTCATTTTGTTGTTTTTGCACATACATTTCTGTTTGGGGGTGAATGTAGATCAAGTTTATTTTTAAAATTTCATTCTTCTGAAATATCAGCTTCTGTCCCTATTCTTGGTTTGTAACTATTCAGTTCAGAGCTTTTACCCTCCTCCATAAAATCCCAAAGTAATGTCTCTCTGAATTCTGGAGCAAAACTGGTGTGATACTGAACACAGATTTCAAATGTCAGAGTTAGGTTTACTGTGATTTTACAGGTTGTTCTAATATCTTATTTTATGTATTTTTTGTATGCCCAATTTTAAAATTAATTAAAAAGGTAAAAAAAAATGCAAAATGTTTACACCAAAACTTAAGAAGCAAAAGAATTGAAGTTGTGAATTTGCATAATGAATTCATCTTTAATTACGTGACCATATGATGGGGTTGGTTTTTTCTTCTTTTTTTTTTTTTCCTTTGTACGATTCTTATTTCATGCAGATTAGATGAGTCAATATTATTAGTTGGTTGCTTTTGTGTTTTTTTTTCCTTTCTTCATCAGCACTGTTGCCTTATTTGCTACATATTATTTAAGAAATTATCCAAAGATAAGATTTTAGAACCACAGAATGGTTTGGGTTGGAAGGTACCTCAAAAATCACCTAGTTCCAACCCCTTGCCATGGGCAAGGACACCTCCCACCAGACCAGGTTGCTCAAAGCCCCATCCAGCCTGGCCTTGAACACCTCCAGGGATGGGGCATCCACAGCTTCTCTGGGCAGCCTGGTCCAGGGCCTAACCACCCTCTGAGTAAACCTACGCATTTTTTAGTTTAAAGCCATTCCCCCATGTCCTGTCACTACACTCCCTGACAAAAGAGTCACTCCCCAGCTTTTCTGCAGGCCCCCTTTAGGCACTGGCAGGCCACTATAGGGTCTCCCCGGAGCCTTCTCTTCTCCAGGCTGAACAACCCCAACTCCCTCAGCCGGTCTTCATAGGAGAGGAGCTCCAGCCCTCTGAGCATCCTCTGATCCCCTCTGATCGTCATTTTCTAACTGAAAATGTACCACAGAAAAAATGCAGTAATCAAGACTATAGTCTTTGTGTTATGCAAACACAGCGGTTTGCTTTTTACGGTGTCCCTGTAACGTTTAAGGAGGCTAGCATCTACTGTAAGACACAGAATTTTGCATAGAAACAGCAAGGCCCAAAAATTACAAGTAGGAATGGGTGTTCAAAGATGCCTGTGGCCTGATTTATTTATTCATTAATTTTGTTTTGTTTGGATTTTGAGTGTGTGAATAGTTTGGCTGCACCTGTGCTATAATGAAGCATCTACCAGAAGATGTCCCTGGGCGCTGGAACTCCCCTGCCAATCCTCTACATAGTTACAGTGGTCCCTGGCATGATTTTGGCCACGTTGACATGTGTATTCCCAAACAGCTGCAAGCTGTGACAGGCCAGGGGCTTTTCTTAGCCAGGTAATCTCCATGCCAAGGTGCGGAAAAGTGTTTTAACAGATGGACGTGGCTGTTGCATGCTGCTGGTTTTGGTGCCAGAGAGCAGCTCCGTGCTTGCTCAGTTTACTGCCATAGAAAACTTCCCTGTTCAGGCAGTGGCTTTGGGGTTTCTCTGTGTGCCACTGTGAGTCAGCACATTCCCAGGCCCTTAGGTATTAGAACAGATGTGTGGTAAAGGAGGAACCTGTACTTAATGACCTCAAGAAAGTTCGATGTGCTTGTATCGCACTGGATACTAAGAAAAATATGGCCATTTTTGACTGACGTAACCATGAGATTGCAGCTTCTCTTCCTGTAACCTCTGGCCCTTGATTGCAGCATGTTGTCCAACTTCTGCAAGGTGAGCAGGAGTCCTGTAGAACAGATTTTCCCTGGTGTAGTCTAATTGCTCCTTAGAGGGCAACCTATCCCAGGCACCGAAAGAGGAAGGGGCTAGATAGCAGAGAGAAAGTACGAAACCCCTGGAATTAAAAATTAACATAATTTATACATTCAAAGGGCATATAAAATTATTGTTGATAACTGTAACTCTGGCATTTCCTAGTTTTGGAGTCTTTATGATTCAGATTTCATTCTTAAAGCATGTGTGGTTGGGGCAGGCGTAGTGTCAGTGTGGGGGCTGTTCAGTAGAAGGATTTATTTATTTTAAGCAAATATGAGTGGTATCAAGTTGCCCCCTGCATGTTTTCACCTTGGAGTTGGTGTCTGGTGCTGCAGTGGGAGAGGCTGCTCCTGTAGAGCAGTGTCAGTAATGCACAGCAGCTGCTCATCCTCTTTGGTCGGCAGGCTGGCCACTAGGGGGGAGAAGTGCACTTCGGCGCAGAGAATTGCAGATGTTTGTTGGCAGCTTGTTTGTTGGCAGCAGATGTTTGAGGAATAGTGGGGCTTCTGAGTTCTGGGATCCTGTCCAGACTGGAAGAATCATGTACTCTGCTGATCTTTCTACCTATATTCCCCTAAACCTTTTGCATGCATCCAAGTTCAAGCATTTCTGTCCGAATGTGAAAAATGTCAGATACTTATTTTTTTATTTTTTTAAAATCATAGTCAAAAATATAGTTAAACTATAAGTGGTCAAGCATCAGTAGGTTTCGCTGCAGAAATAATGGGGAAAATATTTGGGCTTGCAGGAATGTGTTGCATTAAGCTTTTTGATGTTGTATATCAGTACTTCGCTTTCAACTGTATATATGGCCATGACAGTTATGGAGGCTTTGTTTGTTGTATGTTAATTTCAGAGAAATTTTCTCTTCCAGATTCAAGCAGTATGAACAGAGCTGAAGATCCCACAGTTTCCCCTTCTGGTTATTACTATGAAGATCACTGGAGGCCAAGAACACACTGGATCCATCATTTTAACAAGTCAGATGATATAAGCAAGTGCTTACAAGGGAAAGTAATCCACTTGTTTGGAGACTCTACAATAAGGCAGTGGTTTGAATATCTGACATCAGTTGTTCCAGGTTATTTTTTTTTTTAATTTGATTTTGTCCCTAAAGACCTGTGCAAAGCTTTATTTCTTGCATCTCAGACAGTTGATCTTACTAAATGATAATGACAAATCAAAAGGAAAAGGGAAGGCAAAACATGGTCAAAAGTGGTGACAGAAAGTCAGTCATATGTTTGAGCAAACATTAGAAATTTGTAGGCCTTTGGGAGAAAGAGCCCCAAGTTATCTGTAAAGTTGTCTATAAAATGTTTCACCAGTTAAGGACATTACTGCTCTTGTGAGTTAATATGTGGCCATGAGGGGGCACAACAAAACTCATGTAGGGTGCTTGTATAAGGCTTTGCAGGAGCCCAGTAGCTTAAGTAATTTTGGAATGAAGTGAAGTAACAGAATGACTTCAGGAAGCAAGTGACTTCCGTTACTGTTGATTGGTTTTTAGCTCGCTCTTCCGTTTCCCTTGTTTTAAGTTTTCCTTAAATAACAGAATTTCAGTAGCCAAGTAAGTATTCCTTTTTCACCACCCCAAAGTAGTTCAATCATGTTGAAATGCAGACTTTGAGACTCCTTAATGTCGACCAGTTGAATTCTTCTTTAAATTTAATGGAGTCTTGAGGTAGCCAGAAAGGTTGCCAAGAACTCTGGATCCATAGGGCAGTGGTGACTGAAGGTGTCTATTTAGAAATTTCCTTTTTTACAGGAGAGAAACAGTTTGGGAAAGCTGAAAAAAACATTGGCAGCCTTTTGAAAGTATAGTGTGCTGTCCTGCAGATTTCAATACTGATAAACTCCACTTTGGAATACACTTACAATGCTCATCTTCAGTTTCATTTTAGAGTTCTTAGAATTAAGTACTCACTTGTCTACTGCTACTGTTGCCCTGTGATCCTAGTTTCTTGTTGGTTGTTTTATCTCTTATGCCATCTTTTGCTAATGTTTGCTCTTGGGTTTTCAGATCTAGTGGAATTTAATCTGGGGAGCCCTAAGAACGTGGGCCCTTTTATGTCCGTGGACCTGAAGCACAATATCCTACTGAAATTCCGCTGTCACGGGCCACCCATTCGCTTTACAACTGTCTTTAGCAGTGAACTGCGCTACATTGCCAACGAGCTGAATGGCATCGTGGGTGGGAGAAACACCGTGGTAGCCATAACTATATGGTCCCACTTCAGCACTTTCCCTGTGGAAGTGTACATTCGGCGGCTGAGGAACATTCGGAGGTCAGTCATTCAACTGCTGGATCGCAGCCCCAAGACTTTAATCATCATCAGAACTGCAAATGTTCAGGAGCTCGGGCCAGAAGTAAGCCTCTTTAACAGTGACTGGTATTCCCTTCAGCTTGATTCTGTCATGAGGAAAATGTTCTCAGGAATTGCTGTGCACTTTGTGGATGCTTGGGAGATGTCTCTGGCTCATTACTTGCCACATAACTTGCACCCAAAAGAAGTAATTGTTAGGAATCAAATAGATGCATTTCTATCTTATGTGTGCCCTCTGCAAACTTAGCACAAGTAGGTATCCTATGTCACGTTTTGCTGCGGCTGAAGTAAAGCTGGTCTTTGTCAGAGCTATCGAGTTTTTGCTGGATGGTGTGGAAGAGCTCTGGTTACTGTATTTGCGTGCGGTAAGAGTGGCTGGCCGTAACTCTGGTAGCTCTGAAGGATGGTAGAGAAGAGCTGAGTGTTAAGGCCGTATCTTCCTGTAAGGCTGATTCTCTTCAGCCTTACCCTTTCTATCTCAGATTATTACAGAGCACCTTAAATTAAATTGACAAGATTTGATAGGGAACTGTGTGGGTTATTAGCTTTACTAGTCGTCTGCACTGTACGCTTAATTCGTACAACACGGAATCTGTTGCATGGGCCTCGCTGATGAGAACTGCCTGGAACCTGGGGAATTAGATTTTGGGATCGGTCTTTCCCCATGTTCCACAGTTTGAGGGGCATCTGCTGCAGTCCTCTGTCAGCCAGAGAAGCACAATGTCTGTTCTCGTTTTGAAGTCCTAATTAGAAATACGAAGGGGGTGTCCTAAAGCCACTAATATCAGTCAAGGAAGCACAATCAAAATGTCTGTAGTATTAAGCCATTAATAATGGGCTGAAATTCAATAGAGCACACTAGTTAGGCACCCTTGGTGTTTACAGATAGCTGCTAAATAATGCAAGTAGGCAATATTTTGGTTTGGTTTCCTGTACTACTGAATCTCTTCTGAGCTGTGATACACTGTCTACTTCTTGATTTATCCGTGACAGAGAAATGTGTGTGTTACGATCTCAGTGAAGACACTGTCTCAGGCAATTTCTGCAAGTTATGTTAAAATTGCAGGCTTGCCTACTTGAAGCTTGAGACATTTCCTAATGAAAATGATTCCCTTCCCTGTTAGATAAACATATTCCATTATGCTCCTGCAAAGCTGAGCTTCTGTTACGTGCTTTTGTACATACAGATATCCATTGCGCTTGTACGGAAAAGCCAAGTTACTTGAATGCACTTGATGATGTTTCGCAAATGGGTGACAGCGTAAGCCTGACACACGCTAGTATCATGGCTGAGCGATGACGTCCTCCTTTCCTTCTTCTGTTTGACCATTTTATCACTTCATCAGCTTCACTGCTGCCAGTATAAAGAGTGAAAAAAAAGAAATCCCACCCAAAAGCCAAACACACACAGGATTGCCTTTCATACAGATGCTTGGTAAATGTTTACTTTTTTTTGCCAGTGTGAAAGCAGGTGACTCTTGGGCCTCTCACAGCGATGTTTGCTGCTGCTAATTTGACTGAACTTGTCTACAGCTGTAATCAGTAACACTTTGTTTTAGTGTTTTGATTAAATTCAGCCCCCAAATTATGTTGTAGAGGTGTGTTCGGTGTTGTCTTATTTCTGGTACCACTCAAGCCAAAGGAGGGCTTTCTCAGTGGCTTTACTGAGAGATATGTCAAGACACATGGAGTGTTTCTCAAGAAATTCGTAACACTTAAAGAGAATATGGCAGCTGATTCTTTGTGAGCAAACTGTGAAGATGAAAATTAATAAATGGGTTGGTTGCACATAGTGCAGTAATTGAAATAATCTTCATATCAGAAGTGTTTTACTCTCTGCCAGGTTTGGTGCTATGTGTAGGAAGATTGTGCTGTTATTGCTGGAACATGAGAGCTAATGCTACTAGCTAGAGGAACAGTGTTTTGATGTTTCGTTCATTTTAAAGGACAACTGAGGACTGTTTTAAAACCAAATGTAAATGCTTTTAGCATGTAAAAGTCAGTAGCATCCATATATAAACTTAAATTTTTTTAAATGTTTAAAAATGACCGGAGGAGTTGCATATGCCAAAAATGCATTTATTCTTAGCTTTTCAGATCAGAATTAAGGCGGTCCAATTTGCCAGTTACTACTGACAGCTGTCTCACATAGTATCTGCCCATGTATTAGCTTTAGGTAAGTGTTTCTTACTTTAATATGTTAATGGCAATTTATCTGCTGCTAAAAGGAGACCATACCAATTCAGGTCTGGGAAGGTAAGCCACCACAATGCAAAATGACCTTTCATCTTCTCTAGGTGTGTTTTTTAAAATGGGTAGAGTATAAGGCTTTCATCCTGAATAACAAATCTATCCAAATAATGTAAAATAATGAAAATAGGATTGCAAACTTTTACTTTGAAGGATACTACTTAATTTGTGGACTAACCATTTGGTTTTCCTCAAAAAGCCATATCGTGTGTGAAAGTGTTGTGGCAACGTGTTTCTTCTCTGAATATTTTAGTGTTCACTGCTGCTCTTCAACAGCAACTTTTCATCACTATTAGCTATCAAAAAGAGAAAAAAATGAATCTCTTCAAATGCTATGAAAACTGAAAGAAATAGAACTGGATTGCTGTTAGCAAATATCTAATCACAGTCTGATAGAACCTCTACCTTTTAGATTAATTAGATTAAATTAATATTTTTTTAATAACAGATTAACTTATAGGTCATGAACTTGAGGGAAATTGCCAGTTAATTCTTTGGGCTCTGGAGTAGACAGGGAGAAGAAAGGGAGAAACTGAGGAGTGAGTAATGTTAAAAGATGAAGACTGGGGACACACTGCTTCTGTCATTCAGTTGAACTGGAAGCTTGTTTTCATTTCTATACTCCTTTTGCTACCCATTGCACCAGTTGTATATGTATATGCATATTGTGTGTAGAAACATAATCAGAAGCAATAAAATATTTTTAAATCATTTTCTTGAAACCTTTAAACTTCTAAATGGATTTTAATGAGGACTTAAGAGGTTGGTTATTTTTTCAAGTTACTTAATAGGATACAGGACTGGAATGGAATTTCTCTGTTGTCAGTTAAGTATTTTAATTTACATGAAAAAATTTATTTCATGAGACTTTCAAAGCCCTGTTCTCCTTTCCATTCTCTTCAGTCGAAGGGAACAAACTGTATTAATTTTGATATTTTCATTCCCATCCTGAGCCATTTGATTATTAACCTTTCAAAATGGAGGGTTTTTTGGTTATTTATTTAATTATTCCATATGCAACTCAAATGCTGGTGGAAAAGGCCTTGTATTTTAATGATGTTTATCAGAAGACTTCCGAGAAATTTATAAAATAAGCATTCTCTATTTTACCGATTAGACTGATACCCAGTGATTTTCTGGTATTGGTAGTTTGAGATCTTGTTTTTCATATATCATGTAGGCTGATTTCATGATTCCAGAAGTTCAGTGAAAATGTTATTCGAGTTCTTGATAAAAGAGAATAAAAAGCAGTAGCTGCCATTGCTTTTTTCAATTTCAGTTGCTTCTAGTTTCTTCTGCTACACAACATTATTGTACATCTTATTTAAGATTCAAATTACCATTCTTCATTATTCTTACTTGTTAAAGGTAAGCATTTCAAAAACAGGAACTTTCCTTACTAGAAGGGTCTGTATGGCTTTTTATGTACTACAGATGATGCTTCCATGCATATGTTACAAAAGCAAATATTTGAAGTTGTCTTCTGGGAAAAGTAAGAGTACTGTTTTTTTGCATTGTTTTTTGTTGCAGAAGTGTGAGTGTAAACATCTTTCCATTCAAGTAAAAGCAAAAAAATGCCTGTCACAAAATGCGTATTTAATTTATAAAGCTCTTGTTCAGGTCACTTCCTCCTGCTTAGTTTACACTCATATTTAGACTGTTTGGAAGGCTCTTCTTATCTCCTGGAAGCAGTGCAGGGCTCTGTATATTAGAAAAATAACTTGTTTTCAAAGTTTTTTGTTCCATTATATGTATATTATTGAAATGCTTACAATGCAGAGAAGGCTGTAATGTATTTTATTTCCTGATGTGATCAGAAAAGCAATTCAAATAGCCAAAAAGCTCGAAGAATAAAAAGTTCCTAGTAAAGAGGGCAAGTTTGTGCACTAAAATTGTTTTATCTGATTTAGCATCAGTTTATCTTGTTTGCCCAAACCTCACATAACTTTCCTTTTTGTTTTTATAGCTGCTCTAGAAGTGTGTCATATTTCCCTTAGTTTTACCTATTACATTTTGCGTTGCATGTTGGTTAGAAGTTTTATACAGTGGTTTATAGATTAAAATCACTTGAAATGGTTTTTTTTTTTTTTTTTTCTGATGGTGTATATTTGGAGGGGATTGATCTGCGCAAGTGGCACAAGCCTGGCATGAGACCTAGTGCTGAAACACGATGTTTCCTCTTGTCAGCATAGCAGTGCTGACACGTAAGAAAGCTTTGTACGTAACAGAGGTTTCTTTCTTTGAGGGCTTTTAAAGGCTAGATGGCCATTGGAAAATGCTTAAGCCATTTCATTTTAAAAAAGCAATGTGAAGAGCAGAGGAGATGCAGTGTGCTCATGAATTCTCTAGCTTTGAAACAATTTTTACTCTAAGTAATGGAAGAAATCCTGCAGTGCCTGGCTGCATGCCTGCTCCATGCCAGGACAAGAGGTGTGCTTGCAGGGTCATAGGGGAGAGGGAAGGAGCTGCTGCACAGCACAGACCTGAGAGCCGCTTGGGTGGCTTGAGGGCCAGGATGGAGGTGGTGGAGGGACTGCTGTCGAGTTGCCTTGGGGTTACGTTGCAGCTGGGATTGACAGCTGTGAAACAAGTCAGCAGGGTGCATTGCCCTGTGCACTGATTTCCTGTGTGCATAGCCAGTAATGCCCTGCTTGACTTGGAAAAATCCCTCACCTACAAGTTCATGGAGACTGTAGGAGAGTATGCTGAGGCAGGATTGCAAAGCGTTTGCACTGTTTTTCTGTTCCCCCTCTTGTTTGATGCTGACCACTGAAGGAAGCAGGGTATGATGCCATGTCCTGTGGTGTGATTTAGGGTGCTGCTCTTACGTGAGGTTGTTCCTCTAAAACAGAAGCAAGTTAAAGTCCCAGCCTGCTGTCGGCAATGCCACCTGACAGCCACCAACTAGGTAACAGGGCAGTGGCAAAGTAGCTTCCCCTGTGTTTTGCTCTGGAAACTGAAAGCAAGGCGTACTGCCATTGTATCCTACCTGCTCTCTTAGCCAAAAAAAAAAAGAAGCAGAGGGGCTGCAAAGATTAAGATGCTTTTCAGTGTGGTGTGAGATCAGGCCATGGACATGCTTAGAGAGCCAGTGGGAGTGAGGAATAGGAAGGAGGGGAAGCAAAGAGGATAGGAAGGAGGGAGAGGAAGGACATCATGAAAAGGTCTTGTCCTTTGACACTAAAGAGATGACCAAATCCCTAACTTCCCTAATGTGAAGGTTTTCAAAGCCAATGCTAGTTGTGTGGGATGGAGTCACTCCTTGGATATAACACTCTGAAATATATATATACATATATATACACATATATATATATATATATTTCTCCACATGCAACAAAAATGGAACAATTCTTCTCACCCAGGCTGCTCTTTCTCTACTATATCTCTCTGATAGCAATGCCGTAGCACTCATTTGTTAGGTGTAGGTATCGCTGCAAGACTTTCTGCTTGCAGCTTGTTTACACAGCCACGTATACTAGGTTTTCACGTGTATGTAGACATGGCAGATAACAGAGGTGGGGAACTTTTTAAAATAAAACCAAAACATTTATAACTAGAGTAAGGAGCAGTCCGCAGACAGGCTTTCATCATGTGTCATGTGCTGCTTCGTGACTCAGCAAAGGTGAATAACTTGCCTCACATGACACAAGTGCTTGGCACAGAAGGGACTGGAACCTGCATGTCTGAGAGTGAGACTGGAGCCCTGTAATGCCAGGCAGATCAGTAGGAGGCTCACTGGGAATGGCAAAGAGCTGAGACCTTAGGGTTTTTGATCCAGTTGAAATGGGTCTTGTTGTGTTCGTCCTGTGGTTTAACACTGCATCCTCAGTTAGCAAGATTTTGGATAATTTCCAACACATTAGCTGTCCTATTTACAACACAAGACCAATGTATTTGAAATGAAGGAAATGTTTCATTATCTCCCTGAATTTGGACCTGAGTCTCACCTGAAATGTTAATTCTGGTGCTAGTCACCCAGGTCTGAGCTCCCTCGTTAAGTAACCTAGCCCTGGCATTGCTTATAGTAACTTAGCTGTGATTAAAATGCTGTCCAAGTTACTGCATCCTCCTTCACTGTTGGTTTTGCTAGACTCTGGTGGGCATATTACATGTTTTTTTGGGGGAGTGAAATAAGCTGGTGTGTTTTCCGGTTCTGTCATGGAGAATTGCAAAGGAACTTCTCTGCCTGGAGTGGAGCAGAGGGAGTCTGTGGGAGGCTGCTAGAGAATTAAGAGTGTTTGAGTTGTTTTGTATGAGCCTCACATGCGGATTGAGCACATACTAAACCCAAGTGAAAGTACACTATGAACTGCCCCACATCTCAGCTCCGTCAGCGGGTATGGGCTTAACAGATCAGTGAATCATTAATGCATGGAGCCAGAAGAGGGTTTTGAGGCATTGAAAAAGAGCCTGGGATGACTCTCAGATAAAAAATATGAGCCACAATGTAGTACTCTCAAAGCTGATGCTCATTCATTTTCTTCTAATTCCTGAGTAGCTGCGTCTTGAAAATGAATGGCACAAACACCACTGGATGAACCTCTTTTATTTGGAGTTCAATTTAGAATGAAATTCAGTTGATAATATAGATGTTGATAACTTTCAGGTAGGCTTAAGACTGCCCTTCTGTGGATGATTTTTTTTCCACCCTAAACTTTCTGTTAAATCTCTATTTTTTCCCCACCTATATCACAAAAGCATCTGGAGGAGTAAACTTTAATGGAATAGAACAGCCCATCTCAAATCTCTTTTTCCTGCAATGGGGAAAACTGTGTCAGACAGTGTGATCTGACAGCAGGTCCATGCTATGGCTGTCTGCATTCTTCAGTTCAGCCATCCATTAAAAATCTTGTCGGGCCCCTCCTCCTGCTGTTCTCTCCTTTCCCTGGCTGGGCCTGAAAATAGACAGACAAGTGTTTTTCACCTGCTGCCCTCATGCGTGGGTCTTCTGCACATCTGCATGAGCCTGGTTTTTGTTTTTGTGTTGTGTTTATTTATTTATTTATTTACTTATTTATTTATTTAGGTCCAGCTTGATAAAGCGCTCTTCCTTTTCACTCTGTCTAAATATCCATCGCTGTTTTTTTTGCAATGATGGGGACTAGGTATGTGACAAGCACTACTGCTCTGCCACAGCAGGGCAGCTTGCTCTGAAGGATCTCCCAAAAGAGCTTCAAGGTGGGACTTGATTATTTGGAGCTCAACATGCGGGAGGCATCACAAAAGTACGTGAAGTAAAAGGCAGAAGAACCAGGACACGCTGACACTTTTTTTTTTTTTTTTTCCTCGCCATCCTGCACTCAGTTCTTTCCACTCCTTCCTACCCTCTGTTTTTCCCTGGGACAGGTGAGTCATGCTTTCCAGTCCTGTCTGCGCTTTTTCTCTGCCTGAATCAGATTCTCTCAGGGAATTGTCACTTGCCACTGGTGAGGCAGGTATTTCTGTCTTAGCTGTTTCTTCCTTCTAATTTTTTTCTTCCCTTTCTGTTTCATCTTTATCGATAGCTTTTGCCCTCTGTGCTTGTGTTATTATTTGTTTCTGTTCTCTTCTTTTTCCCTTTGCAGCAATGAGTAAAGCTAGAAATAAAAGGTTATTTTTATAAGGAAAGAAGATACTGTCTTAAAAATCTAATAAATCAAGAACTCCAATAACAAGCAAATATTACAATTATTTTCATTGTTGTAAAATATGTCCAATATATGTGTGTTTTCCAAAAATTTCATATCCACTCTTTGAAATGTACATTCTGTGTCAACAAATTTATTGCTAACATCCTGCTGTCCCGATTCTTCTGTCCAACGAGTACTGCTACAAGTAGATATTTTGATTTCTGACTGAAATCATGACTCTTCCTGTTGTGGTACACATCAGCTGTTTGTCCATGGCTTTGTCACTCTGCCCTTCTGCGCCTCAGTTTCTATTTCTTGTCCCATTTGGATTTTCCTTTTCTTTGCAGCAAGGACTGCCTGTTTGTCCAGGTGAAAGGCAGTCCTCCTAGGGCTGACCTCTGTGTTTCCAGCTGATGATGAGTATCTTCCATGGCTTTGGGAGACAGAGCTCCCGAGCTGCCCTGGTTCAGCAGGCTGCCACACCTGGGGAGAAAGGGTTGGAGAAGGTGGATGAGCAGAGCGATGCTCCATGTGCTGCTGCAATTGGTGATGAAGGTCCATCCATGCCCTCTCTTTGCAAAGAGGTGTCTCGGTACCTTGTGAAGGCACTGCGAGGCCAGTCAGGTCTCCAACTGCAGCACGCTTTGCTTCAGGAGAGAGCTGGGCGAGGGCTGGCCTGGGGCACTGCTCTACCATGCGTTATTCAAGACTGAGGGCACCATGGCCCTTCAGCTACCAGTCAATCAAATGCCAGCCCTGGCTGGAACAAAATAGCCTTATTTCGAAGAAAAGTATTATCAGTTGAACATGTTCCAGTGATATAATGCATCTGAGAACAGGAAGGTGGAGCCCACACAGCATTTCCTGCCTGCAGGCGGAAGGTTTCAGAATGATCACCTTTGGGAAGGAGTTCTACGTCTTTCAGCTTGGTGAGGCAGGGTGAAGGTGGGGGTAGTGTCTGATGGTGGTTTTTTTTCTTCTTTTTTTGAACATTTACATTCCAGTGCGGGAGGCATTGGGGATGCACAGGGCAGAGGGATAAGTGGTTAAGTGTTTTTACCTTGTTGGTAACAGTATGTGCTAACTGCTTGGGAAAGGTTCATGAAAAGCATTGAAGCCAGGGAATGTATGCCCTCAGATCTGGATGTCCTCCCCTTGCTTGCCACGTTTAATAACCATGAGACATCCTGGCACATGCCACTGGTGAAACGAGTCGAAAGGCGAGGGTGATTCATGTGGAGCCCCCGTCCTTTTCGGAAAATCCTGGAACTTCTCCCATTCTGAAGGTTGGTGTATCTGCTGAATCAAATGACTGTTTTACATCTGATGCATCTATGACTAAGAGAAATACTTTTTTGTTGTTGTTTTTAATCAGGCTTCTGATTGTGTAGAGTTTGCACAGTGTAAGTGATGCTAGCTTCTGTGAAACTCATCCCAGCGTTTCTGAAGGCAAAATCCCACTGAAATCCAGGCAGTCTCCAAAGCAAGGTGTTTTTCCGGGCTCTGACTCATGAAGGCTGAAGCTGTTTTTTGTTTGTTTGTTCTAAACCCACAGGACACTCTCTTGCTTTCTGTGTGACTGCTGCACAGGCGCTCCCTTGTCCAGATCACCCTGTAGTGCCGTGACAGGAAAGGGTTATAAAAACACTTCTTGCGGATGTACCCGCAGTACTGCAAACAGAAGGTGGTCAGGGAAGAGAACCCAACTATACCAGGAAAGAGATCCTGCAGAGTTGCACGCTGTGAATTTCTGTTCACCCCGTTGTTGTCAAGACCTCTTTCATTGCGCTTGCCGTAAAGCTCGCATCAGCGTTTTTCTAGCCCCTATTTGGCAGCATTACGCCAGCCCGGGGTTTCCTGCCAGCCTCTTTGGCAGGGGAATGTCCCTGACAGGGCTCACCCTGCCTGGGAAATTCCACCGTGCACAAAAAGTCCAGGGAGCCACTCTCACACCGCCCTCCTCCACCCTCCCGCTTCCTCTCACATGTCATAACATTCCCCCCGGCCCTCCCCAGTCAGCCAGGGCCAAAAGATAAATGGTGCCTGAGCCGCTGCAATAAAAACCAGCCCCGTGGGCACCCAGCCTGGAGGTGTAATAAACTTGGGGGAGGGGGGGACTTAGGGTGTCTTTTTTTTTTTTTTCTTTTCTGTGACCAGAAAGCCAGAGTAAGCAGGACATTTGTGAAGGGGGAGGAAAAAAAAAAAGTTTCCCTGCTGCTGCTTCTCTGTTTCATACCGTTAAACCTCAGAGGAACTTTTCAGTCATTCACACAGATGGGGCCATAAGGGATGATCAGTTGCCAGTGGGGTGTAAGGAGCTGCCTTGTTTTCCATAGAGCTAATTCTAACTTCGCTCGTCAGACATGAAGGTACACTATTACTCTATTTGCCTTGTTCTTTAAAAAATGTAATTATTGGAATGATATGGGTGTACTTTTATTTTTATTTTTTCACTCATAATAGCCTTGCAAGTGGCTTGTGCTCTGTCTGCTGATGCGTGCTTTGGGGTTGGGTGCGGAAGAATGGCTGGTTTTTGGGAAGGTAACGGGTGATAAACATGAGGAAAGAAACCACAAGGAATGGTGAGATTGCTGAAAGCCCACAATGGAGCTGGGGACGAAATGCAAGTGGGACTAACTGCAGGTTTTATCTCTAACCAACTTGGATGTTTTGGGCAATCCTCTCTGAAATAATCTCTTTTTCATGGGAGGGTTTAAAGCTCTGAGGAGCTAGGCTGGATGGGAAGCTAAGCTCTGAGGACATTAAATGAAAGAAACATTTAGTGGAAGCAGGTGTTTTGTGTATCTGGATTACAGTTTCTTTTCTGGCTGCTAATTGGTAATTTGGGGATAGCAGAGCATCACCAGCATACAACCCTGCCCGGACTCAAAGGGACAGGAGTAAAATTGTGGTGGTGTATTCAGAGTGTGACGGCACAGCAAAACATATATTAAAAATAGGGATCTATGCCTGCTTTCTTGTAATTTAGTCAAACTCTGTGGGAATGAAAAGAAGTTTAATGAACCCAAACTTAACTTCAAAATTTGTTACACTAAGCAGTTCAATAAACCAAACCGTGAACTCCTTTTCACCATCCGGTGAGGGTTTCTCTGGCTTACCACGTGAGGCCGATTATCGCAGCGTCCCTGTCCATTACCTGGGCCTGCACCTGCCGGGACAGGAGGCAGCTCGGCACTACGCTTCTCACAGAGAACAGGACGTGGTCTGGATTTCAGACTACCGTAATTTGGGGTATGGTTGTACCACAGCATCACATGAGGCTGGCGTATGGCATGCGGGTATTTTCAGCTGGGACATTGTGGCTTGCCTGGAGGCACACGGGGAGCAGGGAAAGGGCCGTACCCTGGACACTCTCAGCCAGTCTGGGGGCAAACGTCACCTAGGGATGTTGGGAAGAAGGCCGTGTTTCTGCTCCAAGTTACACTCTGGTATCAGCTTTGATCCTGAGGCAATCGATTTCTTTTTGGCTGCCTTTTATTGACTTTCTTTACCGAAAGCCACGTGTTTCACTCTGCGTTTAATGGAAGTCGAAAGGAGGAGGGTGTGTGTGTTGGGGGGGGGAAATGCCCTCAGGTGCCTGGGGCTGGCCACCGGCGAAGCTCTGGCCTGCCGTGGGTCCCGAGCAGCCCAGCCCTGCACGCTGCTCTCCTGGCGCGTCCTTCCCATCCCTGGCCTCCCGGAGCAGCAGGGTGGCGCAGGTGGCCCAAGCCCTCCCGTCTGCTCTGCCTCTTGCTGCGGCATGGGACCGTGCCTCGCTGCTAGCCCGGGATATTGGGGGCAGCAAAACTCAGGTCTGACGATGCTGCCGAGAAGCCTGGGTCTGATTTTTGCCTTCCTAGTCACATGCTCCTGAGACAAAACGTGTAAGGCAGAAACTAGAGCTGCCTTTAGTTCTGCTTTCTTTGCGAGAGATTGGCAGGAAATTAAAAGGCAATTTAAAAATCCATGGCTTAGCTTCTGTGAAAAGTAGTGTCCTGTAGGACAGGATGTGTCTGGCTTCGGTCGGTGCGTCTTCCCAGCTGAGAACTGAAGGAGAGAGCCAAGGGGTGGGAACACAATTTTGCATGATGCCCCACTGAATCAAAGGGTTCATTTTCAAATTTCTTGATATTTTATGCTAAGTGCTGCACCATTTAAATATTACTGTTTTTTGTCTTTACTATCCATTGACATGGATTTCTTTCTAAATGCGTAGCAACTGTCTGTCAAGCTTGTAGAAGCAAGAAGGGCATGGCATTAGTATCCTTTTCATATTTATGTTTATGCAAGTGTAGGAAATATGTTGCTGAGACATATGCGGCAGCAAATTCTGACCCATAGATAGTGGTGATGTCCTGGTTGAAGACGATTGCACACATGTATCTGAGGATAAAACCTGCCCTAGAATCTGCAATTCATCCCAAGCACCAGGAGTTTTTATACTGCTGCTTGGAATAAACCTAACATTTTCCTTACCATAGTCAAATTTTACTTATCTGCCTTGGTTTAGGTGCTTTCTAAAGTGAAAATATTTCCTGTTTATTGAATTTTTGTCTGACTAATGGAGGACAACTCCACAGCTGAGTTTCAGGACTTTCCTGAGGTCAGACAGCCATGTGATTTGAAAGCTGGGATTTCTCTAGTAACTGGAAGTCTGAACTAAAGGCATTTAAAATCTGTAGAATGAAAAACCTAGTGAAACAAGGTCATGACACAAGACATGAACAGCAAGGGCACGTGCTTTAATAAGCTTTGCATTGTTAACACTCGTCTTTCACTTAGTGTTGCCCTGTTTCTGCCTGGGATTTCCTGCACACCAGTACGTGCTCTGGGGCTGAGTAGATGCTCGTGTGTATAAGCTGTGTAGGGCTGTGCAAATCAACGCTGAGGCTCCCTGGAGGTGTTGACCTTGCAGCACAACTACAGCACAGCTGATCTGCACACATGCTGTCGGTACGGCTGGGATGTCTGATCAGGTGTCAGCCCAGCTGGACGTACTGTGCCGTAGGTGTGACTGGTTGCTGCATCCAAGAAGTGGACAAAGTTTCAAAATCTGCCTGGATGACATTTTTTGAGCAGAAAAACATGTTTGGGAAGCCTAGTTGTACGGTAACCTTAGCCTTAGATAGCTTACCCATTACCATCTAAAAACTGAGAGACTAGAAATGCAGGGTCCTGGGTAAACTGCGGTTTGAAAAATGTTATTTTTCTGGGTTCAGGTCTCACTGAGATAAAGCAGTTTTTCCTCCTGTTCCTGTACTAAAGAGTTGAATGGCAGTGCTGCATTCTGGGAGACAACTCTGCATTCCCTGTGAGAACGTGATTTTGTTTTACTGGGGATTGAAGTGGTCCTTGTTTGTGGAAGGTACAAAGACTGAAACTGAAGTCCGCTGGAGACAAACCCACTGTCGTGGTTGTAGCACAGGCTCCTGTCTCTGAGAGCAGACAATAAAAATTACTGTGGGGTTACAATGACAGATTTTGGCCCAGGTTGATCACCTGAGTTAGAAGGAAAAAGACCTTCAGTGTGAGACACAAGGGAAGCTCATGCTTGCATCTTTAGACCTGTGATGAGGCTCCTCAACAGCACTGAGGAACAGCACTAACTCCCTTTCTAACTGGAATACTGTAAGAAGCAAAATATTTTGAGGCAAGAACATGCACTTATTTACCTCATCTATGTACACACCAGTATCCTTCCCAGTTGACATGTGACGTTGTCCTTTGCTATGGGGAAAAAGCATCCTGCTCCATATTTATATGCTGTGACATCAGCAGTGCGTGTATTTCTTAGCAATGAGTTCCTACTGCAAGGTGGTAATGAGCTAATGAGATAGAGCAGCTTATGAGAAAACATGACTAACCAGGGCAGTGAGTATGTTGAGAGGAATGTCCACAAATATAAGGTGTAAAGGGAGACTGTTTACTGGTAGAGAAATCAGATCAACTTGTGCAGCTTTGTAATACTTGCTGTGTTTGGTGTTTCTTTTCCTCCATGCTGATTTCAGCTGCTTTATATACACAGTATGGAAGAATCTATTTAAGAACAACCAACTTTTTTTTTTTTCAATATCAAACAACCTGGGAGAAAAAAGCTGAACTGAGGGCATTCTTTGGATCAAAGCAGCAAGCTCTAAAAGATACATGATAAATAAATAGTCTGAATTTTCCTTTAATATGAAGAATTATACATGCTCCCTTTTGAAGTTCAGGCTAATCCTAGAACAGCAGTCTTCGAGACCAACACTGAGGAAAAATGTAGCAATACAAGTATAGCGAACAGGTTAGAAACAGACTCCTCTGTACTAGCTTTTAGAGCAAAAATGTGTCATGGACCACTTCCAATTTGCTGACATGTGGTCTCTTAAGTTGTTACAGCAAACACACTTATTGATCCTACAGAACAGTTTCTAGGATTGAAATAGTGACTGTGCTTTTATCTCCAGTTTTCTTGATGCTGTTCTAAAAGCAAGTTCGATGTTATGTTGGACTGGAATTTGTGTGCTGCATGGAAATGCTTCTAGCACAGAGGTGTGGCGGCTGTACTCACACACCTTGACTCAAAGTCTGTAGCACCAGGCTAATTATACCAATTTGAGAATAAGCAACATTTGACATCCATACAGTAAATATTCACTTGCATTAAGCAACTGGACTGTAAACTACCATTTTTATTCTCAGTTTAAGAAATACCACAAAGGTCATACTATTCCAAAAGTGTGTTGCAAAACTAAATTCTTGTTACTAGTAGTTTGTGCTCTGCCACTTTACCTAAAGGCTCGCCCTTGTTCTGTGCTGCCACTTATGACAGACTGAAGAGTTTAGCCCACTCCCATACCCACCAATGTGGGGTCTGCTCTGAGAGCCATCACGCTCCTTGTGCTCCTTGCTCTGTTGGGAGTCACGGAGGCAACTTACACACAGTAAAAGCAAAGTTCTGCTTTTGGGGATTGATTTATTTACTTATGGGTTTATTTATTTGAAGACTACATCGCTTGCTGCAGTCACCCCAGTACGTGCCCCAGGACCAAGCAGTGCAGGCATACCGATGCTATACAGGTAAGCCTTTCCCTACAGCAGACTGGCCAAGTACATAAAGCATAACATTTTGCTGTGGTCTCTTTTAGAGTCCTCCTCAGGACATGTTTTTCTTTTTTTTTTTTTTTTTTTTTTTCCCTTTTCAACTCTGACTGCCTGAAATAATGTGTCATGGCCAACACGGTGCTGCTTTTAAAACAAGATGTCGTTGCATGTGTGACCTGGAGCTACAGCTCTGAGGGGATTTTTCTGAGGGGGAAGATGAGGAAGGATACCTTTTTGGAAAGTAATATAAAATACAGGAAGGCAACCGGCACAGCCTTTCCCACACTAACTAGGGAGCAGTCCCAGAGCAAACCATGCCCAGGTTTCATCCACAGGAGTTGGTGTCTTTACTTCATAAGAGATCCCAGAACTGAGCTCATATGAGTGCACTGTTACCAATCCTGGGACCGGGATGTGAGAGTAAACTGTGGGGCCGCATCGTTTGACCATACAGAAGTAGGGGCTAGTTTCATTAGATTGGCCATCACTTACATATGAAGCTATAGGGGATGAGGCAGGGTGTTGTGAGGAAGTATTTGCAAGCGTGCTCAAACCTCTGCCTAAGTTTTGCAGCCTAGATTTTTCAGACCAGAGAATGCTCAGTCCATCTGTCTAGTACCCCCTCTGTTACCTGTGCCGCAGGGCTTTCCAGGGCTCATCATGCCTGTTGTCTCTCTATCTGATGTTAAGGCAGTTCTGTGGGAGTTTTCTTTCCATCTTTTTTACTGCCACTTCACAACATGGCCTGGAAGTCCCCTTCCCCTTCTGGCGCAGGCGGTAAAGCTTGTGTCTGAAAGCATAAACCAGAGATGGTTGAAAGCTGGACAGAAAAATTTCTCTTTCAGTCTGAGTTTATGTTATTGTTATTAAAATGCTGTTCTCAGCATTAGGACCCAGAAATGAGAGAATACCTCATGGTTATAATTAAGAAGGGTGTTGAAAATAATGAAAGTGTGTTTTAACAGAAAATCCCCAAAGCACTGAAGAGGCTTTTTGATTTTACTTCAACTTAAGGCATCAGCTCAGCTGTTTCCTTGTACCAAGAATATAGTTATTTCAGGCCTAATGGATGGAAAAGCCCAGTACAGCATCTCTGTTGTGTATTTGCTCAGTGCTGGCTCTCAAAAGGATAGCAAAGAGGAGACCTAACTGATTAATCTAGATGTTTAGTTGGTAGCAAAACTCAAAGGTGTCTTTCAACCATTATGACTTTGGCAATGAAGGGGGAGGCCCCTGACAAATGACTGCAAATTTTGAGACAGTAGGTTTGTTTTTTTTGTTGTTGTTGTTTTAATCTGAATTTTCAGATCCTTCCAAAGTAGCTCCTGGGTGTACACAAGTCATACACCCAAAAGCAGTGATAAAAGTTGTTTCAGTTATCAAGTGTACTGATATAACCTAACCAAGACTGATTAGATTTAATTCCACAATACTTGTTCAGGCTTTATTCTACAGTGAGCGAAGAAACCGAGGTTTTGGTCTGAAAACAAGTACGTTTTGTGTCTCATTTTTGCAGTGGTCTGAGATATGGATATAAACACATGTCACTATTTGCAGGTGTACTTAAGACAGGTTTCAGGACAAATGTTGCTTATATTGGCCACTAGTTGGCATTATTGATACATCGCAGTATATGCAATGGCGCAATAAAAACCTGTGAGGCCAGCGCTTGGCAAGCTGAGGCATCCTCCTCTGTGCAGGCCTCTCAGACATCAGCTCTGGAGCTTGCTGGGTTATGCTGCATTACACTCAGCCAAAAGAGGATGAAACTGTCTGCTTTGCTGCGCCCTTGCAGCTCCTTCCCAGCCGACGTCCCTCCTCCCTGGCTTGTGGCTGTCTGTACAGGCTCTGCCAGCTCTCCCGGCAGGAGAAGAGGTGATGAGCACTTCTGGTCGCTACCCTGCCCGGGAGGAATTTTCTTAGGCTGAAGATGTCTGCCGGGGTTTTGGTCACTGTGGATGTTACGTGGTGTTTGGGCCAAAAGAAACGTTCGAGGTCTGCAGCATTAATAATTACAATTTGTAAATGTAGCAATAATTTGCCTGTAACTTGCACGGAATACTTTGAGAGTTAGGAGGTTGTTGGGAGCCAGCTCATCTTGTGCAACATGGGCGTGTGTATTTTTGAAAGAGCCTTTTGTTACAGAGTTTGGTGGAATTAGACTTGTCTTAATCTGCTTTGACTGGGAGTAGATTTATGTCAAAAGACCTGATAAATAAGATTTTGCTGATGAAACAACCATGAGTTAAGGTATCAGAGTGTTGCCTGAAGTGGATTTTGCTTAGTAAAATGAAAGCAAGTCAACAATTCAGCATTCAATAGAGTTGAAACTTTGGAATAGAAAAAGAAATTCCACACCCCCTTTGCATTAAGGTAAAAACCTCATTAAATTGTTTTATAGAATATTTTCCATTTATATGTAGAGGCTAATCTTCAATTAATCAGTTCCAAAATGATTACGGAATAGCAACGATAAAGATGTTGCTCGTCCCTGTGTGTATGTGTTCTGAGGGCCTTCCATGACCTAGTAGAATTAAAATGTGTGGAATACACTTTTGGTTTGACATTCATTTTTACCCTCGGCATTTTTAAGGGAATTACAGACAACTACAGCACTAAATCTAATTCTTTCAATTACATACTTCTCAGATTCGTGTTGTTGTTTGGTTGTAAGAAGACAAGATCCAGTCAGATCTGTTTTCAGAAAGCTGTGTTACAGATCCTCCTATCAGTCACCAAGTGCACAAAGAGCATTTGAGGGTTAAAGGATCTCTGATCGGCAAGTGCTTTTTAACAAGGAAATGCTTAAAGTATCTACCTAAGGCTAAGGTATCGTAATTGAGATCTAAGGTTTGGAGAACAACGGAGAACAATCTTCTCGCATGTTTAAAACATACTGCCTGATTTCACAGATCCTTGCTTGCATAAAGAGGTTCCCTGAAATCAGTGAGAACGCTCAGTTAGGAGATAGCTGCTGATTAGGTAACAAAGGAATTTTTACCTTTATTAGACTGTGCTATTTCTGGCACAATGTAGTGTTTGACTTGACTTCATACGTCACATTTGCAAGTTTTACTGTGACTGCATAAATTTGATCTATGGCTTAAAAGCACACACAGTTTTTTGGAGTAGGAACCTGTAGATAACTCCAAGTGAAACTCTGTCTTCACCTGACAAGGGAAGAAATGTTTGAATAATATAAAATAATTCCCTCTTGCCTCCTCATGGCTGATTAATATAATTTCACGTTGCACCTGTCCCATGTTTTTTAGCACAATTAAAACATGTATAATAATCTAAATTATAGACCTCCAATCTACATAATATGCTTTAGAAATACAGTGTTGTTTTACTGCATATTTTTGGGGGCAGCCACTGTGCTAACAACATCCTAATCACAATGTCGTGCGGACAAACACACACGCTTGTTTTTTAGAAGATGATGACCTTGGTGGTAGATGAGAAAGGAGAAATGTATTTTTTTGAAAGATGGGGAGAAGTCTCCCTGGCGACTGCCGGTCAGAAGTCACCGGTGCTGTTGACATTTGTCACAGGTGCACAGTTTCACCCGCCTTTAGTTTCGGCACCGTGCCACTTACCCACTTCTCTCTGCTGGGCTCCGGCTGTATCACGGCAGCGTGCTGCAACCCGAAAAATAAACATCTTTCGGGCCTATCCGATGCCTGCTCCACGCTCGGCGGCGGCCCAGGGCTGAATCCCCCGAGCTGTGCTGGAGGATGGGGTTGGGGTCGGGGTCAGGGCCGTGGGGGAGGCCTCGTCTACCCGCTGCCTACTCCCTCAGGACCTCGAGGGGCCGCCTCATCTACCCGCTGCCCGCCCCCTTAGGGCCGCGGGGGCCGCCTCGTCTACCCGCTGCCTGCTCCTCTCGGGGCCGTGACCGTCTCCATGCCACCGCGTCCCCGCCCCGGGCGCGGCCGCGTCCCGCCTCCCCCCGCCGCCCTTACGGGAAGCGCGGCCCCTCCCGGCCCCGGGCCCTCCTCCGCCGGCGGGGAGGAGCCGCTATAAGCCCGGCCGCCACGGCCGCCGCCCCCCAGTCCTTGCCGTGCCGCCCGCCTGCCCTCCCGTCCAGCCCTGGCCGTACCCGCGCCAGCCGCCGCACCTCTGCCCGCCGCCCTTCTCCGCCGCCGCCGCCCGCCGCCCCGCGGCACCGCCATGATCGTGGACAGCAGCCGCGACGCGGCGCCCGATGGCGGCGACGCCGGCGCCCTCAGCAGCCCCATCAACCTCGCGTACTTCTACGGGGCCTCGCCCCACTCCAGCGAGGGCAGCTGCTCGCCGGCTCACTCCGCCCCGGGCTCGCCGGGCTCCGACTCGGACCTGTCGGTCAGCAGCCGCGGCGGCGGCCGCCGGGACTCCCGGAGCGGCGCCCGCCCCGCTCTGCAAGGTACGGCGGGGCGGGGGGCGAGCAAATGGCGGCCGGGGGCTGGGCTGGGGGCGTGAAAATGGCGACCGCCGCCCTTGGGGGTGTCTGAAGGAGACCCCCCGCGTCCAAGCGGGCCTGGGAGCTGCAGGCGGTGACGGGAGGGAGCGGTGACCTCAGGGCCGGTTTTTGGGGTTATTTCCAGCCTTTCGACAGCTGGCGCTGGGACGGGGAGGTTCCGGCGTGATTCAGCTGGAGGAAATGGCACGGGGGGGAGTGCGCTGCGGGGCTTTGGCTCGGCTCGGCGCAGCTGGACGCAAGGCTTTATCTCATTTTCCACCGGCGTTTCTCCTTCTGTCCTTATTTCTCTTCTATTTTATTTCTTAACGACTAATCTCAGCGTTTCGTTTCGCGTCTCAGCAGTTGAACAGCACATGGGGGGAGGAAAGCAGCACAGGGGCCCCTTCCAGGGGGTCCGCGTGAAGAACTCGGTGAAGGAGCTCCTGCTGCACTTCAGGAGCAGCAAGCAGATGTCCTCGGGTGCTGCTGCGGATGAATGCAAGGTAACGAAGAACATTTTCCAGGGCTGACATAATTGGGTTTAATGATTACTGAAGCTGGCAAAAAAGAAAAGGAAAAAAACCAACACGTGATAGCAGTAAGAATGTGATAGAAGTAAGTTTACTGCTTTATCTGATGTGGATGGAGTCATTGTTTCTGCCTTTCAGCACACAATGGAAGAACAGAGTCGGGAGGAAATTAGTGAGACTGTTTAGTGTAGGAGAGAGAGGCGCTTAAATGTTCTTATTCAGCTTTATTTTCCAAAGGGAGTTCAGACCAAGATGCAGTTGTGTTCTGAGACAGTGATAACCCCCCTGTTAACTCCTCTGAAGTCATGAATTTTAAGAGCAGGGAGTCTTTTCAGAAGAGAATCGCTTAGCAGCTTGTCGTACTGCTGCATTCGTCTAGCTGCATTCCTCTAGCGTAAAGGCATATCCCAATCTGGAAAGATTGGAACAGAGAGGTGTAAGAAATGTTTGGAAGATTAAAGAGGGTTTTCTTTACAATATCCGTTGAGAGTATGTTTGAGCTTCCGAGTTAAGTGTTGCCACAGGAAACTTTTTGCATAGAAAACTTTACAGCATTTGAGACAGGTAAACTTGGCAGGTTTACATGAAGAAAAAATCCTGACACCTCACTAAGGACGTTGTCTGTCTCTAGATTGTCTTGAGTTCTGCGGTATTGTAACAAATAGCTTAAAAAGCCTTAAGAAAAACAGTGGTTTTTGTTTCAGTTCCGTAAAACTCTT
Organism: Anser cygnoides; assembly: GCF_040182565.1. NCBI lineage: Eukaryota > Metazoa > Chordata > Aves > Anseriformes > Anatidae > Anser > Anser cygnoides. The sequence goes on along the minus strand of NC_089873.1, from coordinate 94,347,591 downwards.
TATGTTTTCTAACCTTAATTAAAAGCAATTAAATTAGGGTTAGATTACCATGTTACTAGGATTATTCTAAGGTATATTCTCTGTTTATAGAAGCAAGCCTCTGTTTTTGTCTTTTTTTTTTTTCCCCACTGAAATAACATTGTAATAATGGAATAATCTGTATTTTTTTCCTCAAAAGGCACAAGGAGGATTGGTGAACTACGAACAGTACACAGGTAAGAAGAAAATATACTGTAATAATATTTTAAAAGTAGATTGTAGGGAGTAATCTCCGAGTGGATTGTAAATTCCTTTTCTTTTCAGCAGAGCTGAAGAGCATACTGGGTCACAGTGGCAAGAGAAAGGCTCCTGAGCTCCTTTCTGATGGACCTTCTTTCAAACGCCAAGCTAATATTCACCCACACCTCCTGGTAAGCTTGGACTATTTTTTTTCCAGTGCTTTTTGTTTTCCTCTGGGTAATCAAAAATTGCTAGCTAAAAAATAATGCCTTTAACTGGTTGGTACTTGTTTGTATTCTTTTTCTGACAGACACCACCCCAGACACCGACTTCAATGGATAACATGGAGGAGACGCATAAAAACGAACCAAAGCACGACAGCAGTTCTGATCTGCTCCAGAACATTATAAACATTAAGAATGAGTCGAGCCCTGTTTCTCTGAATACAGTGCAGGTTAGCTGGTTGCACGGTGTCTCCAATCACAGTTCGCCTGGTGAGCAATACCAAGACAGTCCAGGAACACAGACTTTTTCCCCGTCCCAGAAGTACCAGGCATTCCAGGATCACACCTCCCAGAATATGCTTGATCCTCCCCAGCATTACCAGTTCTCTTCATCGCAGAACCAGGAGTTGTCACAGAGCTATAATTCGGATGCATCTCTGGAGTACAGGCCCTTTTCTGCCAGTGACCAGTCTCCTAGCTACCAGCCGAATACCTTTGAGAGCCATGAACTGCAGTATTGCCCTTCACAAAGTTTCTCCTCCCTCCTCAACGATTCTGAAGGCTCGGAGAACATCTCTGCCCCCCTCCAGCCGCTGACGAGTGCCCACCCACAGTCTGATGTCAGTTCCCATGCTCAGAATTTCAGCTTGGCTCCCAGTAATATCTGCAGTAGTCTTGAGCGCAGCATCTCTTTGGCTGCTTTGAATGTCTCGCTACCACACCAAAATGTTGCCAGAAACACAACGCAGCTGGGCAAGTCATTTTTTCAGTGGCAAGTGGAGCAGGAAGAAAACAAATTGGCTAACATATCTCAAGACCAGTTTCTCGCAAAAGACTCTGATGGAGACACGTGAGTGCTGTTTATCTCTGTGTTTCCCAAGTAGAAGGTTGGGGAGTGCTTCTGTTCAGGTTTTGGTGGACTACTGGGTTTTAATGAAAGCTGTTTGATAGCAGTGCTTGTGTCATGAGTGCAGTGGTTTCGGTAATCATGGTCTCGCTGATGGGCTGTGATGCATGCAGTTGCAGCACACTTGGTAGATAAGGTAGTTGTATCATCTAATTTCACGTACTTATTGTTAGATTTTTATCTGGTAAATTGAGAGAAAAAGATTCTAATTTAGATGTTTGAAATTACCTTGGGAAGAAGGTGCCTGCGTTCCTGTCTTAGTCACCCAGAAGTCTGAAGCTGGCAGTATAGCACCCTTCCCATAACGTACTTTTGGATTTCTGTAGCGATTTGAGCCCCAGGTTGTATGGTTGTGTAACTGTTTTCCCTCTTTCCTGCAGCTTCCTTCACATTGCTGTTGCCCAGGGCAGACGAGCACTCTCCTACGTTCTCGCAAGGAAAATGGCTGCTCTGCATATGCTGGATATTAAAGAGCACAATGGCCAGGTGAGGTTCTCAATGTCTTTGCACCTGATTTGTGCGCGAGTGCTCTACATGGTCTGGACCTTGAGGAAAATGTGGTGAAATGCTTATTTAATATTAACCCCGAGATTTAGTCTGCATACTAATATTAACCTTGAGCTATTAATACTTCTTGGGATCACCTTGAGCTGGTAAAACTATACACTCAACTTCATTTGTCCTGGCTTCCTGGTATTCATAATCACTGCTTAAATAGTACCAGGTAGCTAGCTAGGCTTTGTGTTTGTTTTAGTTGCTCTTTCCTGTTAGAGATCAGATGACTAATAGTTGAAATTTTCTTCTCAATGTTTGCAGAGTGCTTTTCAGGTTGCTGTGGCGGCCAATCAGCATCTCATTGTGCAGGACTTGGTTAGCTTGGGGGCTCAAGTCAACACCACAGACTGTTGGGGTAGAACGCCATTGCATGTTTGTGCTGAGAAGGGACATGCCCAGGTCCTTCAGGTGAGAAGCCCTGTTGTAGCTCTTAGTTTGGTATTAGCTGTTACAGAAAATTCTGAAAACACCACGCTTTCCCTTATCTTTCTCTGTGTAGCCTTGTAGATATGTCTCAGGGCTCTAGAGCAGTGGTTTAAAGTGAGCTTGAATTTGGCTTCTAAGGTTCTTGCCAATGTTTTGGAGTAATGTGGTAGAATCCTCTGCTACATGAAATCAGTAAATAAGTTTCTTTTTAATGCTATTATTTATTGCAAATTTGCAACAAGGCTGTATACAAACTTGAGGAAGCAGTATGTGGCTTGGGTAGACCTAAACACATGCCTGTTCCTACTTTTGTAGGCAATCCAAAAGGGAGCTATGGGAAGCAATCAGTATGTGGACCTTGAGGCAACGAACTACGATGGTAAGTAGTTTGGAGTTCATAACTTACAAAGTTACTAGACGTTACAATGTTTTATAGCTGCTGATGTGAATCTTATTCTGGGTGAAAAGCAATAAAATGGGGTATAGCTTTGCCAGGTTGAAATTGGCAATTACACTTGAAATTGCATTATGATTGGCATATTTGTCAGAAAAAAGCATGGTTAGCCTCTGCCTGTTGGAAGCTTTCCTTTTTTCCTCTGACTGACAAATTTGGCACAGAGACTTGATGATAATGGACTATTGTTTAAAATCTGTGGGTGCCAGTGGTTTATCAGTGGATAGAGAATGCAGAATCTCTGGCACCAGAGAGCTGCTTTAATTGATCCTCTTTTCCATGCAATAGCTCTTTCTGAAATACATTTTTTAACAAAGCATACAAAAAGATTCTTTACTTACTTGCTAGCTGATTGCTCCCCATAAATTGGTACTTAACTCTTTGACTGACAACCCAAATCCTGAGCCATGCAGGAGCAGTCCTTATCACTTAGAAATGTGGAAACAAGCAGCCAGTTACTAGTTCTCTATTGTGCTCACTTGCTAATGATGATTTTCTTTCAAATTAAGGTTTGACAGCACTACACTGTGCTGTTCTGGCCCATAATGCTGTGTTGCATGAACTGCAAAACAGTCAACAACCTCACTCCCCTGAGGTTCAGGAGCTTCTGCTGAGAAACAAGAGCCTGGTAGAAACCATCAAGACTCTGATACAAATGGGAGCTTCTGTTGAAGCAAAAGTGAGTAAAACAGCTTTCTGTAAGGTGTCAGATCCCAAGAAAATAGGGAAGCAGATCATGCCCCTTTCTCCCATGCCACATCTCAGTCCACTTATTACAGAGGAAGTAGACTGATTTGAAAGCTTCCTAAGCAACTTACATTTTAATTTACTCGAGTGGAATGAAAATGTTGCGTTTATTAAGAACAAGATATTATCAATGCAAATGAACCATGGGAAAAGGGAGGTCACAGTCTAATTTCTGGATTAAGAATGATGCTACACCAGTTACAATTGGTTGTGTCTTAAAAGTAAGAATATGTTTGGAGCATTTTGAGGTATCTGTAGTAATAGGGTGCTGATGATACCCTGTTCTTGAACTGTACATTTTAATTACGTGCTGCTACCTGTCCAGTTTAGATCAGTGTTGGGGAGATCATTACTTGCTATAACACTTGTTTTTTTTGGCTGTGTAAGTTTACTGCTAAATGAGGTGTGGTCTGTTGTTCATTAGATGATAAAATATATATTCAGACTGACTTTCAGTATAAATACTTTTGTAGAACACTCTGTTACTCTATTTTGTTTATCTGCATGTTCAACCTGGATAGGTGAAACTAAAAGTTCCTTTCTTGATAGGATCGCAAAAGTGGTCGCTCAGCTTTACATTTGGCAGCAGAAGAAGCAAACCTAGAGCTCATTCGTCTCTTTTTGGAGCTGCCCAACTGCCTTTCTTTCGTTAATGCGAAGGTATGGTGATTTTTCCGAATGCAGATATAATCTGGGATGTATGTGAGCTAGTCGCTGTAAGTGTCCTGAAACTCTTGCCCCTGCCATTTCTTCATGGTATTTGTCTTCTCCAGGCTTACAATGGCAACACAGCACTTCACGTGGCTGCTAGCCTGCAATATCGGGTGAGTCAGTTGGATGCGGTTCGCCTGCTAATGCGAAAGGGAGCTGATCCAAGTGCCAGAAATTTGGAAAATGAGCAGCCAGTTCACCTGGTTCCTGATGGCCTTGTAGGAGAACAGGTAAACAAAAAAAAGCCAACACAACCCACTAAAATAACAAGAACAAAAAAAAAACAAACCCTCCTCTCCCATCCTCTCCCCACCAACCCAAAAGCTATATTCCTCTCAACATTTTTCAGGTTTTGAGTTGTAACTTAAGGAAAAGATTAAGCAAATGGAATTTTTGTCAGAGATCTTTGGTTTTAATGTTAGTATCAGAAAGAACATGCAAAGACCTGAAATTGTAGATTTTATTTGTAGCTTCTTTTGTCCCATCTCGAAAACTTTTTCATGTCAAACTGTTACTGAGAGTTGTTTTTTTTTTCTCAGTAACCTTGCAGAATATGGGAAGTAATGTCCCTTCTCGTGTTGATCTCAGTACGGCTTAAAATCATGTTAAAAATTATGATCAGCAACAAAAATAGCAATTTTGGGGCCTGAATAACAGATGAAGAAAATCCCTCTTTCCTAGGAGCTGTTCAAATACATAAAAGCAGCTAGCTCTTGAGCTAAGGAGCTAATAACCTAAGCAACTCAGTCATTCTATTTTATTTACTTGGTTCAAATCTTGTAGAATTGTATCAATTCTTGTGTAACTGAACTCAGAATCTAGTCTCAGATAAATGAGGAACGCAGAACTAGAAATCAGTTTTCTAGTTTAAGTTTATGACTTTGGGATGATAAATGCTAATGTTTTTGTCTTTTTCTCTCCTCTAGATAAGACGTATCCTGAAAGGGAAGGCGATTCAGCAGAGAGCGTCGCCATTTTAAACTCCATGTTTCTTGGAGTTTAGCTACCTTACACTCACTGTCAGTCAGGCAGTCCTAATGTATCTGTAAATAGACCATTTGCCTAGTGTTGGCAAATGTTAGTTGTTTCTATGAAACAAAAGTATTTTGTTCACTATCATATAGTGGGTTATGTACGAGTTTTAAAAAAAAAATACAAAAAAAAAACCACCCAACAAATCAACAATCAAATTCTTCCGAGCAAATGGGAATGTTTTATTCCCATGTACGTGGAAACTTTGCATGGATACCTGAATTTCATAGCTACAGCAAGACTGATTGATTTAATCAGCCATATATCTAACTTCTGGACAAGGATAATTCTACAGTAAATCTTTGTCTGGAGAGGGGTGATACATGACAGCATTGCAGAGTTTTTTGTTTGTGTTTTTAATAACACTTAAATATACTAAGTGCAAGAGAAATCAAATATTTTTGAAGTGGAAATTTTATTTATATACCTTTGTGGCTTCCTTCCAATGTGTTGTGCAGGATTGTATATAGTCCTTGGTGTTGTTGTACAGCTGTATAGTTCTGAGTATCAATTGATAGCTTGGGAATGATCTGAAGAAGAAAACTTCTCAGATCTCAAACTTGCAAGTTGCATATGGAATTTTAATACCGGTGCAAATCGGGTAAATTCTGTTATTCTTAAAGACTGAAGACCGAAATTGCATCTAAGATGGATTGTCCCTAGCACTGATTTGTGCATGCTTTTGGACTTGTTAATAAAAATATGAAAAGCCATGCTTACTCAGGGGACAATATCAACTTTTTTTGTATGCAGTAGAGGGCTTTTGTTTTGACAGGACAGTAGATTGAGGGAGAAATGTCGTGACTTACATAGTGTATATAACTTTGTCATACTTCAAGGAATATGATCCTGGTTCAGTGAAAGTATTTAGCATGTACTTAACTCTTAATGCATGTTGGAATCTCTCCATGTTCCTTATACTTAAATATGTGTAAGCCCCACTAGTGTCAGTAGGACTTAAGCACATGCCTACGTAGCTTGCTGAATTGGGCTCTAGTTAATTCTAGAGATTTAGTGTTTCTCACCTCCTAAGCAGAGTTAGTCCATTTACAGTTTTACCTTATAGGTATAGTAGATAGCCAAGCAAATATTTGAAGTTAATGTTTTTCTATTTTTAATAATTATAGGTTTTAATGCAAAATGTGTACTAATGTTGCTGTATACTTGTATTCTGTTGGAGAAAACTGCTTCCAATCACTTAATCAACAATCCACACTGGGCTGTAATCCAGCAGTATGTTCTTTGTATGGTCTTTGCTCTTAACTTGTTCTTACATCACACGCAATTCTCTTCCATAATAACTTAATTAGTCTGATTTTGCTGTTTTGACAAAGTATGTCTTGTAGACAAGCTAAGTGGAAAGATCTAATATTCTGAGGCCTAGTTGTGATGTATTTCTTGAAGGGTCTCCTGTATCTTGTTTGAATAAACATGTTACTTATACACAGTTGTGGTTACTGTCTGTGATTAATACTGATGATAAAATCAAGATTGAGATAAAACCGATACAGCACAGTGATATGCGAGACTGGTGAAGGTTCATTTGTGAAGTATGAGATGGAGTCTCCTTTCCATCCCCCTGTTGATGTTTACTCTGTTTGATGCTTTTTTTTGTTGTAGCTGATGCTAGGGCATTTCAGGTCATGCATTGTGTGGTTGTGTTGCCTCTGTATTTGGTAGCTGTGTCCCAAATGGAAAGAATTAATAGTCACTAAATTGTCCAATTTGTAGGTTTTTACCTGAACAATTGATTACTCTCTCATAGAGGATCCTCCCTTATTCTGGGTGCTGCTTTTGTCCCTGTATACTTGAAAGAATAGCAGTTCTGACAATCTCAGCTTTTTCCCTGTCATTTCTTTGCTGTCTTTGTTCTGACAGCTCAGATGAGCAAAATTTATGAGCAATAAACGTAGCACTGATGAAAGTCTGTACAAGTAAATGAAGCTATATGCATTATAAGTGTACATATAAACGATATGCCATTAAAAGTAAGTGAAGCTATACACATTGGAAAGACTGCCCTCGCTTCATGAGTAAAAAGGTGGGCTCTGAGTTGACCATGACCTTTCAGGAGAAGAAATGTTGACAGACAGTGCTTGCTGAGCATTGAGCTAGTGAGATAGCAACAGTCAAAAAGCAGATGAAGTATGTAGTCCCTAGGAAAGGGACTGAGGGAAAATAAAGTACTTCCATGCTACTTGTATAAGCCCTTCCCCCTCCTTATTGTTGCATGCAGGTAGGGTGTCCCCTCAGGTAAAAATGTGCTGGAATTGGAAGAGGCCCAGAGGTGTGGAAGAGTTTCTCTACAGGGAGGAGCAGAGTAGATGAGGACACTTCAGCTGCAAGAGCAGTGACTGACAGCAGATAAAACATGCCTGCAATATCATATCAGGCCAGAGAAACTGGATTGGGATTAACTGCTTGCTGTGCCTTCCAGTATAAGAGCCAGAGGCTATTAATGAAGGTACCAAGTGTACAACAGACAAAAGGATGTGATTTGTTGAGATAGTTGAAGAATGTTGTAGAAGCAGCATATCTGCTGATCCGGGGAGGGACTGGGTGGATACTTAGAAGAAAAACCTTTTTGTGAAGGGCTTCTAAACAGTCCTTCCTCTGTTGAAGGGTGCTGGGGGAGTACTTGAGGTACTGTACGATCATAGGGGCTTGCTGTGTGCTTAACTCCCCTGGGAATTTGTTAATGGACACTCTTTCAGACGAGATACTGCAGCAGACTATGCCCTTTCACTGCAGTTATGCTTTTAGTGGTTCAAAGCTTCAATCTGGCTCCACTGATAGCAGTCACACCTTTCATGAGAAGAAAATCTGGGAAATTCATCTTGTGGTCAGTTGAGTGCTTCAGGGGAGAGCTAGCAGATCTTTTGGTCTGCCCCTGTTCTGTGTAAAAAGTGGTCCCTGCAGGCCTCAAAAATGGCTTCTGGTGCTGAGGTAAGGTGATGGAGAAAAGACGCTGTACCTTGTTTAGCAGATAAGACTATGAAATGATGATGGAGAGTGGAAATGGGATTGAATTTCTAGTTACAGTATGCAAAGAAGAAATGGCACCTGTTGATGTGAACAACTAATTGGGCCTAGATTGTGTTGAATATGCTGTCATCTGAATGCACCTCTCACTGTTCGTGAACTCAAGTCCTTTTTTGTATGAAGAGCTCAATAGCACAGTTCTCATTTCATTTCCCTTTTCTTTATAAAAGGTGATTACACAGAAAAAAAAATTGCTGATGAGATGCTGGCCTTCATATCAGCTCGATCTGACTGCCTGGCACTCCTTTCTGGGTGTTGTTAACTGAGTCATCTAACAGAGGATAAAGTACCTTGGGCTTTTAAGGGTGGCAGAGCATAAGCATGCACTCATCTGTGCTAGGGCACTGAACAGGGGCTGCTGGTGAGAGGTGTTTAGCAAGTGGTGCTGTTCTTTCAGTGACACTTGTGCTGCAGGTCTGTTCTTGAAGGCATTCCATGTATAAAAAATAATAATCCTGAGGGGAGACTGAAGTGTTTGGAACATATTTAGTCTGCCTAGAGCTTAATTTCATTGTCTCAAACTCAGTAGGTAATTTCACAAGAAAGCATACTTAACCCGAGTATAAGTGACTCATTTTTTTTCTACCCTATAATATTGGGAAGTTTTGGTCTATCTAATATGATATGAATAGTTATTAGAAACGATTCTTTTTTAGTGAAGGGCAAGTGACATTAGATATTTAGCAGGCTAATAGTGTTTACTTGAAAACCTGCGGTGCTGGGAAAGCGCCGAATGGCTTTTATTGACTTGGATGCAAGCACATCATTTATTTCTCTGTTTGGAACAGAGGCAAAAGAGACTCTGGCTTTGGTCCGAGTAGGGATATTAAGACATACGGAGCTTTGTTCCCAGGATGTTTCTGATTTGTTTGTCTAAGTAAGCCAAACCTCAGGAAAGGGTTCCTTTTTGATATTTGTGGACTGCTCATCTGGCTGGAGTTGGGGAAGGTGGCAATTTGTGATTTCCAAGAAATGCGTTCTGCTTTTGGGGATGGAAAAAAGTACATTTCCCACATTTATTGCTCATTTTATATATTTATCAGAAAAAGAAAACATATCCAGGAAGTGCATTCTTAGAGAGGTTGGGTGTGGTGGAAGTAACTTCAAAGGTACAACACGAAGTGCTTGTTCTTCTCGCCTGACAGTTTGCTTATCTGGTTGACTTTCTTTTAAAAATATACATGCTGTCCTCTCTAAGACAGGAGCTGAGGATGATTAAAGTGCCCTGAAAATGGAAGTTAAAGAACAGGTTCCTGCAATTAAATACCTGGCAAAAATTGATCTGATCTTTCCATGCATTCAAAACAAATCCTCCTGTTGTTATCTACTAAGTTTCTTGAGTGTTTGTTGGAGGTATTGGCCCTGAGATACTGATGGCTTGTACCCCTGACTTCTCATCAGGTTGATTAAGCATCAGTCAGTGTCCAGCACTGTTACCTATCGCTTTTCAAGACTAGGACAAGGACCAGCAATGCTGGTGACAAGAATGACGTATGTCTGGGAAAAGCAAGTGGCATCCCTGTAAGTCGGGGCACCTCTCAACAAACATCCGCCTTCCCTTCCCCACTGCCTCCAGGATGGCAGTGAGGGCTCACCTGGCTGCATTTTGCCATTTTGAGAGGAGACCTCTTTAAAAATCTTTGAACTTCTGGAAAATTAAATACTATTTTGAGAGGAGAAAGATTTCGTTTGCTCAAGGGATGGACTTGCTGATGGACTTGCCTCTAAAGGAGGCAGAACTAGCCCCTAATTGAAGTAGAATCATAGAATCATAGAATATCCCGAGTTGGAAGGGACCCATAAGGATCATCAAGTCCAACTCCTGGCACCACACAGGTCTGCCCAAAAGTTTAGACCATGTGACTAAGTGCACAGTCCAAATGCTTCTTAAATTCAGACAGGCTTGGTGCAGTGACTACTTCACTGGGGAGCCTGTTCCAGTGTGCAACCACCCTCTTGGTGAAGAACCTCTTCCTGATGTCCAGGCTAAACTTCCCCTGCCTCAGCTTAACACCATTCCCGTGGGTCCTATCACTGGTGTTTACGGAGAATAGGTCACCTGCCTCTACGCTCCCTCTTGCGAGGAAGTTGTAGACTGCGATGAGGTCCCCCCTCAGCCTCCTCTTTCCAAGGCTGAACAGGCCCAGCGACCTCAGCTGCTCCTCATATGTCTTCCCCTCTAGGCCCTTCACCATCTTCGTCGCCCTCCTCTGGACACTCTCCAACAGTTTCACGTCCTTTTTGTACTGTGGTGCCCAGAACTGCAAACAGTACTCGAGGTGAGGCCGCACCAGCTCAGAGTAGAGCGGGACAATCACTTCTCTCAACTGACTAGCAATGCCATGCTTGATGCACCCCAGGATACGGTTGGCCCTCCTGGCTTCCAGGGCGCACTGCTGGCTCATATTCGACTTGCTGTCAACCACAACCCCCAGATCCCTCTCTGCGGGGCTGCTCCCCAGCGTCTCGTCGCCCAGTCTGTACGTATAGCCAGGGTTGCCCCATCCCAGGTGCAGGACCTGGCACTTGCCTTTGTTAAACTTCATGCGGTTGGTGATCGCCTGGCTCTCCAATCTGTCCAGATCTCTCTGCAAGGCCTTTCCACCCTCATCCGAGTCCACAACTCCTCCAAGTTTGGTGTCGTCGGCAAATTTGCTCAAAACACCTTCTAGTCCTACATCCAAATCATTTATAAAAACATTGAAGAGGACTGGCCCTAAAATGGAGCCTTGAGGGACCCCACTAGTGACCATCCGCCAGACAGATGTGGCCCCATTTACCACAACCCTTTGAGCCCTGCCCGTCAGCCAATTGCTCACCCATCGTATGATGTTTTTGTTAAGTTGTATGCTGGATGTTTTGTCCAGTAGGATCCTATGAGAAACTGTGTCAAAAGCTTTGCTAAAGTCCAAAAAGATCACATCAGCTGGTTTCCCTTGATCGACTAGATGGGTGATCTTATCATAAAAGGAAGTCAAATTAGTTAGGCAGGACCTACCCCTCATGAACCCGTGTTGGCTGGGACCAATGACTGCATTGTCCCCCAGGTGCGCTTCAATAACTTCAAGGATCATCCTCTCCATAATTTTACCAGGCACTGACGTGAGACTGACAGGCCTGTAATTGCTAGGGTCTTCTTTCTTGCCCTTCTTGAAAATTGGCACAACATTTGCCAGCTTCCAGTCTACTGTAGTAGTTCCTTATAGCCAGCCTTGGTACCTGGGAATGCTTCTCTTCCTATGTGGCCAGCTGTGTTTCTTGGCAAAACGTATCCACTGTTGTTGGCTAATGGATATGTGTCTAATCTTTATTTATTTATTTATTTATTAGGATTGGTCCACTGTTAGCAAAAACTCAAGACAGCACTAATGAACTTGGGTACTTCACTAGCTCAAAGATGCTGTGTGAGAGGTTGTCTCTTTTCAGATGCTTTGATTTGGGGATTGGTTCCTCCTTCAGGCACTTATTTTGGTCTTGTAGGGGAAAGGTGGTATATCCTGGGCTGTGTTTGTTGAGTGTGTATTTGTTTCCAGCTGTTATGATTGATTAAGAGGATGACTCAGTAACTCTTTGGGTTTTACTTGATAAATCTTCCTCTTAGCTCTCAAAACTTGATCTAGGCTCTTTTGAGAAAGTGGTTGTTGCGCTAACCAATCTAGACTTCACACGTGGTTTTCCTCTTAGTTTCTGGTGAAATTTCTCCCCTCCCTTGCTAGTCAGAGAGCCTGAGGGAAAGATGACTAAGGTGGTGCTTTAGAGTTAGGAGTGGGAGTAGACAATTGAAAGCAGTTGCCCATTGCTTCTGTAAACTTGTCTGGGCTGTGATTTTTACTGGTGATGAGTCTGAGTGAAATGTTTACATCAGTGCAGTGCAGAGATGTGTTCACATATGCTTCATGAAACCTTGTAACCCTGTCCAGATGGTCTCAGACGGTACATGTAGTTCACAGTACCAAATGCTGCATGGTGCTGCTTTTTAGGCCTCAGCTCAAAGATCTCCAGGCCAGTGCTGAGCTCTTTCCATTGACTTGGCCTCAGAGAGAGGTAGAACTTGATTAACCTTCATCCATGGCTCGTGGATGGAATTCAGTCATTGCCCATGTATCTCTTGGAGCCTTTCTGGGAAGGCCCAGAGCTGCCTTGTAGCTTCTGGGGTGCCCCCAGGCCTCTGGGGAGAGACAGGAGGATGTTTGCGCTTGGTGAGAATCAAACTCAGGCTCACCATAAAATTTCCAAGAGGACTGGGACTAAACACTGCAGTTCGTGGCCAACCAATAAACCCTGCTGAGCTGGGCAGGTATGTCTTGTTATTATCCTCAGGGAGACCACAGGCCCTTGCCCAAGGACTTTCATTCTACCAAAACCAGCCCAGTAAATGATGCCAATAAACTTGGGGTTTTTGGGGTAAGAATTGGAAATTTGAGGTCACAACAATGAAAGATCTTGCGAGATGCTTACAGTGCCACCTGTGACCTTGTCCTTTGCAATGTGCTGCATTTTGGTGTAGCATGTAGGAGTAAGAACTGAGTCACCAGTGGTAGCCCGCATACATTTTGAGGGGAAGGGCCTTAGTAGCAATTCGAGGAAAAGCCTCAGTATAGGCTTTTAAAAGCATGCTATTATCATTATTCATCATCAGATTTCCAGGTGGCTTCAAAGGACAGTCAGTCATTAATAGTATCAGCTAGATAAGAAACCAGAGGTAGAGAGAAGCTTGTCTGAAGAGTACTACAAGATCCTCATCCGAAGGCAGTGAAGGCTTGCAATTACTCCTGCAGTTGCCTGCTCTTTCTGAATTTACTGAATAATGAAGTGAGCAATGACTGATCTGGAGGTCATTCACGATCCTTTTGTAAGTCGTTCATGTCACTTGTACACTCACTTTGAGAGACCCTGCATGTGATACTGCTAGGCTTGCCAGACTGTTCAGGTCAGTCCCTGGTCAAAAGCTCAAGAATGAGCTGCAAACTTTTCAGGAAAAAGTTTCACCTTTCACCTCTTGAAACCCAGACTGCTAGAACAGGAAGAGGGAAAGCAGACCTGGACCAGGAAAAAGTAGACCTAAGCAAATCTAGTGTGTTACCACTCCAGTGAGCTCTGAGCTATGCCCATGTCTCCAGTTACTGTGTTTTGTGAACGTTGAAGGCAAAACTGTGACAGCTTTTTTTTTTTTTTTCCTTATGTAAGGTGAAATCATACATATTTGGACATCTCACTACAAGAAGGGTAGTAAGTTGCTCTAGCGTGTGCAGAGGAGAGCAACAAAGCTGGTGAAGGCGCTGCAGAACAAGACACGTGAGGAATACCTGAGGGATCTGGGGTTGTTTAGTCTGGAGCAGGCTGAGGGTAGACCTCATGGCTCTCTACAGCTACCTGGGAGGAGGTTGCAGTGAGGAGGGTGTTGGTCTCTTTTCTCAGGTGACAAGTGATAGGATGTGAGGCAACAACTTCAAGTTGCACCAAGGGAAGTTTAGATTGGACCTTACGAAGAACTTCATGGAGAAGGGTGGTCATGCATTGGAACAGGCTGCCCAGGGATGTGGTGGAGTCCCCATCCCTGGAGGTATTGAAGAGATGTGTGGTCATGGTGCTTAGGGACATTGTTTAGCAGCAGACTCATAGCGTTACGTGGATGGTTGGACTTGATGATCTTAAGGGTCTTTTCCAACCAAAATGAGTCTATGATTTTAAAAGCTGGTCATAAAGCGTGCTTAGTCATTAATGGATTTCTCAGAAAAGAATAGCGATGATGCAAACTGAGAAATAAACATTTATCTTACTGGTATGGCCTTTTAAATGTGCTTTATATATTGCCATGAATATTCTGACAGCTATATAAAACAAGTCTTCCTTTTGGGATGGGGTAGCAAGATTCAGCTCAGGATGTGAATGGTGCAATAAAAGTTATGCTATCAGGACAGCTATTCTGTTGTTGATGATAGAGTTCTCTTAACAAAGATAGTTAAAATAAATAATATAAGTGTCTTTAAAGTTAACAGATAAGAGAGGATGCTTTACTGCCTAGAAATACACAGCTTTTATCCAGCTCTGTCCTCACTCATCGCCCTCGTTGCAGGCTGGTACAGTTTTTCAAACTTTCTCACATATGTCTGAAGAAGAAAAATGCATATGTAGAGTAGGTTTAGAATATAGATCACTTTATTTTTGTACTCTGTAGGAGAATTGTATGTATATATACATGCAAAATGTAAGTATGTAAAATGTATTGTGTGGGAGTACATAAGGCTGTAAAACTCTTTCAAGAAGATTAATCTTTTAATTCAGGAATACTTCATTACTTCAGAAGTTTTATTTTCTTTTGTTAAAAATAGAAACTTTTCCCATACTATTCCCTTGAATTTGCAAATGGAATACACTAGTAAAAACATGTAGTAAAAAAAAAAAAAAAAAAAAAAGTTCTACAAGGAATAAAATTCAGGTTTCTAATGGTTTTCTGTTGGTTTCTAATGGTTTCTGAGAATGAACACCAACATAGACTCTCCCATGCCTGACAAGGATGAAGCACGTCCTCAGCAGCTGGTGAGGACCCTAGTGTGCTCCCTGCTTCTCTCTTGGTTGTCTGTGTAAATGCAGAAGGTCTGCATGTCTATATGAGCTGGCAAACCCTGCAGTCTCCTCTTTTTGTTCCAGCGAGGAGGACCCCAGGAAAGGTGATTTATGTGCACTTTATGGCATGAGGGGCTGGAGCGGGGTGGGATGTCTGAGTCAACATTGCAAAAGGCTGATGTCCTGCTTGGAAAGTGGCACATAGCGCACCAGCAACTTCCAGCCCTCATCCAGGACTGCAACCTGCCCGTGCAACCAGTAGTGCAAAGGCAGATACCTTTGTACTTTATTACAGACACGGTGAACAAAGAATTTTTTTTTCTTCCTTAGCTGTCATAATGTAATTCTGTTACTGAAGTGGTTTTATCTGTCTCCTGATGAGCATGAATGTCGTTAGCCTCTTTCCCACGGTTTCTGCATCAGTGTCTCAGGACGCTTCCCTTGATTTTGGGGTAGCTCTTCCTTTCCACACCCGGCGTCCTCAGCTGTACATTCGGGCTGTGCCGCAGCAGAGCCCAGGGAGGGGGATCTGGAGGAAACCTGACTACGGGTGTGCGGTCACTGGGCACTGACCAGCTCCACAGCTTGCTTGGGAGCAGCATGAGCTGATGCTCAAGCTTGGGATACTCAAGCCGGGACACAGAGTGCAACTGTTCCCTGTCAATCTGGACTTGTTGGAGTAGAAGCACTACTAATAAACATTTTAAAAAATCTTCTTGCTTCTAGGAGGCTGTCAGAAAGATGCAGTAAGAGCTCTAGGGAAGGCAGCATGCTCCTCATGTCCTCCTGCTCCCAAATTGGTGCCCAGGCTCCTGCTTCCCAGGGACAACGGGAGGACGGACCTTTGCTCTCCAGACAGGTACCTGGCTGGCACTTCCTAGCTAAGGCTGCAAACATTAAGCCTTCTTGCCCCTTCCTCGTGCTGCCTGTGCTCAGCAGGCCCAGGGGTGGCACCTTCCTTCAGGGGCTTACCAGTGGCTGCTGACCCCTGCAAATCCCCCCATTGCCCCTTGGAGCGGTCAGGGGCTCGTGACAGCCTCTGCCCCGAGAGCTCTCGGTCTAGACACTGGGCGTGGAGACGAGGACGCTGCGGGCCCCTACTTCAAACAGATGAGTCTTCCCTGGTCGCTTGCTTGTCGTCTTCCAGAAGCCTCCCGGCACGCTTGGGGAAGATTTGAATAAGGAGAGGGAGGAGGCCCGGCAGCCCCATGGGGGGCCTCGATCAGCTTCTCTCTGGGTTTGTGCGCAGTCTGTATGCTGCTGCGCTGTGGTCCTTGTTATCATGCTGATGGCTCCAGTTCTTGCTCTGCCTGTTTGGTTTTGCCCTATTGTTGAATTTATTGCTCCTGGACTCTTTACTCTTGTTGGCTCCTGATAAATTGCTGCCTCTTATTAGCCTTAAATTACTGCCTCTTACCAACCTTTAATTACTTGCCATCATATCTTGGTGCCACATCCTCTTAATTATTGCTCCCATGCTTCTGAAGACTCCTCCTTGCCTTTGCTAAATCCATTAGCCTTGCTTTCAGCTTGCTTTGGCCACATCTCTCTCTGTCCCTGCCTTCCCTATCTCTCTGTGTCTTGCATGGATCTTATGTGGAGTACCATGGAGCCCCATCCTTTCCTGGGAGCATTTCTGGTCTTACTGCATCCTCCCTCTCTTGTCCTGTGCCCCCAGATTCCTGCTGCGTTGCTCCTCCATGGCCTGCACCCCACTGTCTTTTTTAGGGCTGGTGCTGGTGGATTTCTTTTGCTCTGTCTTCTCTCTCTCCCTCTGCTTTTTTACATGCTGTGGTGTCCCCTGTCAAATTTCCCCCATCCCTCCTATATCTGTTAGCCAGTGTTTTCTCTTTTCTTTGTCACTTTTGTGGGAAATACTTTGCAAACTTTTCTTTTGCTGCCAAACTTCACTTTGAGACCTGCTTTTCTACTCAGAGCTGCTGACACCTCTTTGGTGCCTCTTCTCCTGGGCAGCTCCCAAGGGCCTCTCTCTCCTATTGCATATGGTCCACCACATCTAACTGTGGTACTTGCTTTTCCCCATCTCCTGCTTGGTCTCTTCCTTGGAGTGCCATGCTTGAGCTCACATGGGCAGATCCTGCCTCTCCTGTTGCTTCCACTTCTGTCCCTCATGGTGCCTGTGTCACCTCCTTGCTGGTTCCAGCTGGGTGCCAGTCAGACCTATTTTTCCAGGCTTTATCCATGTTCCTCACCAGATCAGGCTTTCTGCCTGCTTTCTGCCAGCATTCAGTTTGCAGTCATGCTCTCTCTCTCATGGTCTGTGTTGCTGCTCCCGAAGTTGTTTCCTTTCCCAGCCTCACCTTTGTAGCCATTGTCTTCCTTGCCCATTTTCCCACTTGTGCAAATCCTATTGGCTTAAGTTTTCCTTTTTAACCCCATCAATGCATTTTCTTTTATGTGTCTGCTCATGCCAAAATGTTGGCTGCGGAGAAGAGAAATTGAAACTCAGGGAGACAACAAGAGGAAAGCAAAGTGGTCAAAGCTCAAAGTAGCCAAACCTTGCTATTTGCCTAGAATTAGCCTATTTGACCATCTTACTCTCCTCTTTGTGTTTCTCTGGTCATAACCCATTGCTAGAACATCAAGTGCCTGATTCTGTCCCCCATGTGTGGGTCCCGGGGTCTGTGTAGCCCTACAGCCTTTGTCCTTTTTGGCTCAGCCATGCTGTAGGCTAGCTATAGCCTGCAGATCACCTCCTGCATGCCCTTCACATGGGACTTCACTGTTATCTACAGTATCCACTTGGGCTTGCTTTGCATCCTGCCTCTCAACGCAGGGCCCAGCAATTGCCTAGATGTTGCCATTTCTTTCCCTAGTGATTGCCTGTGAAAATTTCCAGCTACTTCCTCTGTGCACCCAAAAGAGTTTTCTTTGCCATGTCACATCTTCATGGCCTAGGCTGCGTGCCTCATTGATGCTGTTGATGGAGTCTGGGACTGGGGATTCCCCTGAGGTGTCCTCCTCCTTCAAGAGCCTGGCTGGAGCTGTCAGTTCTCAGGACCTAACTGCTTGATCCAAGCATTCGGTGAGATTGAGGGAATGATTCTGCCTATGTAAGTCATTAGTTTAACTAATATTGTATCTCTTCATTGTAAAAATGCTCTTTGAGGTCGATTAATGAGGAGTAGGTGGAGATAAAATGAACTCTGGTTTTACAGGTGAAACACCATTCCTTTAAAACAAAATACTTGTAATGTTACAAAAAATAAACCCACTTAAAACAAACCTCTACTTCTTCCTGTGGGGAGACTATGTCTCCCACAGAAAGTTGTATTATCTCCTGTTCTCTTCTTTTTATTTATTTATTTATTTATTTATTTATTTATTTATTTATTTATTTTGGTGAACAATGTATTCCCTACATGTTTTTATTTGCCTGCCTTTGGTCTCCCTTGTTCCCAAGTACTAACATCTTGGGTCACCAGGACGTAGCCTGGTCCCTTTGAAACACATCTGTTGCATGGCATGAGGTATAGAAATACTGTCCTTATCAGAAAGCCGTGGGGAAGTCTGTGTTGGGATATTCTCCTGATTATAAGCTTCTTTTCCACATCTGTCAGTGCAGGTGGGAGCTTTTTCCAAGCAGATGTGCCTGTGGGAGGCCAGCACGGGAGAACATTGCATCTCTCGCAGCCATCCTCATACCCCATTTGTGAAGCCACCATCATCTTCTGATGCGGTATGTGTAATGCCGTGGCTGTGAGGGTGGCAGGAGGCAACGATTGCTGGTCTGCTCTCCCCAGCCTCGCAGCCGCAGAGCTCTGTTCTGCCGTAGTGTCAGTCTGCCTCCTGCTTTTTCTCTCTAGTTAACCAGAAGGCCTCACGGGGCAGTTCTGAAAGCACCTGGTCACACTGATTACATGCTCCACAACCCCCTTAATAAAAAGCACTTGTGGAGCAGCATGGTGAGGTGCCTTTTTTGCAGCCCCCACGTGTATCTGCTTGGGGTGAGGACAGGCTGTGATGCTGAGTCCGGTGCCTCAGCTGCAGACATGGAGCCGAACAGAAGATGGGCGAGCCGAGCTGAAAAAACCTATCTGCGTCTGGCCGCGGCCCAGAGCCCGTCTGCCTTGGCATGCTCTGTACTGGGACGGGTGAGGGGCAGAACGGGTATGCGCGGGGGAAGACGCCTTGGCACCGTGTCCTGTGCCCGCGGAAGCGGGTGGGAGGTGATCTGCGCCTGGCAGCTCTTGGCGGCATGGCTCGGCTTGCTGGGCCCTGCCGTGCCAGGCTGGGGCCTGGCTCTCCGTGCTGCTCCTCTCCCGTTTCCCTTTCTCTGCATTGCTTTTCTTCATTTCCCTGCGAGCTAAACCTTGTTTTGGAGTTGGTGCTGAGGAGACTGGTGCGAGGGAGAGATCCCAGCAAAGGGAGAGGAGGGTTGCTCTTAAACTCTCTTGTGCCTCTCCGGCAGTGCAGTGCCTGCCTGGGATGCTGGTGCCAGAGATGCAAAAGAGCAGGGAGGGCTGGGGCTGATGAGTGACTGTGTGCTGCGTGTCCTGCCGGGGAAGTGTCGCTGTCACACGTGGCCCATCCCGGAGCTGTGTGTTGGCTCACGCTGCCAAGAGGTCTGCGTGCTGGAGACCGAGCGTGGTGCTAATTGTCATAATGCTGTGCTGGGCTACCGGCGTCTCCTGAGTGAAGGCCTGGAAAAAGCGACTATCCGGGCACTATCAGGAGACATGCAAATGCATGTAGAGCCAGCTCACGCACGGGGCAGGGAACAAGCGTTCCCCCAAGGCAGGAGTGGGTGGGCTGCTGGCTGCCTGCGCCTGTGGGAGGAAACACCCCAGCGTCTGCCCTGGCTTGAGAAGCAGGCGAGGAGAATGGCTTTGTAATCATGAACTGTGCGGGGGCTTCTGGCAGCCCTGCCCCACGCTGGCTCATTCCTCTCTGTGAGGAAAAGGATGCTTTGCTGCACTGGATAGGGGGGAGAGGGAATGGGAACTACTGTCTTCTCTCCCTTTCAATCCAGTTTACAGCACAGAGACTGATGCTGGCACAGCTGGCTGGTGGGACAAGATGCCTTAAACCTTCTTGACATCTTACTATGCCAGCCACTGCTTCAGCCACAAGAGGATAGTACGGGAGCCCTCACCAGGGGTAAATAACAGGCAGCAGGGGGTAGCTCAGGGCCAGGCATGGGGCTCGGCCAGCCCTGCTCTGCCCTGGTGGGAAAGGTTGAGAGGCACTGGGAGCCAGCAGCACCCTCTGCCTTGGGCACCAGGCCCTCGGGCTCGTCTGCTGCTCTTGGCAGGAGTTTGGGTGACTCCTCACCGCTGTCCCTCCTCCAGATACATGCAGCTGCCTGCGTGTCCTCGAGTGCCAGTGTGGGCTGGGGGTCAGTGATGCTGAACGGGGATGGTCTGGGGAGGGATGCTGGGGCAAGCTGCCAGCCCCTGGTCAGGGACAAAATCTTTATTTCAATGAAGACTGTTTCTCTGGACAGAGCCCTTAGAGAAAGCTCTGTTTTCACCCAGAAGAGCTTGGTATTGACGTCTGCAGGGTTTCAAGCACCAACTACTCCTTTTGCAGGACAGGGGACATCAGGAAGCAGTGTGAATGGACCAAGCTAGACTTCTCCAGTGATTTGGTTTGAGATGCGGGGCTTTGCCTCACCCTTCCTTATCACCATCCCCACCAATTGCTACCACCTTAGCTCAGACAGATGTTGCATGGCCTCAGTAACTCTTTCCATGTGCTTTCATGTGTTTTTTTTTTTTTTTACAGAGTTATTTTCAATTTGGACACCTTCACTGGCTGCTCATAAGTTCTGATCATTTGGGAAGCTCCTGCCATCATAAGAGATGAGTCCCTGCACTGCAGCACAGGCATGTATGAGAGCCAGCGTGGGGAGGAAGCTGGCTACCGTGCTCATCACCTTCTCCCCAAATTTCATGGTGAGGGTTTTTCTGGAAGTGACTTGGCCCGTTGTAGCAAAGTGACGCTGGCTGGAGGAGTGGTGCAGCCTGCTGCATCTGGGACATGGTCGGAGATCTGCTCCTGATTTGGTGAAATCCCAAGGGAGCCATGTGGCTGTTCTGGGATGTGGAGGGAATTGAGGCTTT
This sequence comes from Anser cygnoides, assembly GCF_040182565.1. Classification (NCBI taxonomy): domain Eukaryota; kingdom Metazoa; phylum Chordata; class Aves; order Anseriformes; family Anatidae; genus Anser; species Anser cygnoides. The sequence goes on along the minus strand of NC_089873.1, from coordinate 94,326,621 downwards.
GGACTCGCTGTAGGAAGGCACGGAGGTCTTCCCTCATGCTTCTGAAGGGTTATGGCAAGTGCAAGGAGTGAATAATGCTAGTCAGATAGCAAGATGAGGTTATAGTTAAAGCTTCTGACCTCCTTGCCTTACCTAATTTCTCTTAAATCGAACCTTAAATCTACTTTTCTTTTCCTTACCTAAGGATAAATGCAAAGTGATGCAATTAGATTTGGTGGAGAAACAAATTGTAGAAAACTGATCAGAGATAAGAATCTGATCTCATCTTCCGTAAAATGGTGGTCTTTCAGCTGCTTCCTTGCCCTGGCAAAACCTCAATTGCCAAGGGGACCATTTCTTTATCTATCATTGCAAAATATTGTTCCTCCTTAATTTTAATATCCAGAACCTCTAGCCAAGCAAATATTTAGCATGTGCAAAGCCTGCACCCAACGAACTGGGACAAATTCCCCACCGCTGTAATCATCCCCTAGCAAAGCTCCTTGCTCTTGGGCACATGGGATGCTCTGGCAGGGAGGCTGCGGCTCACCAGAGCCCCAGGGCATCATCCAGGGCTGCCCAGGCTGCTTTTCCCACAGCAAGTCTTCCCTCTCACCCCCGTGAAAGCTCTCCAGTTGCAGTGTGGGCACATGGCTGCCCATATTCTCTAGCTGAGAGCAGAGGTGAAAGCAGCACGTGTCTCTCTTCCACACCCGCACATGCAGGCGTGCACAAGCTCTGCCTCAGCCCTGCCTCTGCGAGCGATTGCTGCCTGCAAGGGCCAGGCATCTGGCAGGGACCAAGCAGCCTCGGCCACATGTCCTTGTGTCCCAAAAACCCGCCGCACCAGTGCCGCGGTGGGTAATGTCCCCTCAGCAGCCCTTGGCTGTGCGAGAGCAGCTTGGATTGCTTGAGTTGTGCCCTGGTGTCTGGGGACTCAATTAGCTCCCTGCCTGCAGACAGGAGGTGTTTTACACCTGGGTTTTGGGCAGCTGGCTGTGCAAGGGAGACTTACCTGCCTGCTCTGCTGGAGGCTCTTGGGGAAGCCTTGGCTCAGAGCTAGAGAATAAAAATCGACAGGGTATGGCTTATGGTCCCTGTGCGTGGAGGGGGAAATGAAATGCTGCTTTGTGCAAAGATATTGCAGCTTGGTCGTAAGGCTGTTTTTGGCAGCCTTCTGCAAAATTCCCCTTGATTTTTGTTTTCACTTTCCCATTAAGAAATTCAACTGAATTTTGGGAAAAGTTTTATCTTTTTAAAGTAGCATGAGTAACTCTGAGTTAGCTCTGGTCACAGAACTGCTGCTGGATTCCAGCCCTTAGTGGATGTGCATAGGCTGCCAGAAAGAGCCTGCAAATTCCAGTGAGGAGTCAGACTTTTTATCCTGGTACTTTGTTGCAAGTGTGTTGTTCAAAAGATATCAGCTGGATGAGATTTGTAGGTAGAGGTAACATCTTTTATCAGACCAACTGTTGTAACTGCAAAAAATTAAGACAGTATTTTGGGAACAGAGTCATTCTTTGCTTTGGGGTAGCAGGCACGAAAACCATTTTTTTTTTATCCACCTGTACCAATTAGTTGAATAAAAGATAGACTTGTAATTGTGCACTCCTGGCAGGTAGCTGCGTCTGTATGATTAGGACTACAACAGAGCACAAAGTATAAAAGTAGCACCTCACCAGAAGAAGCTCTGCAAGTGCACAGCCAGTGTATAAATCAGATCAAAGCAATAAATTAACCTGTCAAATTCAATAACTCAACAAAGCATGCAGTCCAAAGTTCAAGTTTGTTTAGGCTTTTATTGCCTTCTCAAGACCAACCATTCCGGTAAGTTGCTGCTGTTTGGGTTTCTTTTGTGAGTGTGTGTTTTATAGCAATGTTGTTTCAAAGAAGTAATAAAACTTCAAAACCGGACTTTGAGTTACACAGCTGGTGCTTGGGAACCGAAATTTTCGAAACAGAATTTGTCTTTATCACCTGGATGGTGTGTTCATGTTTGTGTGCGCAAGAGAGGGAGCAGGAGGGAGATCTTTACATATCTACATCATCTTGAATTTCAAAGGGCTTTACAAATCTTAGTCTTCCAAAATCTACAAAAATGCTGTGCTTTGCATATGATTATGTGGAGCTCATTAGTAAGGGTACTAATGAGCCTTACACACCCGAGGCAGATAAATGAGGTTCCAGAGTAAAATGATTTGCTTAAGGTCAGACTCCTGCGAGCTGACAGCAGAGCTGGAAATAGAAACCATTGTTTCCCAGTGTCTTGTACCATATTCCCACGGAGGGAATGTTGTTTTAAAAGATGAAAACATTGCTGTTTGTTCATGCTCTTTCACTTCTTGTGCTTTCAATGTAATCTTCACAAATGCAAATGTGCTGACCTAGAGCTATATAAGGCCTTCATTAAAACCTCTCTACAGTATCAGGCTTCATGCAATTGTATGAAGCAGAAGGGATAGCACGATCTAACAATTCCCACGCCTTATAAAATGATTGGCCTAGTTTCTTTAAAGTGGGTTTAAACCATAGCCCCTGATGTGATTTAAGACGGAAGCCACACTATTAATTGCCTATCTTCTGCCATTAAGGCAATGAGTTATGGGAAACTGGGGGAAACAGTTGTTTATCTTCCATGTGCTAATAGACAGTTTTGCTTGCTTTTTATCTTTATGTTTAGGCTGTGACAGAGCACGCTGACCTCATGCCTCCCCTCTGCCTTGAGGAGCTGTATTGGGGGTGGTGCAGGGCGGGTGCTGCACCTGAGGAGCCTCATGGTGGGCACCTGCTGAGATGCCCTGCGCCCAGACCCCAGCCAGAAAAGGGGGATTTTGTTCCTGTTTGGGATCAGAGACAGGCGGTGTGAGGGAGATGCTGATTACTCCCTCCCAAGGGCACCGTGCCCCCATTGCTCTGGGTTTTACCCATGGATGATGAAACCTCCTCCATGTACTTGCCTTTCTCTTTACGACCTTCTCTCTTTTCCCTCTTTACGTACAGCTTGCCTGTTCCTCGTTTCCCTGTTATTTCTGGAACACAACCGGTTGCTGGTCCTGTCAAACATTTGGAGCGAGTCCAACAAAAGGAGTTTTTGGCAATTCTAGGCTTGCAGGGAAGACTTGTGGCCCAGAGAAAAATAAAAAGATATATATACACATACATATATACATATATACATACACATATATATGTGTTTATACATATACATGTGAGAGAGAGAGAGAGAGAGTCTGCCCACAAGCCTAATGTGAGTGTGTGTGCGCATTTTTTTGGCAGGGTGCATGTGACTGTGCATGCACATTTTGTGCTGCAGTTCCAGGCCTGATTCCTCCATCCTCTTGTACTCCTGAGCTCATCTAAAGCTCGGATATTTGGGACACAAAATCATTCCTGCAGAATGGGTGGTGGGGCTGGGGAAGCCGTCTGTCTATCCGTCCATGCGGCACGTGTTGCACCAACCCTCGCCAGGCAGATGCTGTTTTCTTTGTGAGCACTCGCGCTGGCATAGGGATTGCTGGCAAGGGGAGCGCAGCAAGCACGAGCAAACAGTTTCCTTACTGCTTGTATAAACTGAGCAGACGAACGCACAAGAGCTCATTCTCCTGCTTATCTCGCTGTGGCTGAAGCAAATGGTGGCTGCAGAGTTCAAATACCCCGCGTTTGATTAAAATCGTTTTTCTTTTTCTTTTTTTTTTTTTTCAATACACTGAAACAATAGCAATAAAAGCTGTAAAATTGTGTTCTTCTTTTGGCACCAGCCCACTGTAAACAGCAAGCTACCGGGCTTAATTAGGCAATTCTGTACCATCGCTTTTAATAACTGAATGTTTGTCTCCCGGCTATTCAGGTGGGCTATTAGTGATATTTAATATTACTGGCAGTGTTGTTGCATGCTCTGTGCCAGCGCTGGCAAGGAACAGTGCGATTCTTCCAGATAACAGAACTGCACCAGCATTTTTCTGGATTTATCTGAGAGAAAGGCCACGCACAGAGACTGCACGCTCTTATTCAACTCTCCATTTTTTCTTGCAAACGTTCTTCCAGGCACCGAAAGGGTTAAGCAAAATAATTGCAAGAATAAGCATGTTGGTTCTAGCTTCTGTTATGGCAAACATCAAAATGTATTGACCTAAAAGGCAAATGTTGATTGAAGCAAAAAACTGACGTCAAACTCCAAAGCGCTCTGTATCTTTATGTTTGGCACGTGAATACCGTACTGTTTGTATCGTGTGAAATACTTAGGTTGCTTTTAATTAGATGAGTGATAATCTGGCGATTGTGGTTCTCATTTCAAGTGTAACAATTTACTGCATGACTAATTCTTCTGAAAAAATGAAATTGTCAGCGACAATCTGGAGGGCTGAGCAAACTGTTAAATGACGGCAGTTTATTCCACAAATGACACCAATGGGTTTTTCAGAGAAAAAGATTTGTATGCTCTTCCTAGTCTGACCAAATTCTTGGGGTAATTTTTTTCTGTGTGTTTTGTACCCATATTTCCTTCCTCTTTCCCTAGATCTGGCCATGGAGAGCTGTTGGTGGCTGAAGATTTGGACATCTGGTCCCAGTGGCATCCCTTCCTCCTGCAGGCATGCTGCTTTAGCAAAACCCTGCTTCTCCTCTGTCGCTGGTGAGACTTAGCCAGGGCATGAATTTCAAAACAACCACAGAGCTGCAGGTTGTATGAATGTCCAAGGTGCTCAATGCCATGTGAGTGCTCCAGGTTATTTTCCTCTTTCCTAAACATGCTGGGCTGACTGGAGGGTACTGGCTGTACAAGGGATGCCCGGCACCAAGCAGGAGGGTTGTGTGAGGGATGCAGAAGTCCTGCATGGAGAGTTTGGTACCAAAGTGGGCTGGCTGGGAAACTGAAAGTGAGCGTGCTGCTCTTTAGATCCGGTTGAGTGGGCACTAATCACAGGCTGGTGCTGGCTTCTGCCTGGGGCAGGCCCATGTTGCTGACCCCATGGTGGTTTCTGTGGGGGCTTTGGCCATCCAGGAGGAGGGTGGCTGAAACGGCCGCTGGGTGTTTTCTCTTGGAATTGCCTAGCACTGCTCGGGAAACTGGAAAACATTTCTTAGAAACTATGAGCTGCGATGAAACCAAGCCACCTTCTGCTAGGAAATCTCTTTTTCTATGAAAAAGCTTGACTGCAGCAAGAATTTTGTGGGAGGGGGCGAAGCCAGCATGCTTTGTGGCTGCTCTTGGAGGAAGGCATGGGCTGGGCTGTCCAGGTGGGACGTAGTGCACATGTACCTGCATTGCTGGTGCTGGCCCAGGCTGCATCCCTTGTGCTGCACCCCACTGCTGCCTGCCTTTCTTAGCATAAACTAATGTTCCTGAGCTCCTAGATCTTTTCTTCTGTCCTCAGGTTTGCACAGCACTGAATTCTCACCCAGGAGCTGGGCAGCTCTGGGCAAGCTGGCTGGCTGAGAAGAGAGTGGAAGCGAGGTTCAGACCCTTCCAAGCATCATGGCTGCTTCAGAGAGGTTTTGGTGTAAGAAGATGTTTTTTGACCAGGGCCATGATGGGGAGGGAAGGGAGATGTGACATGGGGCCATTACTGCTTTCCACCAGTGCGCTAAGTGGTAGATCCAGCAACTGGTAAATGGCAGACCCAGCAACTGGTAACTGGTAGATCCAGCGCTCCCGAAGGTGGGAGATGGGGCTGGATCCCAGACAGTGGAGGTGGACGAGAGCACTTGGTTGGAGCTGCAGGACGTGAGCGTCTGGGGACAAGAGACAGCAGGGAGCTTGGACGTTTTCTTGGGGGGTGCGAGGGTGGTGTGTGAGGGGGTGGTATGCCTGCAGCTCCTGCCAGTGGCCATGCTGGAGCAAGCTACGATTAGGATTAGACTTGCAAATCTCCTGAGAAACCCTTGGGAAAGCACACACTGTGATTCATAGGGCTTCTCCCTGCATGTACCACACAGAGGGCAAATCCCGACCAAAGCCCTCGCCCCTGCTCTGGTAGGGATGGATTCTCCAACTGGGAAATCTGCACCTTCAGCGTCTGGCTCTGCTGCTCAGCCTGGTGTTGCATCTCGGCACGTCAAAGCTCTTGTCCTTGGGCCTTGTCTTTACTCAGCCTTTGTGCGCTGACTAAAGCTTGTTTTCATTTTTATGGGCCCCTAAGTGTGGATAATTGAATTGTGAGTGTGTCCTCCAAAGAAGCACAGAAGAAAGGAAAGGCCTGGTGGAAGATGTAAAAAATTGGGTGTTGGTTTCTTAAGATGGATCTGACCATGCAAATAGGCTTGTGTTGGTTCCCCTCCTTTTTCTTCACCCTGATTTGGAATTGGAGACTGACTGCTCTCAGAGTGCTGCTCTCACCAGCCCAGTGCTAACCCAGGGTTAACCTGAACTGAGGGGCTTGGAAGAATGACTTCGTCTGAAGGCAGTTTGGAGCTCCGCTTTTTCTCCTCTGTGTTTAGGGTGTTCCCGTGTCCCACTTCCAAGCTCTTTTTCTCTTTCAAACTCTAAAGGGAAGAAACGTTAATTAGGAGTTTTTAATTAAATATGAACGATGACATTCTCAAGCTACAGCCTACTTCTGACAGGTTATGTGTTAAAACAGATTATCAGGCTACATTAAAAATACATGGGGTGTGTTGGAAAATCTTCAAGGACTTGATGAAGAATTTAGGCACATTGACTAGTTTTCCTTGGCTTTGAAGGGTAATTTGCAGGTTTTTCTTTTAAAACAAGGATTAAGTGTTTTTCCAAGTATTTTCAGACATTTGAGCTATGTGGTAAAACAAGGTCTCCAACAAGCATTTTCTTCTGTTTTGCAATGTTTCTCTCTGTGTTAGGTCTACTGCCTTCAGGGAAAAGCGTGGCAGACGAGACGTGTTTAACAGCAAAAGCTAGCTGGAGAATCCCAGTGCCTTCTCTGGAGGGGAATAGTGGAAAGGACATTCAATGCAAAAAGAAGCAAATTGGAAAACCTGCATTTTCCCTCCTTTTTCAGGTGACTTTAAGTGTGACACGTTTCTGTGATACTAACCTGTTGTTTCAGGCTACTGTCCATGCTTGTGGGTCTGGAGGGGACCAAAACGTGATGCTTCAGAGGAAATTTTGTAATCCACAGTAACCCAGTTCAGTAACGTGGCACACATGAGGTGAAGAAAATGGCAGAGCTTGTTTCCAAACCTACCATATCTCTCATTCGAGTACTGACCATCCATTTTGTTAAGAAATCGTGGTGACGTATTATTTTAATTTCCTAGTGTTGTGCAAAGCAGAAATTGGGTCTATGGCATTTTAATGGCAGGCTTTTGGTGATTGCTTTTGTGTTTAATATTGCAAGGTAAAATGCAACTGGAGGCAATAAAAGGAGGTGCTTTAAATACAATGCAGTTAAAAATGAAAGGCTCCTTGCATGAGATGTGGCTTTTGCTGTGTCGCTGGGATCATCAGGCATGAGTCTTCCTGGTGTGGGAGGGGGTGATCTTGGTCCCAGGCTCTCCACATCTCAACACCTGGCTGCAAGTAGCCCAGGTGGCTTTGCTTCATGCTCTGCTGGGACACAGTGGGTTGTCATGCCATCTCTGTGCCTGGGAAATCTCCGGGGTGTCCCACTGACTTGTGCTGAATGGGGTAAACAGCCCGGCTGAGGATGCAGAGCACGCCCAGCTCATAGCCCAGGTCTGGCCCTGCAAACTTATCTCGGTCACGGAAGGCATCTATTAAACTCTGACTCACCTCGCAGAGGCACAGCCCGCAGAGGAGAGGTAACTTTGCATTGCAGTCACTCTTCGCAGTAAAACTGCTCTTCAAGAAACCTGGTCCTTCCCACTCATGAGCTCTGTGCTGGCGCTTCTTCACCTCGCAAATGATGTGCGGGGTGCTGGCCCCGACAGCGAGCACCTTGGTAAGAGAACCAAGAAAACATGTCACAATTTACCACTAAACCAGGGTTTCAAATATTTTGTTTACAGAGGGAGGAAGAGGTGACTCATCCTTCTCTGGGTAGGTGGGTGATGTTCTTGTTGCCAGCCTGGATATTCCCCAGCCTCCACCTACTTGTGCTGTGAGAAAGGCACAGCTCCTCTTCTTGCCCGTGCTGCCGGCACATGGAGGGCGAGTGTTTGGGTGCCTCGGGGTGTCACAGGCTGAGTTTGGGTGCCACAGGTGGTGGGGATGGTGGGCAGCAGCGTGGCAGTGTGCTCTGTGCCACCCCTGGTATGGCTTTGTAAGGATTCAGGGCTCTGCTTTGCTTCTTGCACAAAGCCTAGGTACTGGATTTTGGCTTAGTCAGCAGGCCTTCCCCTTCTCCACTCTTGCAGGAAAAATTTGGGAAAGCTGCCATGTACGGGTCAGGTAGAGGCCTCAGAAAGATGTGTCAGAAACAATAGATGGCTGACCAGTGAAACGGCAGGCTGCTTCACTGCGTTGCAATGCCGGCTCTGCCATTGACTGTACGTCATGGTTTTGTTTGGTGTGCTGGAATAATTTGGATGGAGCCAACATTATTCGTAGGTGGGGTGAATCACGGAACATGGGATCTCGAGCTGTGTCTTGCAGGGTGAGATTTTGAGCAATTCAGATGTGATCTTGTTCCAGGTTCTTTCCACACTGTCAAAATCAGTGTTGCTGGATGAATCTGCAAACAAGAAGAGTTGATGGCTTGACCTTATTCTCCAGTTTTAGAGCAAATTGGTGCCTTTTAAGAATTCTTGCCCTAGTGTAAGTCAAACTAATTTCTGCCTATTCAGAATAATTCCCTATTAGCCTTAGGAGTTTGTGCACTGACTGGCTGCACATCCATTTACTAGACTGATAATGTTTCGTTTTGCATCTGGACAACATATGGGATCCGTCCAGGGGAAAAAAAAAAACACCCTCTTGTATGATTTAGGAATAAGCCCCATCTGTGCTCTGCAGTGGATGCTTCTGTCAACTGTTTAGCTGAAATAACGTGCAGTCAGTTAAATATTTGGGTTCTGCATAACAGCTGGAATGGCAAAGGAACGTTATTATACAATGAATCCAAGCTACACCCAGATCTTGAGTAATGCCAATTAATGTGAGTAAGTCAATTGAAGACAGTGAAGACAAGGTCAGTGCAGCCAGGTCTGCCAGTGGAGTGTGGCATCAGCTGAGCAAGATGGGGTGCCCAAAATGCTGATGCTCCCCAAAGAGCCCTGAAGGCCGTGCTGCCCCCTGAGGAGAGGCTGAGGCTGCTGCCCTGGGTTGATGGCTGCCTGTCCATCTGGATTGCAGCAGCAAGTTCCTAATAAAAGTAGGACCAGGGTCTGTGCATTCATGGAAAGTCTGTAACTGATTTTTTTTTTTGTTTGTTTGTTTTCATTCATCAGGGTAGCTTGCTGGAACTTTAAGTGTTAACTTCAAACCAACTCTGATCATCGTTCCGGGGGTACTCCAGTGTCACTTGCTGATGTAGAGTCCTCTCAGCCCTGTGTACCACACAGATAGAAAAAGGAAATGAGAAATGATAGGTTATAAAACGAATTCTGGCTCCCTTTTTCACTTCCATCACTTCCTCGAGGCCAGAAGCTATGACAATAAAATTGATAAGAAGCAATTTTTAAGGGTCTGTTTCTCTGGTGTCAGTATGCAACCTTATCTAGAGGAAGAGGAAGCACTGAATGCTCCACTGATACTTGGATTAGTTTAAGATAGCCAGTTGCTCACCATTTCCTTTTTAATTATTTTTTTAAAAATTTTGAGATATTTTCTTCTGATTAGAGCCTTCCCCTTCCCGGCATTTCATGCCCTTCTTCATTTCTGGTACGGCTTAATTCCCAAAACTGACATGGTTTGCTAACGGCTTATGGCCGTAGAATGGAAAAAAAAATCTTGGATGGAAAAATATTTGCCTACACTGACTTTGGCTGTAGGCTCACAGCAAGCAGCAAAAGTACGCAAGAGCTTTGAGACTGCATGTAGAATGCCATCTCCCTTGATAATTTGCTTGAACTGAGTGAAAAGGGACTTCTTGTTCCTTATGGACAATAGGAACATTGGGTAATTCAAGAGGCCAAGTACACATACTGCTGCATACCAGACCACACCACTCTGCATAAAAAGACAAGATGCTGAGGATATCTTGACTAGTAAAATCCAGACAGCTGAAGCCCTGTTCTGATATGCAGAATGAAAGTTGAAATATCCATGCTGACAAATACTATGTCTGAAAATACACATGCAATGTCTGTTTTGTGTTTCTTAACAGGGGCTTACATTTGCTTCAAATGCCTCTGCTGTCTCTGAAACTTCCATATATGCCACAGAAATATAATACACCCTGGCTATATGTTAAAACAAATGCATACTTGTACATGTAACTTACGCATCATCAAGCCTGCTTGGTGCAGTCTTCCATCCTGGCTATTTGCTACAGTTGCGCAGCCTTTTGGAATTGGATCTGAATGTTATGACAATATAGCTTAGAGATAGTAAAGCAAGGAAAACAAACAGTTTGTCTTCACTTTCTGGCTCCTGGAAGAGGGATATGCAGAATAGAGGGAAGTCAGGGTTTACCTAAAAACAGGTGGAACCCAAACCACGGTGGGTGTAGCTCCACTCATCTCCAGACTATTACATAAGTAGTGGATTTAATCCACTGAAAACATCTAAGGATTACATGTACGAGGCATCTAGAATTAATATGTGCACATTAATAACAATTATTTTTTTCTGGTCATGATTACTGGATAATGGTGGTGTTACTAAGTAGTTGGTCTCCCTTCCAGCTCTCTAGTATTTGTATTCCTTTGCCTGTCTTGTTCTTTTAGGAGGATTTTTTTTCCTGGTTTTATTTGTAAACAAGGCAGCAGATGCCAGGGTCTATTAGAGATCTAATCCAAAAACCATGAAATTCAGTGATTATCTTGTCTTTGAGCTCAACTGACTGTCAAACTAATAGTTAGGGATTATTTAAGCCTTGGAACAGAGTTTGACTAGCTCTTCCACATATCTATAGCAGTGATTCTGGCTATTTCGGCTATGATAACAGTATATGTTTTTTAATGGAAAGGTGTAGGTTTGGGCTGAAAAATCTTACATGAACTGGAGTTGGTCTTGTTGTGAACTTCTGAAGGTTTGTTGTTGAGGAAAAAAATTAATTCCTAAAAAGCTCTTGTTTGTAAGTTCTGGTGCTTTCTACCTGTTGCCAGCTGTTGTCCTTAGGCTACCTTGTGTGCTCATGCCCCTTGCATGTCCTTCATATCTGGTGTGGTATCTCACTGCCACACCTGACACCTAAAATCTTCCGAATGGCTCATCTACACCTCTCTCTACCATGTGTCTTGGTGTTTGTGGCTGTGGGGGTTCTCTGATATCCCAGAAAAGTGCAAAATTATTGCAAAACTTGGCCCAGCAAAAAGGTTACAAGCATTTGTTGCTAGTGGAGACGGTGAATTCTGATTTGGGCTACCCAAATCTATCCAAAAGGCAAACTGATGGAAATGGCAGTAATATTATATTTTCCTTCTTTGTTTTTGAAATTGGATGAAAAACTGCCTACGTATCTGATTTAAAAACACTTACCTCTTTTTTTCAGGCTAGAAGTGGGATCTGCAGCCTTCTTTGAGAGGACAACTGACTTTTGTGGTCATAGATGCATCTACCCACTGATGGAGCAACAAAGGACTGAGAGCTGCTGAGCCAGACAGAGAGGAAACACGTCTCGCACATGTTATGTGGATCAGCCAATTTTCAACACGTAATAGAAATGTTTCCCTTTGGATACAGGGTGAATCATGAAAACTGTAGAAAATGTCAGAGCACTTTCTACAACGGCCCCAATTTTGCTATGTTACCGCTCTTCCTAAGCCAAGAAATAGCTTTTTAGCCACTTTGATTGTTGAAGGGCTAAAAATTCACCTGGATCTGGGAGCAACTCCTGTGCTATTATTCCTATGGACTGGCGTGAGCATTGGCAAGCTGCGGGTGCTTCACCCGCAGCTGTGCTTCCCCGACTTTACCAGCCTCCTGGGCAGAGAGCCCTGCTGATGTGCCAGAGCTCACCGCAAATCCGCCGTGTTGACACCAGGGATGTGACAGACCTTATCCGGCCACAAACATGTTCAAAAGCATTGGGGAATGGCCTGAGTTACCTGAAGCATTTACTAATTGTTTGGTGATGACGCAAATAGCAGGGTCCAATTTCAGCCATGCAGTCAGCTCCTGGGCAGGGACGGTGTGCTCAGCTCTTCCTGCTCCCAATATCCTGGTGGCAGACGGCTGAAAATCCCCCTGGTGCTGGAGTCCCGTTGTAAGTAGGCTGTATTGAAAGGGACATTTAATCTCTTTTGGAGTGAAATACTCCTGCCTGTGGCCCTTGTTCTGTTTTAGTCCTGTGGGGTTTTTCTCCCACATCTAAGTAGAAACCGTGTTTTGGGGATCTGTCTGAGCACCATTTCACATGTGTGTGCTCTACACGCTTTTGTTATTGACCAAAATTATGACGTTAAAATCACATTCACTGACTTAAAGTCTCTCTTTAAACTGGCCTAACTCTCAGCACATCCCACATAATCATTTCACCATGAACTATGCTCCCCCCCGCCCCGTGTTGAACTGGAATCATTCTCCGCACCATTGGCAATACTTGTGGAAAACTGCTGTAATGGCTGCCTCATAGTGCTCAAAGCGGTTTTATGTGTTTTTCTCAATGTTTTCCTTGAGTTCCCTTCTGGTTTGGTCACTCACAGCAAAAGCCATCCGATGTTATTTATGTGGTGGTTGTACCCTGGGGATGAGTGATGGGGAGAGTTCAGCCGTAGCCCGCCTCAGGATCAGGCCTCAGCCTCCCTGCATGCCAGGCGGCATGGGGACATGGGTGGGTGGCAAAGCTGGCAGGGTCTGCTGGCCTGTCTTCACCCACGGCCACCCAGTTCCTGTCAGGAGCAAGGCTAAGGCATGGCCTGCAGGCCTGTGAGGCCCCCAGGGAGCGCACCATGCGCGATCGGCTTTCTTGGGGTTGGTCTCCAGCGGCTGGTGTCTGGGGAAAGGGTCCCTGGATGAGAGGCTGGGGCTGGGTCAGGCATCCCAAACAACTGCAGGAGGAATTGCCTGTGCACAATGCTGAGAATATTTTCTGTACGGCTTTTTTCACCTGTGTGGTTACTTGGTTCTGCCCAAGCTCTTTGCAAAACATGCGAAGTGGAGGGAAAAGAGAAAAAAAGTTCCTTGTTTTTAATGGTAGTGCTTAAAAATAATATAAAACCATCCTCAGTGGCCAAACCACAGAAATTGCCATGCAGATCCAAGAGCAGGTGTGCCTCCTGGAGCTACTGGAACAGCATCAGAAACCTGCTGGATCCCCAGTAGAAAGTGTCCTTTTAATTCTGGGTCAAATTCTGCTCCAAATGTGGTTGAAAGCAAAACTCCTATTTACTTTAATGCTCGCCGGCTTTCATCTGTTGCTTTTGGAATAAACCGAGATCAGACGTGAGAAGCGCAATGTACTGCTGTCAGGACGGGAAGTCGGCGCTGCGCTGGGAGAGGTTTGGAACGAGCCGCTTGGTATGTCCAGGTCCTAGGGACAAGGTCTTAAGGAGCATAATGTGGCGAAGGACGCTCCTGGTCTTCCAGCATAAAGCTGAGGCTACGGCTTTCCGTACTCCTCTCTCATTTTCCTTAATTTCACCTGCAGGATACCAGGGTGGCTGCAGCCAAACGCCTGTCTTGCAAGCAGCAGTGGCCACCGCAGATGTTTCTGTGGAGCTTTTCCTTGCTCTGTCCTGCCAAGCCAGTGGCTCTGGGAGAGTGGTCCCCACGCCTGCCACTGTGGACATGACTGAGCCAGCAAAGCAGCTCTGTGCCTGCTTTTGGGTACCTGCACTGCCCCCGGTGCTACAGGTGGCCCCCATCTGCATGGGTAGGTGCTCCTGCTCAGCTGGCCTTTAAGCTCCACCAGAAAAACAACCCTCTGCTATCTTCAGCTTGGGATGTGTGGAATTTCAGGCATCTTTAGCATCCATCCCTTCAAGAGCAGTAGGCTGGCTCAGTGCGTTCTTGTATTGCTACAGAAATACAGAGGGAAAGCAGGTTGCATTGTGCACATAAGCTCATACATGATATATTTCTTAAATCAATTTCATAACTGTACAGCCGGTCCAGTTTCTGGGTCAGCGTGGATACGAGGTAGTAACTGACAGTTAATGCAAACATCCAAAGAGATTCAGACCTTCCATCGTTCTTATTTTCTTTATTCATACCCATCAAAAACTTCCACAGAAATAATTGGCCTATTATTCAGTAGGAGAGCTCCTTTCCCTCCCACTTTCCTCCCCCCTATTTCCCAAACCATTCCCTCTCACTTAAAGCCTTCCAAAACATTTGAGACTTGATACTCCAGCATGCCAAGCACTCTGGCCCTGATTCAGTAGAGCACTTAAACATAGGAATAATTTCATTTGAAGTCAATGCAATTATTTGCATGCTTTAGTTGCTTTGCAGCGAATTGCTCCATATTCAATAGGGTGGAGCCCATCGAGTCCTTACCTGGCTGTGCTGCTCAAATTTGCTAGACAGGGAGGAAAGCTAGAGCAGTCCTTCCCAGTGCTTTTGCTGCTGGTGAACAAAAGGCAGCGGCATCTAGAAAGGGTATTTCTGGGCAGGATGGGGTTGTGGTTCAATAATGCTGCATTGTAAAAGGCTTGTTCTTATTGTACTCTTATCAAAGCCTGGGAGATTATCCTTATCAGAGCCTGTAACATTATTTTTATCAGCGTGAAAGATGATTCTTTTATATCAGGGCAGCTGTGAACCTCTTAAGGCTTTTCCCTTTATTTACCTCTCTGCAGCACTTCTCTGCCTCTCACCCATCAGCATTGCCCTTTGGTACGAAAGCTCAGAGTAGCCCGACTTTTAAATGTGCAGCGCTGGGCTGGTGGTGTTTTGCAGTGTAAACTGCCTGGATGTGTGATTCAGAACACTGTCCCTCTGTTCCCAGCTAAAAGTATGGCTCAGGGTAGGCTCCAGTGTCTGTCTGTCTGTCTGTCTGAGGAGATTGAGCCCTGTGATGCTTGTTCCAGACAGCACAAGCTGGTGGCAGAACATGAGGACATGCATCAGTGATTTTATCTGTGCTGCTTCGGGCTGCTCAGGTGTGCTCTGGGATGAGCTCAGCAGCTCCCAGGGACAGACATTTCTTGCTGTTTGGTGTGGAGTCCGCTGTAAGACTGGCGCTTCTGAATCTTCCTGGAAACACTACTTTTTCAATAATAATAAAAATAATAACAACAACAGTGGTCCCATTCCACCTTCAGTGTCAACTCCCCCAGTTTGGCCAATATGCACATTCTTGTATTTTTGGTAACCTAGTCTGGAAACCTCACCTGGTGGCAGGGTGACACCAGCAGATGCTCCAGCCCTCCTATGAGGTCTGTTTGCATTTCCAGGAATTTTTCTCTGGTGTTAGCAACACAAGGGGCTCAATGGGATTGTTTTTGCTGTGTCTGGTCATGGAAGAAGTATGTGCATTTCGAGCCAATGGTGAGACCACTGCATCAGGACTGCATAAACAGAACCTGGCTTAAAAGTAGTCAGAGAGAGTGACCTTGTCCATTCATGTTTGTATCTTACATAAGGCCCAGGAAAATAATGTCGGTACTCAGTGCTCCTTGGCTCACTTTCCCACAAATGTGCAAGGGGATGTGACTGTTGGGGCTGCAACACTTGTCTCTGCAACTGTTGTCTCTGCGCACTGAGGCAGCCGGACAGGCTCTGTCACCTGTCAGCCGTGAGCAAGGTTTGTCTCCTGCCTCCTCTCTCCACTTCCTACCATGCTGTAATCAGAAAAACATCAGGAACAGTCACAAGCGCGGTGGGTCTGACTGGGGGCTGCATCCAACATGTTCGTGCCCCAAGAACAAGCAGTGCTGACCCTGGTGCCTCCTCCAGTGAGGATAAGGGAGCACAAGCACGAACATCTCTGGGCTGGGGCTGTTTGTAGCCTTGGCTCGAAGCCCTCTGCACAGCACCCATTTTGGTCATGCTACCATCTCATGGGCAGCACAGATCCCTGGTTTTGCAACCCGGTTCCACATCCACAGAGGGCAAAAACAAGCTGGGGAGCCCTGTAGGGCTTTGCCCACCTCTGTGGTTGGGTCACAGGACATGCACCGGGCTGTGTTGCTCATCTTTGCTCCCTTGCAAGCTGCAGCTCAGGGTGTCAGTTGCAGCACAGCCTCGTGCACCATCCCACCAGCAAGAGGGAGCTGAATTGGCCCTCGAGCTTGCGGTGAAAGCATGAAAACATTTGGGGTTGTGGCTGGAAAACTCCCCTCACTTAGACACCTGAAGGGAAACCATCCAGATGTTGTCAGGTTTTGGGTTTTTTTGGTCTTAAATTCTTGAATTTATAAACTAGCCTTGCGGGGATTGTTTTTGTTGTTGTTGTTTCCCCCCAGCTGGTATGGGAAAGATTGATGTGGGGGAGAGGGAAGGGGCTGGCTACTAATTTCTGAGTACTTACAGCTGGCATAATTGGCAACAGGACTGTGTCATCACCATGAGTGTCTCTGACCTTCCTTTTGCAATGGGTCTTTTCCCCACAAAAGCATGGGCCTGAGCTGTCGGGCCTCTTTGGAAGAGGCTGATCCTTGTGGGAAACCCTTTTGATGTTGACTTCAGTAGCATATGGACCAAGCTTTTAAGGTAGCTTCTACAGATTTTTAACAGACCCTTAAATCCAGTCTAGAAATGATATTGCACATTGATGCTATCCAAAAAGGAATGATGAAATATTGCAGACAAAAACCCAATACCCATACTTGTTCCATCTTCAGCCCTAACCTAAACTTTCCCCACCCCCAGGTTTTGCCAGGGCTGTGTTGTGCTTCACAGCACTTTTTGGGTCAGCCAGGCATCCTGGTCCCTGACTGACAGCTCTTCTGGCAAAAGCCTGCAGCATGTATCTGGCCCACGAAGTGCCTTGCCAGCCGTGTTTTAGGTAGATGTTCAGGTCCTGGGAGCATTTCACAATCTTGCTAGAAACCCCTGGGCTGGCTGGAGCACTCCTTGGGTGCTGCGAGGGAGCGTGGTGATGCTCAGCAGCTTGCAGGGTGGAGCTCATCCTCTTGCTTTAAAGCAGCTCGTCATGAATGCCCTAGTCTGAGAGAAAAGGGACAGTGGTGCTTCCCAGTGCTTGTACCCAGGAGAATAAAGGGAAGTGGGACTAGTGGGAGTCTTCAGAAGCCTCTAACTCACCATAGGAGCACAAATATCTTCAAGGGATTGCCCTGGGGTGCTTCTTAAAAAAGCAGCCGGGTTAAAGTGGCTTTGTTAAGTTTGTTCCCATGAATATGATTTTCCCCAGGCATGCTTTTTACATATACCTGTTAGATAAAAGCTACCACACAGTATAAAAAAAAGCCAACACACAGGCCTCTTAATTAAAGATATGGGACGAAGGAGGTTCCTCGTACAAACAAGAAAGCGATGAGGTGGTTCTGGTTTAAAGATCCCTGAGAAATAAAGCTGCCTGTGGCTGCTGTGGTGGTCCACCCAGGCTTCTGCACAGAGCCTGGCCTCTGTGAGTGCTGGTGGCTGAGAGACATGCGGGTGGCTCTGTGCCCTCCCCGCTGTTGGCCACCCTGAGCGAGCAATGACAGGCACTGGGAACCCCAATGAGAAAGCTGCTCCTGTCAGTTTGCTCTCTGGGACTGGTCCCTCTGGCGTACCCTGCCCCTGTTATCTGCCAGGCTGTCCAGCTGGTGCTAGGAACCCAGTTTCCCCAAACTCCCATGTGACTTTGCAGATACGTGGCGTATTTCAGAGGATGGGCTCCTGTCATGCAAGTGATGGTGGCATGAGCATGTCCCTAGATGTGATTGCAGTCCTGGGTCTCCCATCCCTGCTCTGCACTGAGCTTCTCTGTGTTGTCCTTTCGTGGCACCTGGTGAGGGTGGATTTTCAAGTCCCTCTTTTTCAGAGATGTGGCCCCTGATGTGAGACACGGTGATTTTTGCGTAGCTTTTCCCAGCTTGCCCATCATGAGCTGCAGAAATGATCCTGCAGTGCTCAGGGCCTAGGAGCGATGAATAGGTTACTCACTGACAAAGGTGAGAGCATCATGTGGAGGAAATCGGAGCAACGACTTGTGCTGGTGGAAGAGCCATCTGTTGGACATGCCTACTTTGTGCCAGGTAATGCAACCATGCCAAAGACTCGCTTTGATGTAAATTCACTCCTGTGAACAAGCCTGTAATCTTATATTTGAAAGCCAAGAAGCTCCTGTTGCTGAAGATTTGGAAGCTGTAAATGCTTTTGTTGGTATGTGATGACAGTAAAGACACATGGGATATGCCTTTCAAAACACATTGGTCTGAGACATTCGGGAGGGAGGGAAAAGGTGGCAAGGAGGTGGAGAGTGTCTTCACCGACTGGGGGCTGTGGAGTGTTTGGTTTGGAAGACCTATGTGCCGAGCCAGATGGGTGTTTGTGGCCTAATGGAAAGGGGCTTCACAGTGCTATCCAGTCTTCCCTACCATAGCTTGTGCTCATATGGGCATTTCGGGAGCTCAGCGACATGCTGAGCCCCCTCCTGAGAGGACAACGTGGTGGTGGGGATGCCAGGAGGAGCTGGGCTGTGTGTAGGGTGGCTGGCTGGTGGGGAAGGATGGTCCTCATGTGCCTGGATAGTGTGGTCACCAGGTATTGGGCCTTGGCTGGCAAAGCCAGGGCTGTGATGGCCCAGGGATGAAAACCACCGTGCCATTGGCTGCCGGGCAGTGCTGACCCATGGAGGAGCATGCTGCCGTGGAGGTGGGCAGACTGGGCCCGGTGTATATACTGGTACGAACACAGGTTTCAAGGAACAGTCTAAAATAATAATAATGGATAATGGAGCAGTGGAACTGACTGGGAAAACAAACAAACAAACAAACAAAAAAACTAATACCAATAGAAAACAGTGCTGCAAGAGCGGTGTGAGATCTGGAAGATAATCCAGACCTAGCAAACCACTGTGAGAGCGACAGCAGTTTATCTAGCACTCCATCAGTCTGCTCATGGGAACCCGTGCAGCAAAGTATTTATTCTGAGGGCTAGTTGTGTAGGTGGCCTAGCGTGTTATCGCAGAAACGAAATGTTAGTCATGAGAGCCTACTCGCCAGACATGCCTTCTGCATGCGCCTTCTCGTGCAGCAGCCGGCGTTATCTGCTGGCAGCAGCGGGTCGCTGCCAGCTTGGCATGGGAACGCGGCAGGATGGGACTTGACTTGACGGGGAGCCTGGAAGCCAAGGCTGCTCCGCCAGCACCAGGCGCTGGGGCTGTATTTCCATGTCTAATCGGCCTAATTCGCATTTGAATTAATGCAGCATATGTGAAGGAGCTTACAGCTAACAAGTGGTTGTGGTTTTGTTTTTCAAATCGTTATCTCGCCTTCTGATCAATGAAACTAACTCCGCGGCCTACAAACAAAGCTAACGTACTGAGGCTTCCCAACATAACGAACTCCTAGGTTGGCTCGGTTTTTGGGTGCCCAGCTTTAACTAAGCTTTCAGCGGCTTTTGGAATGCAGGTCCAAGGATGATGGAAGTGGGCTCAGCACAACAGAGGGTCCTGAATTACAGATCCCTAGGTTTTAAGTCCTTAGATCTGGTCTTCCCTTGCTTGCTCACTATTAACGAGGGGTCACAGAGCCACGCAGCACAAGCCTTAGTTTCATACCAGTGTAACTGAATCCAGAAACTTATTCCCTGGTGAGAAATAATGAGCAGTTTAACGTCAATGTAGTTGTACAGTTGCTAAGATCATTTTTCCTCCTTTTGGCCATTCTGATAGAGTTAAAGCAATACAACTCCTAGCATCGACTTTGCTCTTGAATACAAGCAAGCATTTTGTGAAACTTGTCCTGCTTCTGAAGGTTTTGTGCTTCAAAATGATTTTGTTGTATGGCAGAGGTCTCTGGTCAGGTTCTTGAGACATTATTTCTGCAGTTGCCCATTCCTCAATTACTCTATTTACAACATGAATCTCTTTTTTTTTTTTTTTTTTTTTTTTTACTCAGGATGTCTTTAATTTTGAAAACAAGATAGAATCAGATGAATACAAAGAAGTTCAAATGCATTTTTTCATTATACAGTTCAGTCATGGAGGGTACACGGCCACTGAAGGGGGCTTGTCCACAGGAGGCAAGCGATGAACTTTCAGGGATGCAAGAAGTCGTTGGCCTCAGACTGCAGCTTGGGGCTGCGTTCAGCAGCCTTGCTTTGCAGCAAAACATCCTTTCATCTCTGTAAAAACTGCATCTCCAGTTTATATCCTGTGGAATCTGATCTGATGGCAGATGTGGCTGCTCTCTGCGGTCCCTGTCACAGCCTTCCTACTTTGGATGGTGCTTTGCTCAGGGACCGAGGTTTTGGGGAGAGGTGAGCGGCTCGTACTGAGCTCTGTGTGGCACAGCCTGAGATGTCCAGGACATGGCTGCCCTTGCCTATTGGGGTGTGTGGTGCTGGGGAGGTTTGGTGCACGTTGCAGGGAGGGAGGAGGCAACTCCACACGTTGTCGTTTGTGCATGTTTGTGGAGTCCTCAGTGAGGGCTTCGTCTGTGCACACGTGCAATTTGCTAGTGATCCTTCCTGCCCCGAACACTGCAGTGCATTAATTACTTCTACACTATCTGGAAGGCATTATCAGGTGCTGCAGGGAGACCCAAAGGAGGAAGCTGCAGGACCCGTGGCAGGGAGCTGCAAGGCCTCGTGAAGGAAGCAGAGGAGGCTTTGGTGGGTGCCACGCAGCCAAGGCCTGGTCCCACCCTCATCCCAACTTGCGAAGGCGTTCCCATCCGCCACCACGCTGTTAATTTACATCCCAGCCCAAGTTGCCAGGGTTCTTTAACTATTGTTTTCTTGGTACATATTGATCTTATTCTGTTGCCTAAAGCCATAGAAATAATTAGCAGA
This sequence comes from Anser cygnoides, assembly GCF_040182565.1. Lineage (NCBI taxonomy): Eukaryota > Metazoa > Chordata > Aves > Anseriformes > Anatidae > Anser > Anser cygnoides. Next base: position 94,305,758 of record NC_089873.1, on the reverse strand, counting down.
AGAGTCTTCCCATCGCATTTGCCATATAGTTAATTAGAAGTTTTATATAAAGCATTTGTGTGAGAAAAGCAGACCTTTAGTAACACAAGTCTGTTTTCTCAGCTGGAGTGAAACAGCAGATCTCCATCGACTCTTTCAGGTCCTCATTTTACAATAGCAGCAGAAAAATGGTCCTGGATGTCATGGCAAACCCCAGTGTCTTCTGTTTCAGGCACACTAGGAGACCCTGCAGGTGCTCCAGCGACACTCCTGCTGTTGAGCGGCTTGTGGGGGGATTAAGCTGACTTGGTGCACGTCAGTGTCAATGCTATGTTCCCCCCCGGTGTCCTTTCTGTCACCACGGGAGGGACCTGGCAGGTTGGCAGCATTTCCACACTCTTCATGTTCATCTGGTGCTTAGGACACCAGTCTGTCCACAGGTTCAGGACTCTGGGTCTCAACATAGCAATACTAAATGCTGAGCCCTTCCTCCTGTTTCTGCTAGGGCTTTCTCCCATAGGAGGAGTGCCCTCCATGCATTACCCAGCTTTGCTGTGGCAGGAAGGCTTTTCTTGGCTCAGAGTGCCAAGTCTCTGGCTGAGATGAACCAAGCAGCCGCCTCCTGTCCCTCTCTTTCACCCTGGACCCTAGCAGTGGGTGCTGCGTCCTGCTTGGGAGGTGGCCAGCCATCCATCCACGCTGTGTCCACCCCTCCTGCACAGCGTGGTGGTGCCAGGCCATGGTTCACAGAGGGGGAGATGGCAGCCTTGAAGGTTTGCATGCATGTTTGAAGGTGGCGATGGTGGATCAGTGCGTGCTGAGTGTTGCTTGTTGTGACTGCTGACTGCAAGCTCAACCTTCAGGTGCTGCTGGGAGTGGCGGAAAGGCGCTCTGATGGTGTGTCTGTATTTGTGTGTATACAGGGCAGAGATGAAAAAGAGACTTGCACATGCCAGTAGGTAATTTGGGTATTGATAATGAATCTCTCCCTTGTAACCAGGTGGCTTAAATGCAGCTGATGGCCTAGAGAGAATAATGTTTATTCCTGAAATGAAGGCTCTTCAGCAGGCTTTTCTGGCCATAGTCCAACTCCTGATATCCATTACTTAAATCAGAATAGGCAATGTGTGTCCCAGAGAACTGAGGCTGGTGGCTGTCTGAAGGTGTAAGTCAGTCTCACCTCCCAAAAAGCATCTCCCATAAAGCAGGGTGGAAGCATATGCTTGGAGCTCTGTCTTTAGGCCTCCAGCTCTCTGCAGAGGTGCCGTGCCAGGCGGCTGGTGCTCCTCTGAAGCTGCTGGCAATTAAGCACCCATTCCTGTTTGTGATGTGTAGAGAGAGGTCGTGCTTTGGTGGGGAGTGCAAGATCGGCCACCGTTGAGTAGCGCTGCCTCATGCTACATGCTTCATGCTGAGATGGGGTCTCAGCACCTGGAAGAGCAGTTGAATACACAGGCTGGTAGCATTTCTTTGGAGGGGTCCCTGGTCAGCGAAGTGGGGTGGGTGGAGGTGCAGAGCAGGACCCCGGGGAGGGCCCTCTCAGCAGAGACCAGCATTTCAGCCGGTTCTGCTTTCAGGTCCTCTACTGCGAGCTGCTGTAAGCTGCGTGCCTTTTATTTCTGCAGCCACTGTCCTACTTGCATGGTAAGCTCTTTGGGCCTGGGTGCTATTTGTCTTCCTGTTGTGCCCTGCAGCCTTGGTTTGATGTGATGCTCTGCGGGCACCCGAGGTGGCTCCTGGGGTGGGGGCGCAGGCGGGCAGCCCGCCCGGGGGGCACATCCTGAACCTGGGCTCCAGAGATCTGAATTGCCTTCTGGATACTCTGCTTAGCACCCAGGGCTGGTATAAGCACCCAAGCTAGATGCCTAAAGCTAGTCTAAGGTAGTCGGACTATCCTCATACCTCTCTCCATATGTATTTTTTTTATGCACATGCACATTCTTATATGATTGATTCTTGTGTGGTCATTTCCACCAAAAGGCTCTTCTACACACAGTCAATGTTGTGGTGGCCTTTGCCTGGATAAACAACATGTGTTGAATATTGTCCTGCAGCTGTTATTTGTTGGAGCCTGCAAAGAGGGCTCATCTATTGCTTGTGTGCCTCCAGATTGAGGTTTGAGATGCATGTTCAGTTTGGTTGATGTTACAGTGTATTTAAAAATATAATTTCTCTAAGCCTTTTCCAAATGTTTCTGTTGCACCACTGGAAAATGAGAAGTTCTGCTTGCTGAAAGCCCCCTTTCTCTTAGATCTCTGTCAATGCCTTGCCTAGCTTAGATAAAATACCCACATCACAGCTCACAGCTTCTATCATGTTAGAAGAGAACTTCTCATCTGAGTCTTGCACAAAAGAGCCTATAACCTCAACACAGCTGTAACTGAATGAGCAGCAGCTGGGCTATAAATTGGTTGCTTCTTCGGAGACAGCATTTTTTTTTCTCTTTGAGTAGCTGGTCAAGCTATATTGCTCGCTCCTTTTTAATTTAAAGCAAATATACTCTCTCAGCTGTGCTAAAGGAAGACGGCACCATAGTTACAGCTGCTGTGCCCGACAGAGGCAGCTGATCAAGTGGCAGACCTTTCCGGTGTGTCGTGGAGAGATCCCTGCGAGTGTTTCCCAGGCACAACCCGCCTGCCTGCAGCAAGCAGCTGCCTCTGGGTGTCTGAGGGTTTGCCCTCGGCACAAGCGCGCAGGGCAGGCTACCGCGCGGGAAGGCAACGCGAAGCCCCAACTAGATCTGCCAGCAAAACGGCTTGTTATCTACACCCCGCCGGAGATGAAAGGAGCCCCGTCTGGCTATTTAAACTCTTTGAATGAGCGCGTTGTGACTGAAGTAGATTAAGGTGGAAGGCAGGTTATGGGTAAGTAGGGATGCTGAGCTGACACAGCAAGATTTGGAAATCCCATCCACTTGTGACCTCTCATTTAGAGCAGGCTGTTGTGTGTAGCTCTGAAATGAACCCTCATTAGTTCTGGGCTGGAAACAAGAGAGTCTGCTTACATCCCCAGCAGTGGGAAGGTGCCCATTAGCATTTTTAAATGGTGGAGGATGGAGAGGGCAGCAAATCCTTGAGTGTCTGCTGTGGTTAAGGTAGACTCTGAGCCTCCCAGATACTTAAAGCTGCATGTGATGAGAAGCAAGACAGTCAATGGAGTCAATGTTTTGATTTCAGTAGGCTTTGTGATAAGGCTATGTGGAAAGTTCACCAAAGCCATTTCAAGTCTTGCTCATGATCTATACGTATTAGGACAATGCCTTGTTTCCACATAAAACAAGACATTTCACAGCTCAGAGTTGCTTATCTCATATGTGGTGAAAGCAGCAATTCTGTTGCTGGAGAGCAGGAATCTGTAGTTTCTTATTATCAGATATATCTTTCCTGGGGTTGATCTTTCAGCCTCTCTAAAAAACTCAGGAGCTACTAAAGTCGCAGCTGGCATTTATCCCCAAAGTGATTTTCTTGGCAAGGCTTCAACAGGTAGGCTTTAGCAGGAGGAAAGGAGGGGTAGAAGTTGGAATTTCCCTCTGCAATTAATTGTGATCAGGAAAGTGTTCTCCTTGCACACCTACAGGTAACCTTCAGGTGGGATGCTCCTGGAGTCCTTTCCAATGAGCAGGAGGTGTTGTGTCTGGAGTCTTCTACTTAAATGTCATTTATCAAGGGGTTTCCCTTCCAGCAGCTGCCCAGCATTTTGAAGTACACTTTGAGGAAAGCTAATTGTTATCGCTGCAGAAAAGTATTCCACTTGTTAAATGAATTCAAATGAATTCTTCAGTCCTCTCCAGACAGCATCTCAGCCCAGACTGAGCTGGCCAAAGCAGATTGCTATCAACCTAACTAGCTCAACGCTGCCCTAATGAATTTCTGGCTTGAGGATGAACTTTCCTCTCAAAACATGCATGTCTGCAAACACAACTGTGAATGTAGCAGGTGGAGAGGCTGCAATCCAGCATGCTGCTTCAGATACAGATCTGCCTTGAAACAGCAACCTGGGCCTGATTCCCCTTGCCAGGTCTTTCAGTGGCTTTACTGTATGTGCGAGGCATGGGGCTGTGCCTCGACACAGCAAGGAGAAGAGGGAGGAGCAGGAGCTGGCATCGTCAGGGAACAGGATGGGAAAAGGGGAGCCTGGTGGGAAACCAAGCTCCTCATCCCTGTGCCATTTCTGATGGGGATGGTGTTTGCAGGGCTGTTGAGGGACACCGTGTCCCTCGCTGGGTGCATGTAATGTGAGTTGTGGGAACTACTGATCAGTACAAGGTTGGAGGATGTCTCTGACCTGAGGAATTATTTCCACAAATGTTCTGCTAACCTCAGAAGCCGGTGAAAACTGCTCTCATCTAAACCAGATCTACGCAGAAACAGGATCAGGTCTTGCAAAATATTTAGTTATTGCACCCGATATGTCCGGGTAATTCAGCAGACAATAGCTGCTTTCTCCTCTGACAAGAGCTTCACTGATTGCCCAACTGGGCAGGGAGAAGAAACGTGGAGCAGGGTTCCTGCAACAGCAGCTCCTGGAGCAGTGCGGACAGTGGTGACAGGGAGGTGTGCAGGGGAGAAAGGCCAGGCACCTGTAATGTGAAGTGAAAACCCAAACCAAACCAGGGGGTCAAAGCATTGCTGGCAGCTCCTATTTGCTTTTCTATCCGATTTGCTTTAGCAGCCAAGCAGGCCCTGCATTTCTCTGGGAGCCCGGGCGCCCTGCATGGTGTGGAGCCTGGGATGGCAGCTGTCTCCGGACCACAGGTGCTGGGGGCTCCCTTTGGGTCTCTGCTTCAATCCTTCAGCTTGCCCTGAAGCTTCTCCCTTCCTCATTTCTTACACAGGAAAGGTTTTTATCCCCCACTTCGCCCTGTGGCAAGGTGCATCAAGGGCAGCGTCTGTCTCCCTGGCGGACTTGTTGTTCTCAAACTCTCCTCTTGTTCACCTCGCTGGCTTGGGACTCTGCTTCTTGCTGTGAGGCTGCCCTTCCACTCCAGTTGCAGTTTCACCCCTCCACCTGTGATGAGGGGTCCTGGTGCTGCTTTGGCCCAGGCTCTTCCTTGCAGCGAGCAGGACCTTACAGCCTTGACAAATCCTCCTGCACGGGGCTGGAGCTGACTCACGAGAGGAGCTGCGTGCACACTCTAGTGAGGCGCTGAGCCAAGGACAGAGAGGGACAGGGCTTGGCACCTGACCGAACATTGCCGTCTCCTCGTGTGGGTGTGCAGAGCCGTTCCCGCGGGGATGTTGAACCAGTCCTGTTTGCAGTGTTTGGCTGCTGGTGAGCCTCTGCCTCGGGGCAGGAGACTGGCGTGGCACGCAGGCGGGCACAGAGGAGCAGCAGGATCGTGGGTATCGCTGTGAGTTACCAGGATCCACAGGGCTCCCGCAGGAGGAGGACAGGGCTCAGACCCCACGGCCTCTTGCCCTTATGCCTTCCTGGGCGCAGCACACCTACCCCTGAGGCAGGCTGGTTCAAGGATATTCGTTTAGTGTTGCCTCTTCCACTGCCTTTTGGTCTTGCTCTTACGTGTGTGTTTGTCCGATGAGCTGGAGAAGCAGGTTGCACCTCTCCTTTCAAGGTGTTTAGGTCACCCCGTGATTCTCCTGCCCTCCTAGCCCCAGCTGGCTTCTCCAACTCCAGCCTGCTGGCATCTGCCTCGGTTTCAAAACAGGGAAAGAAAAACACAAAAACTCTGTGTTTTTCCTTTTTAAATAGGTCTTACGCTTTATTTTTAAAATGAGTAAATGCCTCCAAAAGAGGAAGTGACAAGGGAGAAGGGGAAACTAGTGACTATCAAGATGCTTGGCTCAGTTGAATCACTCAGACTGCCTTTCTGAAGTTAACTTCCTGCGCTGCCAAAAGCACTTACAATAAATGTATTTCAGAAAAAAAATGAGAGTGATCTTGTCAGTTTCTCTCTGAAAAAAACAGAAAGTGCTTTTTGACAGTGGATCACCACATGCTATTACATGATGTGGGAGTCTCCAGTGAGCCATTTTCCTGCAAACTGATTTGAGGAAGAATTACTCAGCAGAAGTTCCCTTCAAATATGTTGAGACATATGCAGGTTTCAGCTGGTTCCTAAAAGCAAAACAAGCCTGCACCGTGATTTTAAAAAGATCAGGTATATTGATAAGGGCCTCCCGAGAGATGAGTTACTCCGATTGTTGGGGCTCCTGCTGGAGGGTTACTTGTTTTGTCCAGACCTGGCTCTGGCTGACCAAGGCTGAACTGCTGTGGCTGGGATCCCACGCAGGGCTTGTGCTTACTGTGCAGAAGGTAGCAATAGCTCTGCTGTCTGATGGACACAAAGAAACTCATGGTGCTTCAGTAATGCTAGGGAGCAAATGAAGTGGAGTCCTCTGATGTAAAAGTCCCATGGCGTGTGGGCGGGCTGCAGTCACTACAGCCTCCACCCCAGTTTGGCAGGAGCTGGACTCTCCAGGAACAAGACTGTGGGATTGCAGGCCATGAGCCATCACCCATCCCTTCTTCTGTGCTTCAAGAAGTGAACCTGAGCAGGGTTTGGCTTTTGTTTTCAGGATAAAGGCTGGTTTGGGGTATGAGTCCTTTAAAGCTATTTTTCGCGGGTTGGTCCCTCACCTGGAGCACCAGGGAGAAGACCATATGGGAAGCAAGATGCTGCTGGATATTTCCTTCAAGGTTCTGCTGCTTCCTCCTACGCAGTGCCAGGTGCCTACACACAAGACGTAGTACCAGCAGTGCTACCGTTTCTGCGCATACCCTTCCTGCTCACCATCAGTGTGAGTGCTTGGCGCACAGTGGCTATCGGATTGTGGTGGAACAGAAGGGAGGAATTCAGATTCTCTCTGGTTTCCAGTAGGATATGGCACAACAGTGCTACCTGTGAGGTGTTCATATCTTGAGGTTTCTCAGTATTAGCCCTAAGAGCTGGTGGGAGTGGAGCGTTCCCGAGAAGTGATCAGCGGAACAGCAATTTCCCGCAGCTGCTGCTCCATGTGAGGTGCTGGGAATCAGTCCTCCTCTGATTCACTACCTGCTGTCCCCAGGGCCAGACCGTTCCCAGCCTGAGGGCTCCGCACTCTCTCGCAGTGCAGAGGGGTCAGTGAGTCCCTGTGACTGCCTTGAACGGAATAGAGTGGAAACGGTTCCCAGAAACACATTACAATTGGAATGGAAAGAATCAAGGCTAAATCGGAAACTGAAGAGAGCGTCCCAGGCTCAAAGCCTCAAATACAAGGAAAACATCCTTCACCCCTCAGAAAGGAGTGTTCACAGTTTACCACTGGCAAAAAATTCTCCAGGTTATCCAGAATGCTCTTCCACTTTTCCTTGTAAACCTGATGCACTAGAAGACAGAAGCAAAGGAGTAATTTAGATGCAAAGAACATTCACTGTGCTTGCACCAAGCCCCTTACATTTTATAGGAACACTTTAAACAGTGAAGGACCTTTGAGAGGAGTCACCAGGTCCAGTAGTATAGGAAGTGGTCCACATGCAGGAAGACTGGGTAGATTATGTAGGCAAAAAAATGTTTTAACAATTATTTTATGGTCTTACCGGAGTAAGTAATTCCTGTGTGCTGATCCTGTCACTTTTTTTTTTTTTCTCTTTGTGAAGCCTTTATAAGGAGATAACAAACTTTAAATTGAAGTAACCTGTGGTTTCTTTTTTTTTCTTTTCTTTTCTTTTCTTTTTTTTTTTTAACCCACACAACTATTTTTCCTGCTCAGTTGTTGAATGGTTTATAATGTGACGTATGCTGAATTTCAGGTACCATTGAAATGATTTCAGCGAAACTGCAAATGTAGAAATAAGGCAAAACCTTGCCTTTATGCAAAGGAAAGCAAAGCAAAGACTACAAAAAAGGACTTTCCCAGGCTTTTTCTATTTCTTCTTTGATGTCATTTCATCCGATATTTATTTGAAAATCTAAACATGAGAACATGTACTTCCTGTGCCTGACACTGTTTCTATTTCTGAAGTAAAGGAAATGATTATTTTCCTATTCACTTATTTCTTTTGTACTGATTCAGCCACAAATGTTAGTTGACCTCAGCTGGATACGGATCTGTCCAGGCTTTTCTGTTTTGCTCCTTGTGAAATCTTGCATCTGTGCCTGCATGAGTCCTCTCCCACCTTTTTGGTTTCCCAACCTGTGTTTTTATTTACAGTCTGTAGCAGGCAGTCTATTGCTGTGTGCCCAGAAACCACAATGGGTGTGAGTGTAGAGTGGTAGCAGACCACACCATACACACGCTGATATTTTTATGAAGTCGGCCTGGTCATTTTCAATAACCCTTGCTGGTACAGGAAGATGACGTCTGGTGTTGTGATCATACCAAAAATCCCCCGTTGTTTTTGGCATGAATCAACTTAGAGTTGTTCCTGTTTGAGATGCAAAACCCGAATCCCAACGCCCAAATGCTGCAGTGCGATGAAGCTGTGTGGGCAACCCCAGTGCCCCCAGACCCACAACCCAGCAATCTCTATCTAATGATAAGGGCTTATTATTAAATTCCTGTTTTTGTGATACTGGGTACGCATAAGGCGTACATGGGTGGTCTGATGGTGGCACGCACCATATATCTCGTTGTTCAGCTTCCTGACTTGGTGCTTCTAAACACATACTGTAGCCTTCAAAGATGCGTATGTGCTTAACGCTCTATTCTGAAACTTGAGTATTTATAACAACAAATAGTTGTTCAAATTACTTTCCGGATTCCATTGTTTAGCTTGACTTGATAGTTTAGGATTTGGTAACAGATCTTCAAGATCTGTCTTAGAGCTGTGGATTTGAAACAAGGACCTATCCTGTTGCTCATTCTGTGCCAAAAGTTAAACTGCTGGCCCATTTCTGCAGGTATCTTGTTGGAGCAAATGCTTCTGTCTAACAAGTTACTATGGGAATGCCTCCTGAAAGCACATAGGTACATCGTATTGCATATCTGTGGGAACGGTTCCTCCTCTCCACAGAAAGCCATGTGTCCCTGCTGACTCACACAGCGTAAGGAGCCATCCCATAATTTTGGTGGAAGGTCTGCAAGACAGGGTCCAAATCTGAGGAAACATGCTATGCCAATCTTTATGGTTCAGCAAGGACTTTCCCTCTTCTGATCTACTTTGCTGTGGGCCAGATGGGATGGCAAGATTTGTAACATCTTGTAGCAGTGGCACCAGTTCCTTCTCTTGTATTTTATTTAGGATGAGGTGGATGGTGAAGAACAGTTTGATTTCTGGAGGAAAGCTCTTAGGCCTTTTCAGAGCAGACTGCAGTCTCCTTGATGACAGCATGTTTTGGGAGACTGCGATGCTTCCTGTTCTGTGAAGTGGTACAAACAAAAGGGGTGTTTAGTTGGCCAGGGTCACTCCTGATGTCCTGTACTATGGTGCCTTTCCCCAGCATGGCCAATAAGGACCAGGTGTGCACACAGCTGGTCTGCCAGGGTGCTCAGCACTGGCCCTTTCAGCACACACAGAAAATACTTAAAACTTCTGCAGACAAGGATTATGGCGGACTGCCCAAGGTCACAAAGAAAGTCAGGGCAAAAAGGAGATGTGAATCTAGATCTTTATGCGCTACACTGGGTCTATGGCTACCAGACCTGCCTTTCTCCTCTCTGTCCTTGGCTTGGGATAGCTCACTTTTTCCTCTGTAGTTTAAAAAGTCCTCCCTGGCAGCTGGCAGAAAGCATTTCATTCTGCACAGGGCTTCTGAAATTGAGGTATAGCTGATGCAGATCACTAAGTGATGTCTCTCCCCAGCTGTGTGAGGCTGTTTGTGAGCTCTCTCTTCTCTTCCAGCGTTGGCCATAAGACTGAGAAACCTCCCAGTTTTGCTTTGTGTCCATTTTGTGGTGAAGCTGATGCCAGCTGATTTCTGTCTGTTTCTCTACTGGCATGAGTTTTATTTTACTAAATCTTCTAAATGGCTGTGCACGGGAGAAATTGCAGCTGGATTTTTTCAGGAGGTCTTGATGAGCAAGAGCAGTGGAAATGCCACACTGCTTCCCCACAGAAAAAGCTCCTGATGAGCTGAAGCAAAACACGAGCTCGGAGTGGGAGCAGCAGCTTCCTCCCTGAAGGCTGATGGAAGATTAGGCGTGCTTACATGACCCACAGAAAGAGATGCTGGTTGCCTGTGTCTGTCTCGCCTGTGACGCAGACCCAGTGGGGCTAAATCTGCATGGGATGAAATTAAGCGGACCTCCCCAATAGCAACAGAGCCACCAGGGGCTGGCACTGTGGTTTTGGATTTAAATACTCTCTGCAGTGATGTGGTTGATCAGAAAAGAGAAAGGGGATGGCTTGTAGCCCTCGGGAAGCCATGTCTGCTCAAGAGTGTCCTGAGAAGCTGCCCGCGTTTGCTGATGCCAGGTCAGCTCTCCTGGAGCTACTGCTTGCAGCCTGCGGGATTGCGCAGCGCCAAGTCGGAGGAATGCTACGCCACGCCTGGGGCCTCTAGACATTGTTGTCCTACAGATAAATAACAGGGTTTGAGCTGCTGACGTTGCTTGTAACACTGTGAGTCAGGTTTTCCAAAGAACATGGTGCCTGATGTGCTGAGCTGGGGGAAAAGCTGGCTTCGCATTTAGGTGTCTGCTGGCGCACCGTGCCCTCAAGAAAGTTTGGTGCTCTGCTGCGGGATCTGCGTTTTCATGGGTTTTGTGGCTCATATCTTCTGCTCAGCCTTGAGGCTAGCCTAGCCTCACTGGCTCTGTGCTGCTTCCCTTGATATGATACCCCAGTTCAGGGTGGGCTTGTGCTTGCCCGCCCCCTCGATTTTGAGGATCTCCAGCTGGCTTTGTTCCTGGAGAGGCAAAGAGACCACCTTGCCCTTGCTGGCCTTCACAGATGAGACTGTTCCTGCCCCCTGCAAAGCCTGGGAAGAGCCAGGCATTGCAAGAGGCATATTTAAAATGAATAGAGAAAGGTGTGTCTTTGCACAAGGTTCTGTTCAGCCTTGGAGCAAAAAAAAAATCCACTATGGTTATTAAATACACAGAAACTACTTCTGTCTCAGGAAGTTCCTGAGCTGTATAGTGCCAGACTATGGGTCTGTATTCAGGGGGAAACATCGCTGTATGCCTGTGCTCCTCTTACACTCTTCCAAACTGGAGCCTGGCTGGTTTCAGCGAGCGGAGGTGTAGCAGGATGGGCTTGGGTGCCACCCCGTGCCTCTGCTCCTGGGCCTTGCCGTTGTATGCGGCCCTCCTGGGGGCCGAGGTGGTGCCTGAGGGGCAGCTCCGGCCTGCACCGCCAGGGGAGAGAGACCAGGCGGGCTCCAATCCCCTGTGTACCGGGCGATTTCTGCTTAGGCCTGTGTTTATTGTTAAAAAAGGAAATACAGCTGTCTGCTTTCCTCACTGCATCGATACCAAGAAAAACCACAGAGATGAAACTGTCACAGGACAAACCCCAGACCTTCTCAAAATGATTCCAGCTGTGCTTCTCTTTTTGTGTAACATAGAGGGTTTAATATTTTCACTGGTTTTCTCTGTATGTGTTGTTGTTGTTGGTTTTTGTTTTTTGCCTTAGGCCACAGACCAGACACAGTGTCAGAGGCAAATGTCAGGGTAAACACTGCAAGTCCAGTTGGCTCAGCTACCCTGAAGGGGTCACTCCTTTGGCCTACTGTCTTCCCTTTCCCTGTATTATTATTTCCCTTTTTTCCTTTTTTTTTTTTTTTGTGTGTGTGTGTAGTGATTTTAGACATTGTAGTTCAGCTATGAGACTCTCCTTGTGCCCCACTTCTGACCCTGATGCAGCAGTAGCTCTGAGCATAGACCATACACATCTGTAGGGAGAGAAATACTAGCATGCCCAGCCCTCCCTACTACAGCAGTGGCTGTGCCACCTTGCAAGCTGTCCATGGAACCCGTGTGCTTGCCTTTTTGGGCAGCTTATTTCTCTTCTGTGAGGAAAAGGCTGAAGTCCACGTGGAAGCATTGTGAGGACAGCCAACTAGACCATGCTATTTAAATGAAATTCCAGTTTGTCTGGCTGCCAGGGCAGCTGTTCCTTTGAGGCTGAAGCTTCTTTTGAAAAACAAAACAAAACAAAAACTGACCATAAAAAGGTCAGGAACTATACAAAGCACTGAGCTATTCAGGATACCATCAGCTAGGGATGGAGAGTTGTGTGTGCCTGCCTCCTGCACGCTCGCAGTCCCTGCCTGGGGCCAGGCTGGACACTCAAATCCTGCTGTGTGTAAGAATGTTGATTGTTTGGGGTTTCTTTCTCCCCAAAGGTCAAAACTGTCTGAAAAACAGGGCTTCAGACTACTCCCTGAAACCTTTCCTTCCAAGGAAGAAAATAAAGCCCTTTAGTGTTGTTTAGATGGAGTAAATTGATGTGGTTTTGGTTTGTATCTTAATAATTTATATTTTACTCTGGTCTATTTCTACAATATTGAATGAAAACATATTGAAACCACATCATTTGGAAAGGGGGGGATCCCTGAGCAGTTGGTTTGCTGTGACTGGGTATGGGAACTTTTGCCCCACTGCCATTTTTACCTGAGCCAGGGTATTGGCAAAACTGATGCTGAGTAGTCAGATGGAAAAGCAATCCCATTGCAGTTTTCCAAAAAAATCTCATACTTATCTTTGCCATGCAAGAGCGTGGGAAAGTGTACTGTCTTTCATATCTAATGTATATATTAGAGACTGTATGATCCAGCCTGAATGCCTACTTAAGCACTTAACCCCTGTTGATTTCAATGAAAATGTCACGACCAAGCATCCTTTGAATGCCAGGGCCTGATCTTAGCTAGCTGGATGCAGAAAGCTTTTGGCAGTGCAAAGAACTAGCCATCCTCCCTGGGGAAGGACTGCAGCCGAGGAATGCTACTTGCCATAACACTTATGATGGACTCTCAAATAGAAGTTGTGGCTAAGGCGAGTGTCTGTGCTATGAGAATGGGTCAAACCAATGGGAAGTCATTTAAATTGCAAAAAATACTGCTCAAAGGGAAAAAAGAATAAAAGGCTTTATAGGTTAAGTGAGTGTAACATACTGTATGAAAAGAAAGGTGAGAGTGCAAAACGGTGATGAAAGATGAAATTTGGAAGCTAAAATAGTGATCTATTCTATAGGGAAAACAATGGAAATGAAATGTTCAGATGCTGGAGATGCCACTAGCTGACCTACAATGGTGCTTCATGAGAACATCAGTGGGGAATGTCGCAGGTCCCCAGTGCATGGTCCTGGGAGTACAGCATAGCATTCAAGTAACACTCTGAGTTCATGCGAATTCAAGCTAATGCAGAAGCTATGGGAAACCATTTGATTTCCTTTGACAAGATGAATTGTTTGGCAGTGAAACTAAGTATTCTGTTGATGGTGGGAAAAAAAAGGCATTTCAGCCATATTTATATTTTCTTCTCTTAGGTTTTTTTTTTTTTTCAAAAAATGCATGAAGAAAATTTAATTTGCAGGTTAGAAGTTAAGTATTGTGTTGGTTTCACCCTGATGGACAGCTAAACACCACCACAACTGCTTTTTCTCTCCCCCTCCTCAAAGGATGAGGAGGAGAAAATACAATGGGAAAAGGGCTCAAGGGTTGAGGTAAAGACAAGAAGATAACTCACCATTTACTGTCACAGGCAAAACAGACTCAAAATAGGGAGATTAATATAATTTATTGCCTATTACTAGCAGATTAGAACAGTGAGAAACTAAAAACAAACTAAAAACCACCTTCCCCCCCCAGCCACCCTCTTCTATCCTTGGGGAGGTTTAGGTTAGAAATTAGGAGACATTTCTTCTCAGAAAGAGTAGTCAGGCACTGGAACGGGTTGCCCAAGGAAGTGGTCACGTCACCGTCCCTGGGGGTGTTCAAGGAAAGGTTGCGTGTGGTGCTTAGGGACATGGTTTAGTGGGTGACATTGGTGGTAGGGGGATGGTTGGACCAGATGATCTTGGAGGGCTCTTCCAACCTTAATGATTCTAGGATTCTACCTCCTCCCCCTGAGGAGGGGGCACAGGAGAACAGGGAATGGGGGCTGTGGTCAGTCCCTGATGCTTCACCTCCATCGCTCCTTCACAGTCACTCCGTGTCCCTGCTCCACGCGGGGTCCCTCCCACTGGATGCCATTCTTCCCAAACTGAGCCTGCGGGGGCTGCCCACAGGCAGCTGCTCTTCAGGAACTGCTCCCACACGGCTCCGTACCATGGGGTCCATCCCCCAGGAGCAAACTGCTCCAGCACGGGTCCCCCACGGGCAGCAGCTCCCCCCAGACCCCTGCTCCTGCGTGGGCTCCTCTCCACGGGCTGCAGCTCCGGCCCGGGGCCTGCTCCTGCGGGGGCTCTCCATGGGCCGCAGCCTCCTCCAGGCCACATCCACCTGCTCCACCGGGGGCTCCTCCACGGGCTGCAGCGTGGAGATCTGCTCCGTGTGGGACCCATGGGCTGCAGGGGGACAGCCTGCTCCACCAGGGGCCTCTCCACAGGCCGCAGGGGATCTGCTGCTGCGTGCCTGGAGCACCTCCTGCCCTCCTGCTGCACTGACCTGAGGGTCTGCAGGTCTGGTTCTCACTCCTCTCTCCCAGCTGCTGTTTTGCAGAAGTCCTTTTTCCCTTTCTTAAATCTACTCTCACAGAGGCACAAACAACCAGCTCTGGCCAGCAGCGGGTCCCTCTGGAGCCAGCTGGAGCTGGCTCTGGTCTGACATGGGGCAGCTGCTGGGCTCTGCTCACAGTGGCCACCCCTGCATTTTTGCTGCTACCAAAACCTTGCCACGTAAAACCAATAAAAATTTATGCATCTTTAGGAGGCAAAATGCTCTCAAAGCAAGATACTTGTGAGTTTCACGGTTTCCACTTATGTTATTCATAACATTTACATTAATCAGGACGTGATGTTTCTAACACACAATAGCTCAGCCAAGAGGCTAAATCTAAAATAATCAATCAGCTCCTACTCAGGAAGTAACCTCCTCTGCTTCCTGTCAATGTAAATTATGTTAATGTAAAGAGTATAATTTAATGCAGTGTATAGACTGTTAATGGAAAGAAATGTTAATTTATTAATTGAATCTTTTTTTTTTGTTTGCATCTTTTCAACTAAACTGACTTGTCACTGATGTGCTTATTTTAATGCCATGAAAAAAATACAATATGAATAAATATAGCACATGAAATTGATTTTTTTTAAAATTTTATTTAAAGATAAAAGCCAGAATTTGAAATATTTGATGTTGGGACAGGTGGATGTTATGGATGTTAGCCAGAGAGCATAAAACAGCAGATTTGTTTTTCCCTAGCTCTTGTGTGGCTGGAATACTGTATGAGTAAGTTTACTTATACAGTGACAAGAACCCCATGAAAAGAAGTTTTGGAGGATTTGTGCTTCTCAGGGAGTGTGCTATGCGATGCAATGGACAGGATGTTCACACATGGGCAGAAGGGCATATGGTGTTGTTGCGGGTGGGCTTTCATCCAGACTGCAGTGTCCTGTTGTGAGGGCATGATCCTCAGAAAGAGTTGGTATTGCTTAAATGTGACCCATGTCCTTTTAGTTCCTAATACTTGGTGTTTGGCACTTGACAATCTGGTTTTAGAGATTTTTTCTTTCCCTGTGGTTCTTGTTCTCATAGCTTCTTAATCATTCTCCTCTGCCTTGGCTTCCTGAAAGGAGTGCATCTGTTCTCTTGTGCTGGTTTCAGTCTGAGCTGAAACCACAAAACTCAGATTAGACTCTTCAAAAGCTTTACCAGGCTTCAGGAACTCCTGAAGCAAATCTGGGCCCGTTTTCATGCAAATCCAAATACCTTTTATGGTTTCGTTTCAACTTGACATTTTGATTTTGAGATTTTGAGTTGCTCAGACCCTAGGGCTTTATGTGAAACCCAAAGGGCGTGAACTTACATGAACTGAAATGGAAAAATATTCAGATGAACCCACTGAAGACTGAAACTATGTTCCCACAACTGTGCTTAATAAACCGCTCTGTTTTTTTCTTAATTGGAGAAGTGGCAGCTTCTGTTCCACAGCTTGAAGCGCACGGCAAGGCATAGTTTTCAGTTTATGTATTCTGGGTATTAATTAGGTATCCCAGTAAATCACGGATGGTTCATACCCTTCCAACTGGGAAGTCGGTAAATACACATCTTTTCCATCAAAGTGTGACCTGAGTAGCCAAAAACCAATGTTTTCCCTTCTTGGGGTGTGCTGATGCAGGACTTATGCTTCTCGTCATGGTGGGTCGCCAGCTCTGTGGCTTCCAGGAAAACTAAAGCTCCTCCTCTGCCTCAACATGGCTGAGATCAGCGGTGGCCAGCCTAGCCCCAGCTGTGGTGGGGAAGTCCTGGCTCTGCTGTATCCTAACGCTTCCAGCATCATTTCTGTTTCTTCTGGTGGTGGCCCACTGGATCCTGTTGACCCTCTGCTGAATCACTTTTGTGGACTGAAACCCTAACAGCCCTGGGGACGTGTGCTGCTGACAGAAGTAGCCATGCTCAGGCACTGGTGGCTTGGTGCCATCCCTCTCTTCTGCCCTCACCACCCACCTTGCCAAAGGCCGGGAGGCTGTGGGGATAGTCCTGTAGGGATGGGATGGGAATGGAGATGGGAGGAGAGAGGAGGAGAAGGAGGAGGTACTGCCTGACTCAGGTACGGGCAGGGCAGCTGTCAGGAGGGAGAGCAGTGCGTGCTCCAGGCAAGCTTTAGCAAATAGCTGGGGACTTGGTTATCATGGTAATAGCCAGTTGGGCCCAAACACACCCAAACTTGTCTACTCTCAAGAGCAAGCCTACAAACAAAACTGCAAGGTCCTAGCATGGCAACAGATTTTAGAAGTTACGAATGCTCTTAGGGAGCCCTTGTTCCTAAGTCCTTCTCTGCAACTCTGCATGATAGCTCCTCTTTTCCACCCCCTTTTAACTCAGTTTGTGAACCCTGTCCATCCACAGAACTGTGAGGACTGGCTCTCTAAGGACATCCCCCCTGAGAGGAGAGCTGGCAGCTCTTGGCAGCCCCAAACTTCTGCTCTGTCCTTTTGCCGGACCCACTGCAGCACAGAAAAGCCGACTGTGGGTGCTGCAGTGCATGGTGCTCCTTCCCCACCCACGTCCAGTGGCAGTGGGCTTTCGAAAGGTTTCTTAACACCTGGAACAAAGCTGTGATGTTGCGATGAACATCTCTTATCGCTTCAGTGGTCCAAAGTGCTTTCCCTGCCAAATCGTGCGCACCACGTGCTCTCTGCAGGAGCAGAGGCAGACCTGCGGGGAGGGCAAGCCTCAGTGGCTCTCCTCACTTCGGGGCTTGCACTGTTTCTGTCCTTGAGGTTTCAAGCATGAGAGACTACAGTAGGCTCCATTCAAAGAAACAAATGGTAGTGGTGGGGCTCGTTTTTATTTAAAAAACCCCAAACTTATTGGCACAGCTGTTCACAAGCCCTAGGAGGGAAATCCCACAGTCTGTGACACTTCCACAGACAGATGGATGGCAGCATATGACCTTTTGGCATCATGTTCCCCTTCAGAGGCTACAACTAAAGAGAATGGAAAAACTGCTGTGGGGCTATGGCTGTGAATGGCTGCCCTCAGCCTCCGCTTTTCTTTTTTTTAACAAAGCGTGTGCTTGGAAGCAAAGGTCTGCCATTTCAAAGGCTGACTTTGATTTTGGATGTTTGTGTCCATGTGTGAAGTGAGCCATCCACACCTAGGAAAATGAGGCCTTTTGAAATGAAGCTTTCAAAACCATCAGTTAAGACTTTTTATGTTAATTAAAAGATTAATATAATTGATTTAAAGAGCATGCACATCATGGCATCCTATTAGGGACATGCTATCTGCAGTTTACATTTGGTTTACTCACTGCAAATACCATACATACAGTGAAGCAAAGAGGGTGAGGTTACTCATGGGTGGAGGGAAGCAAGTTGTCCTTGTTTAGTTATCTTGTGGTAAAAAAACACGACAACTGTATCTCCATTAGGATTTCACTATAAGCTTGCTAACGCTCAGTAACTAACTTGTTTTTGTGTTCTCTCTGAATCCTCCCCCCAGCTTCTCCTGCACTATGGGCTTCAGTTCGGAGTTACCTGATCTCCACAATCATAATTTCTGCACACTTGGTTGTTGACAGGCTTTTGGCTCTTACAGCTGGTAATGGATGCAAGGACTCAGTCACTTTCTCAAGGAGACATGGGAAACCAAGCTGGAAATCGAACCCAGGCATTCCCAGCTAAAAGTTTCATGTTTTAACTCTCTCCTCAAAACTCTGAGGCTGTTTTCCTAGGGCCATGCAGTTAGTTAATCCATCAGACCTTTTTTTAGGCTGTTACCACTCTAACACCAAAATTTACAGAGTTCCCCAGCAGACACTTTTTTTTTTTTCTTTTAGCTGACAGGGTTAAAAAAAATCAGTCTTCCATGGTGTGCAGAAAAAACTACTGACCTGTAGTTTTGTAGTTACCTCCAATAACTTCTTAGCTTTACTGTGAACAGACCTGAGCAATGATTGTGGCCTGCCTTTCCTTCCGAAAGATTTACAGACTCCTCGCTGAGGGTGGGAACAGGGAAATTGGTATTACTTGTCCTTTACTTTTTCATATGGTTGTCAGAAAGTAATTTCTTAAGAATATTTGCTTGTCTTTCGTTCATATTCCTATGTTCAGCTCTTATGCTGAAAATATTTTCTTCAAGAATTATTTGTCTGTGGAAAAGCATATGGAGGATTTATTGGATGGTCATTGATTCTTTATCATACAAGCTTCCTCTATGCAAGAAGGCCATCAAGCTTGACTACTTCTCCTTTTGCAAATATTGTTGTGTTAATCACAATGTGATGCCTCCTGGAAGTTCAGTGAAGAATCAAAGCCCCTCTGAACTGCTATGACCTACAAATGGCAAGTAGCAGAAACTAGGAGGATTTCAGACATATGTAATTGCCATTAGCAGCATCATAGTTGTTGCTAGAGCTCAGAACAGTTGAAGTATTCCAATAGGAATTTAATCCAAGGTTTCCAATCTTTTTTTTTTCCCTAGGATCATTTTGCAGGTGCTGGGTTTGTACATCAGGAACAGTATTTGTGCTGCTGCTCAGGGGCTGGCATCCGCTCAGAGGGTGTACTTGGTCCTTCTCCTGGGTCAGCTAGCACAGCTTCTCTAGGCATTTGTCATGGCCAGGCTGGCAGCAGCTTGGAAATCACCGAGGTGTTTTCTGGTGGAGGAGCATCTGTTGAAGAACAGCCAGTCTGTTGGGTTCAATTTAAACAGGTCAGCAGAACAGATCATTTGTTTTTTTCTTTAACCAGAACTTACTGAGTTTCCTACAGGCTCCTCAGCTACAGTATGTTATGGTTTTGCTGGTAGACAACGTGGTGTTTGGCAGTTTTGAGTGAGTCTTAACCCTTTGTTTGGGTGGCTGCAGCTATGGGATTAAAACTTCTTAAATCAAAGCTGTGAGTAATATTTCCTGACTTCTCTTGCCAGCCAAATCGCAGGGATGTTTTTTGGTGTATTGCTTAAAAAAAAAGTCTGAAAAAGTTGTTTAAAGTGATGTGCCTGTAAAACACTATCTGATCATTTTGTGTTTGCATGAAGGGCAGCAAAAAGGTAGAAAACTGTGCAACTTTGCTCAGTTTGAAGTGTTTTGCTTTTTTATGGAGCCTTTTAATAACATTTGGCTGGAGCTTTGTATCTGCTTGGTTAATAATAGATAATTTGTATAATGAGAAGGCTGTTAGACATCAGAGTGACAGGTCAGGATTGGTTCTGCTGCAAATGAACTAAGTCACTCACAGGACTGTGGCCAGAGGGGAAAGCCATGTAGGGCTGTTTCAGGAGCTGTGTAATGAGCTGATGAATGTGGCTCCAGTGTTTCTTTCTGCTAATGTAGAAACAGTGGTGAATAAATACCAAAAACAAAATCCATGCACCCACTTTAAAAAAAGAATACACAATTTATATTCTTGGTTCATTGTAACTTAGTTTTGAGAGGCAAGACCGTGTCCTTTGAAGACTTTGGTCATCTTAAAACAACGCTACAGGTCCAAGTGACATTTTGTCTGTAGAAGAGGTGAACTGACGTACTTCTCAACAGTTCTAACATTTAGTTGTGAGTGACCTCAGAGCTGAAGACATCTGTGCATTTATGGGGCAGGATGCTCTTGATCCTCAGAGTCAGCTGGGAGTTGGATCCAGTGGTCAGAAAGCACAGGGAGGTGTTTAGATT
Source organism: Anser cygnoides (assembly GCF_040182565.1). Taxonomy (NCBI): domain Eukaryota; kingdom Metazoa; phylum Chordata; class Aves; order Anseriformes; family Anatidae; genus Anser; species Anser cygnoides. The sequence continues at coordinate 94,285,623 of NC_089873.1, read as the reverse complement.
TGAAAACAGCTGTCGCCCGCGTACAGTGGGCTGGTTCCAGTTTAACGTTTCATTTCGATCTTCTTGTTTGTGGGTGCAACAAGAGGCCAGAGAAGTTTACTTCTCATGAATAATTTTTATATCCTGTGACAGTTTATTGTAGCTGGCCTATCTGCATTCTCTGAGCAAATCAGAAGTAGCTGGAAAATAATAAACCACTGAAACAGTTGCAAGGGCAAGAGATGGAAATCTATAGCCTTCAAAAATGGAAAACAAAAAACTTAAGACAGCAATGGAAACCATGCATCAGTTGAAACAGAAAAGAGCACTCGGATTTGCATTGGGTTGAAAAAAACGGCTTACTTAATACACCTACTGAGTGTTGTTTCTCCCTCTCCCCCCACACCTGAGTACTTTGGTTTTCACTAATTGGCTTGTTACAATGGATTGGTGTGCCCTTAGCTTTACCCAGGTCTCTTTGTCTTCTGTACTGTGTTACCAGTGACCCTGGTCTTTTATTTCAGTGCAAATGTTATAACAGGTTTGAAAAACCATATGGATGGTGCAGACTTACCAGAGATATTATTTTTTCAAGAAACTATTTTTTTTTTTTTTTTTTTTTTAATTTTAAGGTTCAACACTGGATGGATTTTCTTTCGCATGATGCCTATGAGTACCTCTGACTCAGGTTTCCAGCCACTGTTTTTTTAGGGGACGGATGGGGAGAAGAGGAGAGAAATCGTATGGTTCCCACACTCTGAGGTGGATCGTTGTGCTGCAGCTGCTGGGCGTGATGTGTGGTGGTTTCAGTCTGAGGAGGGTTCCTACCCTCAATTCTGTTTGCTCTGTGATCTACGGCATCCACTCACACTTAAGCATCCTGGTGGCAGCAAGAATTAATGTTCTTCACAGAAAACTGACCTGAAAGTAGATCAGTTCCCTGCAAGGATGAAGGACTGCCCATGGCTTCAAGCACTGCCCATTGATTTGGTATGCCCAGGAGCATGTTCAGGCCCTTCCACTGTCTCGGTTATCCTTTTGGCCATTCCTGTCAGTGAATTTTGCTCCCAGGCATGGATGCAACCTCTAGACACTCAGCTGTCACCAGGCTGTAGCCCTCAAACCCCAGCTAACAAAAATGCTTCTGCAGAACAGATATTTTCCTGCCTTTTTTTTTTTTTTAACTGCCCAATGCAACTTGATCATAACAGCATCCCACTACCAAAGTCACTCAGAGGATTTATGAAAACTGCTGGGAAAAGGCTCCATTTGCTGCTCTCAGCACCTTGTGGGACGGGGTTATAAACAGTGGGTTGGGATTTTTTTGGAAAACCATCTCAATTCAGCATGCGCTGTGTATGGCAGTCACTCAGCCTCCTCCAAAACCTTTTCCAGAGTAACTTTGCTCTGTGTACAACTTTTTTTTTTTTTTTCCCCCAGGACCGCCTGGCCTGGCCTGGCCTGCCCTTCCCTAGGCTGACTCTTTACATCTGATGAGTCTGAAGAGCAGCAGAATGGAAGTGACTGTTTTAATAAGCACTAGGAACTTGCTGGATTTTGTTACACTTCTTTTTGGTAAGTACTTCTTCTTCCCTCACCTTGTGCCTTTTCTTCTCATTAAAACAACTGTACATCATATGACAATCATGCAGTTGGGTGGTCTCCTTCTTAAAAGTGGCTTGGCATCCTTCTCGCTGAATGCTCTATTAGCTGGAGCAGGAAAATGAGCTCTCTGGCCATGGAGCAAACCTAGCCCTTGGTGCTGCAGGGCTGTGAAAACCCATGGCAGTGTGCTTTCAGCAGCTCCTGCTGCCGCCCCAGTCTACCTGCTTATGGACACAGACATACGTACAGTGAGTGTGCAACCAGGTCATGACATGCTTCTCTGTAACCCGCTTCCAGAGCGAGCGCTTCCACAAGTTGGGAGTGGGCGAAACCCGGTTTCCTACAGCTCTGTGCCTTGTGGTTTGCTCCACTGGTGCCTGGGACAGAGCAGGTGATGACTGACGTGGCTTCTGTGCTCGAGAGACATCCTGAAGACCTCGTGCGTGAACCTCCGTGCCCTTTTCCTTGGCCATGGATGCAGCTCTCCCTCCTGTTGCCAGCTGCCAGCTTGAGAAACTTCTAGGAAATTGCTGTCTTTGAAAACTCAGTACTGGGGAAATTTGGCTCAGTTTGGTGATGGGGCAGTGGGAGGATGGATAGGAACAAATGTATGAAGAAGCCCATGGCTGCATCAACCTCTTTTCTTTAGGAAACTAAAAAAATGGGCTAAATGCTTTTTCTCTCCATTTTTTTTTTTTCCTTTTCTTCTGACCATGTGGGCTATCTCCATTTATAAGAGCACCCAATTCCGTCTCTACCAGCATTTTTAAGCAGCTAGTCTGAAATTTTTCAGTGAGGACGGTCTGTCCAGGGCATGCACTTTCAGGTGGCCACCACCTGAGTTTCAGGGAGGGGATAAATGGCAACTTCACAAGCTAGGGCAGAAATCGTGTCAGTATCCTACAGCAAGACCAGCTGTTTGCCAGGTGGATGGACAGGGACAGAGCCTCCAGTGACCAGCTGAGTATTAATACGGGGCTTGGGCAAAACCAGACTGCTCCATGGCTTCACAGGGTGCCCAGAAGCTGCTATGTAGGCAAACGTAAGGAGAGGTAGCTGCCCCCAGAGGGTCAGGTGTTGCTTGCCTGCGTGCTCAGCAAGCTGTCTTTCAGATAAATGCCCAGATTTGTGTGTGTGTGGCAGCAAGCATTTATTTCCCTAGTTGCTGAGTGCTATTATTTGTTGATCATTATTCATATTTTTCCTTTCAAAGGGCCTCAGTCAGAGATTACAAAAGCAGAAATAATGCTTTCCTGACAAAACAAATTTAATGAATTATAAACAGTTGAACAAAACTGCTTACAATCAATTGAGGATAAAAGCTGTTTTGACACCCCTGTGGTAGAAGGAGCTGAATGCTGAACACATTCTTAGGAAGCAAGACTGTCTCACAAATGAGGTACAGACAGCAAAATATTTGCAAATAATTTCCTTTCATTCTTCTCAATAATTCATTTTAAAAGTCTCTAGGGCCCTGCTTCTACAGCTTCAGCAGCTGTAGGCCAAACTCTCTGAGTCCTTTTTAAGGATTCAGATGCAGGCAGCTTGGGAGCCTATGATTTATAATTCAGCAAAGGAACCATACAGGTGCATTTCATGTGGTTTGGTAGCCTAGGGCTCATGTAACTGTGCTTTACCACCATAACTGCTTCTACACCAGCAGTAGTTTAACTGTATCAGTGCAGCTATAGTGGTACAAAACCTGTGTGGCTTTTGGCAGTGGCTATCTCCCTTTCAGATGTGAGTTAAAAGTTCTTTTGAGCAAGACCATGATGCTAGGACCACCTGAACCTACAGCTCTCAGACAGTGGTTGCCTATATTGAAGGCTCTGCAGCACTATGTGAAGTTTGCCACTGGAGACAGGGAAACAGATGAGCATAATACTTTCAGCAGGGAAATAGGTATTTGCATCTTATTTATTTATTTATTTATTTCCCAGTGAAATATCCAAAGGGCTATTCTCAGTTCTCTGTCTTAGAAGACAGAAGTTCAGAGAAGAACAAAGTGCTACTTGCTGACAGAAAAAACACCTTCTGTGGCCCGGGTTTGGCCATCCTCTTGAGCATGTATGTTGAGGGGGTGGGCAGTTTACATGCTTTTGTTCAAAAAGCTCATGTTCAAAGCCTTTGCTGGATTACAGAGACTGCACACAACGTGATGTTAACAGAGTTTTCTTTGCTGTGAGTGCTCCTTGAAGAGCTGCTGGCTGCCGTATTACATCTACTAAAACGTCATCAGCCCTGTCAACAGGTGCACCTCACCGGTGGTGGGTAGGAAATGCATACATTTACTGTACCAATAGTTTATTTTGTGGTGCTTTGTCTGTTTGCAAGTCTTCCTTGTCCTTTTCCTTTTGCAAGGCGGTTGACCAGGAAAAGATTGGTAACTTGCTCTAAATGCAGTTGTTTTTCTTGTAAACTGAAAAAAAGGAGGAGGCATTTGGGATCTCTAGCACTGCCTATCAGATATGACTCCTTTACACATCTTTTGATGTATGTTGAGCAGTGCTAATCTAGTTGAGGATCAGACACAGGGGTCTTTCTTCAGTGCAACAATAATCCCATTATTTTATGCTGCTGATACCTGTGTTGTGGCCTAATTTGACCTCCTGTCAGATATATAACTCTATGAATATCTCATTGTGGTTCTTTTCCCACACCCAGTTACCTTTTAACAGGGGATAATGGTATAGGTTAAATATTCTGTACATATTATAATTGTAGGAGATTGTCTGTGTGTACCATTAAGCTTGTATAGTGGTTGATTTGTTTTTTTGGCTTTGCGTAATTCAAATCTATTTTCTTTTCCTCATATGAAAGCTCAAATGGATATTGGCTGGAGCATAGCAAGAAAAAATATTTGGATATTACCTAGGAAAATGAATGACATTGCAAAACTCCTTACATTTGTAACTGGAATGAAATAGTTTTGGTTTTCACACTTCTCTTCACTTTCATAAAAAAAAAAAAAAAACAACAAAACAAAACAGCAGCTGCTATTCACATTGCCGTGAGTTGCATCAAGCAGAACTGGCAAACGTTCTCCTCAGCATAAAACCACAAATGCCAACCATGTTTTTTCACAGGGAGGAATGAAATCAGCTGGTTTTGGGGAAAGCAGTTGGAAAAGACTCTTAGTTCTTTTTTCCTTTCTCTGAGTATTATCTAGGCCAGAAAGAAAAAGTACTGTTTGTCCCTAGAGAGCCAATGGTTTTGGACGTTAGTGCTCATCTTTATTACTTCCCAGTAGAAGCAGATGCAATTTAGTAGCACAAAATATGAAGCTCCCTACTTGAAGATGAATAGGATAAACTTTTACTGTTGCTGGCACACAAAGGAAGAAAGAGATTTAGGTCTGTACGAGGATGCCATAAACCACCACTATGACACTGAGTAGGAAGAAAAGATAGTGATAAACCTGGCTTACTGGGTGAGGGCTTTTCTGAGTAGAAACAGGGCAATATTGGTCCATATCTACACGCATTCTTCAATGAAATATTTTATATAGCTTTGATTACCCATGCTTCACAACAGTTAATTAATTAAACTGTAACAGGTGCTACTTGTGAGAAGAATGGCGTGCCATCCTGAGGAAAAACCATGGAAAGGCACTGGTTTTGGAAATGGAGAAATGAAGGTTGGAATAGGATATGATGGCTCTTTATAAATGTATTTTTGGGAACAGGGAGAGGACATAAATCATAGAGGGAGAAGAGGTACTTAAGTGACACTATTGGCACAAACCCAATTGGCTAGAAATTTGTCATGAGGAAATTACTTAAAAAACTATTAAGTCCATTCAAAGAATGAAGTTCTGGATCGGTCTCTCAAGCAATGTAATGAGGACAAGGACTTAATTCATTTTTTTAAAAACAGAATGTACTGTTATTGAAGTGATTGTGCTGCAGAGGATCTTAGTAACAGACAATAAGATACTTCTTCAGACAACCATGAACTAGCATGTCCAAATGGATCAGAAAGAAGGCTGATTGGAAAGATGACTTTGCATTCTCCTATATTAAATCCATGCCTGGGTGCCTGTACAGGAAGGATGCAGGAGCCAGGGAAAAAAACCCTTTCCCTGCTCCACCCTGCAGATTGGCTACAGATTGGTTGTGGCAGGAGGTACATCTAAGTGAAAATCTGATATTGTTCAAACCTCTGCTGGAGGGAAGGAGCACCCTGTATGTGTCACTAGGTTAACTAGTCCCTGGATTTAGAGCTGAGACAGAAGTTTCCTGCCAGCTGAGAGAGCAGTGCTTCCCTCCTTCCCTTGTCCCATGGGGATAGGGCATGGTCCTCTTCCAAGGTCTGCATGGGAGCTCATGCTGATAGCCTCCTTCTACTGTGAATAAGGAGAAAGTGGCATTTTCAGGGCACATTTTCAGTGATGCATCTGACCTATTTCACACATTGACTTCAGGACGAGATAAAGAGTGCCCCAGAATTTCATATCCCTTTTTGTTGCCCATACTAGGAGTCAAGATGGGTAGTTATAATCCAGAAGAAACTTCTTGTCCTGAGGACAGGGTATGGCAAGGGGAAGGATATATATATATTTTTTTTCTCCGAATATCTCGTTGCTTTGATGAGTTTTCCTACGGAAACAAGCATTTGTTTAAAATGGGAGGAATTAAGTTCTTCAAATCATCAGTTTCCTTGGCTATTCAAAACTGCCATCAGCTCTCAACCCATCAGTACTTTGATTGGCATCAGGGAGGGCTTTACCACCAACCTTTATGGAAGAAGAACTGAGGTAACATGAAAGCACTTTGGTGTCTGCGTGTCTGCATGTGGTTAGCATTGCAAAACAAGACAGCAACGCTTGCAGCTTTCCTGAGATGTACTGATTTACATCATGATATGCTGCCCAGTTACTATGGGGACCTTTAACAGCACTTTCCTTTTTTGATTATGGTGGATCTTACACATGTGAATGTTTGTTTGTGTGTGTACGTGACATGCATGTGTAAGCATCTGCTGTGGGATGGGAAGAGGAAATGCATTTTGTTTGTCATTTAAAGAGGAGCTGTTTCTTTTTTTTTCTTTTTCTTTCTCATAGGAAGCAATCTCGCTTTGCAAGCATATTTCTTTTAAGTGCGCATGCTGGAAATGTTTATACTTTGCTTCCAGAAACTAAGCTACTGAGAATGTAATATCAATTATACAATACCCATATGTCTGCATTATCATTTGGACTGTTGTGGAAATTATATATATATAAAAAATTAACTTCAGGTGCAGTAACTTTATTTCAGAGGTGTCTGAGAGGTGCAAGATTATGTTCTGGCATCACTGAGGTTGAAAGTAACTGGAGTGGAAACAAGAAGATTACTTATATCTCAACTATAGCAATGAAAATTATGAATTAAAGCAATCTGGAAACCTCCCAAGGTTCTTTTATTGTCTCTTTGTATTCATCTCCTATCTTTTCTGGAATAGGAGTAAGCTATATTGTGAGAAAGCTGGCAGAAAGTGGCCTTAGTCAACCGTTAAAATAGAAGGGAATTTGTGAATCTAAGATGCAGAACGGCATGTCACTGCCTTCCTTTAAATTTGGAGGCAAGGCAGCAAATACCAAGTAATCTCCTGAGTGACACTGTTGACTCATATGGGCAAGTGTGGGAGATGGTGCTTCTGCCAAGCTCTATAAGGTGTTCTTTCCTACTAGAAAAGATTTCCTTATTTCAGTATTCTTGTTTTGTTTTGTTTAGTACAGCCTGCCAAGGTAGAAAGGAAAAACCTGCCTTCATAAACAATCTACATCCGTGAGCGAAATCCGTCCTTAAGCTGCTGAAGTGTCAGTCACTTCCCCAGAAAAAAATGATTTGTTTGGTGTGTCTGACTGACATCTCCGTCCAGGGTGTCTGAATGTGTTTGACATTCTGGGTCATGGGGGGTTCAACCTGTGGAAGGAAGGATGGAGGAAGAGAAAAGCAAGGTTTCAATCCTGGCTCAAGTGACATGCTAAACCAAAAATTCAGCGCTGACTTGAAACCCTTGGTTATAGCTGGGGTTGTTAGCAGAAGGGCTATGTTCAATTCCTACAATTTGAAGGTGGGATCAAACCATGTGGACTTTCAAGTGGCAGTCAGGGAGATGTGGTCTTTGTGCTGTACACATCTGGCACACAAGGGACCATCCACTCATGTCAGCAGCTGCAGTAGCTGCAATGGGGAGGTTACTCAGGTGGGAGCAGGGAACGCTCATTTACACGCCTGCTGCTTGTACAGGCCACTTCAGGACACTGCTCACCTTTGACAACTCCCTCCCTCTTTTTCTGAATCATGATTCAGGCTGAGAAAACACATCCCTTTCCCCCAGAGAGCTCTCATTACTGAGAATGCATTGTTTTTGTTATCTCAGCCTGTCTGGCCTCTCACATAGTTGGCTCTTTGGAGGCAGCCTGCGCTCTGCCATTGGCACCCTCAGAGCAAAACACTCTTATCGGGATGAAGCTGCTTTGTGCCCTTCTGGGGCTTTGCAGCCCAACCTGCGAGTTAAATTGCACAGCGAGCCTTGCAGTGAAGGTTACAACAACACAGTGGAGATTTCGGTTTCGCACCGACCTATCTCTACCGTTCGTCACAAGATCCTCTAAGCCTTCAACTTCCACCTATAATCACATCAAACTGATTTCACTGCTGTTGACTGCTGGTTGCTGTTTGAGACAATGCAGCCATTGTGCAACGATCTGGGTGTGTGTGGAGCAAAGCACCCCGAGCTCTTGAAACAGGGAGCAGAAGAAGGAAAGGTGTTTTGGCGTGCCCGTGCGAGCCCTGTGCCCACCACACGGACACCTTGCAGGTGCCTGGGCAGGGCAGGGGCCCCATGTGCCACCGTGGCCCAGATGCCTGTGGGTGGTGGGCGAGCTGCTGCCATGGCTGCCCTTAATGGAGGCTCCGGCCTGCTCCCAGTGCGACCCATCAGACCAGGCTGCGACCTTTTGGCTCTCGATTTCAGTTAATTGCAGTTCCTGTAAAACGCACAGCATTCCTCTTTTGCTTCCAGCTGTTAGCAGGTGAAGCAAGTTTCTATTTATAACTGTTTTCATGCACTTCCCTGCGCAGGGCTTTGTATGTTCATTGCAAATAGAGACTGGAAAGCGGTGATAAGTTACAGTAGTTTTACTGCGTTTTTAGCCATGGCTTCTCACCTTTCTTGCTATCGAGCCATTGCACAACATACTTTTTGGTCTAAAGTACACACGGATTGAGGAGTTAATCACCCCAGCCTCTTGCTCTGTTATCTCCTATGCCAGGTGAATTGGCATAAATATTGGCTCTGCAATCCAGCTGAGCCAGAAGGATCTGCTTTAAAAAGAAAACAAAAGGTAACCACAGCTTGTATGGAGCATGTTGGTAGCGTTAGGTCAGGATCTGTCCTCATGGGCTATAGCGTCCACAGAGCCGAGGGGATGCGCTCCGCTTGTGGCTGGGCAGCATCTCTCCTCGGCTTTCTGCTAACACTTGAAGCAAGCCTGCAGAAAGCTTCCTTGCACGACATGCCCTGATGTAAGAGATATCAAGGCATTGAGTCATAGATGCATTCAAACGATCTCATAGTCTTTGATGGTATCTAGTGACCTGACGAGCCACTTTTATGCTCCTCAGGTGCATTTTGGACTGCTGGGAGGGAAAAGGGAGAGCTCAGTGGTAAACCAGCCTGCTGTGGTAAAGGTGGGAAGAGAAGAGAGCACTCTTGGTTAGCGCAAACTCGCCTGGCAATGGACCATGAGCTCCCCAAAGCACCACGCTGTCCGTGCCTGTGCTGGGGCACTGGATCCAGCCTTTCCAAATGCATGTGCACTGTTTCCTCCACAAGTTCAGGTATGCCAATGTGGTAGGAGAGCTGCGGGCGGTCACGCAGGCCTTTGCAGGGCTGTGTCCTTGGCTGTACAGGTTTCGGTGCCTCTGCAAAACCAGGTCAGCTCCCACATCTGTGCCAGAGCTCCGGCTCTGAAATCACCACCTCACACTTGGATTGAGGATGGGGAGGCAGCTCCTCACCCAGGGCTTCTGGATGTGCTTCCCAGCCAGCTCTGTCTGTCCTCTGTCTGTGGTTTGGGATAGATGCTGGGGGTTGCCACAGAGGTGCCACATTCTCTACTGACTCCTAGTCTTCCTAGTCCTCTGACTCTTGTCTAGTTTAGGGGCTGAAGGTGCTGTTACAATGCACAGGATCATTTTCTTTGGCTCGTTTTATATTCTCGTTTACAAAGCTGTAGCTTCCCCTTTGCAATGATTGGGTGGATGGCATTTATGGTTTATGGTTTTGGCTAACAAAAAACTTTATTGCATTCAGGCACCAATAATAAGGAGCTTACTCTGGGCGTGATCAGACTTGTGACTGCAAATAACGTAAGTTAGAATGTTATTTGGAGTGATAAACACAACAAACCAAAGACAACACAAATATCTGATGAACTAAATAAACAGAAGGCCTCAGCCAGAATCCAGATAGCATCTCTGCGTCCCAGATAGTGCCTTCAGTCCCAGACCCTTTTCTGTTTTTGCTGCTGACGTGGTGTGAGCTACTTCTGTGAGGAGGGGACAGGAAGGAAGACCTGTGCCTGCTCCCTCCATAGCCCTTTCACTACCCTGAGCCAGCAGGATGGCTGCTTCCACCTCCTGCCATGTGTGGGGAAGGGTGGCAGGAGCAGGGTTGTGATGAAGATGTGGGGCAGGACAGGGTGAGGAGTAGGCCATGCTCTGGGAGGGCAGGTGGCCTGGGGGGAGCTGAAACTGGTGGCTTTCCCTTCTGATGAATCTCTGCTGGGTTTGGTGGAGACAGCGGGCTGGGGAGTCTGCCTGCATGGCTGCTCTTTGCAATCATGTGTGTGCTCCGGCACCATGCACGACAATGAGCATCTCAAGCACTCTGCTCGTCTGTGCCATGTTAGCTGTATGCTCATCTTGCACATCTGTATATCCTGGTCCCTTCAGAATTTTCTGTAACCTGGCCCCTCTGCGGAGGATTTTGAAAGGAGTCCTTTTGAAAGGACTTTCTGCTGTCCCTCAACTACAGCCTCCACGTACAGCAACCATGTGCTGGATGCAGCTGCTCTCTTAAAAAAATAAACCAGCTACCCGTGGATGAACAGTTACATGGCGTGCAGAAGATATCAGTGAGTTACTCACATGCTGCAGGATCATGTGCCATGCCCTCTGCCCTCTTGTAATGCTATTTCCTTGTTTGTGCATATTTGGGTAACTGTCTGGTACCAGTGGCTGTGCCTCACAGCATGCCTATGAGTAGCTCCCATTCATACTGGTGGCATTCAATCAGGAAGCAGCAGCAGCACCAGACAATTTAGATAATCAGGTCATGATGTGAATTGTTGGTGTGCCATTCAAAAAATTTATGAACGGCCCAGAGACAGAAAATGTTTTTCACTGGGTTTATTGTTAGTTTGTATTTATAAGTAATGATTATACAGCTGGCGATCCTTCAATAAGACCAGGACAAGAAAAATCTAGTAATGTGCAAACTGTTCTCATAATAGATTATAAAAACTACAGCTAGAGAGCATCTTCTAATCTAGCAAGTCGTCTCAGTCTATGGTGCACACTGTCTCCATCTGAACAGGGAGACAATGAATCGGGAAGGGAGGAATAAGGGCAAGAATGACCATAGAAACTTAACCCAAGTTTTATTTGGTTTTAGATAAAAGCCCTGGTATCCACAGTGTCTGAGGTGGTCTACTGAGATTTGCATTTTTGCTTTCATGAAATTTAGGTAAGCCTTTGTGTTTGAAAAAAGTGGTGAATTGTCAGTGTACTCCTCCACCCTCAGTAATGAGCACAGCTGAGATGGTTCTACTAGGAGATAAACGATGGCTCAAAATTTGTCTGAGTAACTGGATTATCTAAAAAACAAACACACAAACAAAACCCAACAATTATTGTAGATATCTTCAGAAATTAAATAATGGCTCAAAATCTGTCTAAGTGTCTGGATAATCTCAAAAAACAGAAACAAAAAAAAAAAAACAAAGCAAAACAAAACAAAACAATTTATTGTAGTTATCTTTGGAAATTAAAAGGAAAGGATTTGAGTTTATTGGACTAAGACTTTTATGTGTTTTGTCAGTTTGCCACCTTTGCCATAATATAGCGCTTTATATTTGACAGTTTGTAGTGTTTCTCATTGCTACCAGCAATGGAAAGTAATGCATTCCCACCCACTTAATCCCCTTTAAAAAGAGCGATCCAGACCACAATGAAGTCATTTTGGTAACATGATGCAGATGTTTATAAGCATGCTGTTGTTGTTATGCCAGTCTCGGTAACTATCTCCCGTCGCTGATTTAACGCTTACTAAAATGTCAGAAGCTATTTATTAACCCACCATGAATATATAAACTGGAATCATGAGTACAATGTTTAGCTTAGAATATTGTTTCATTGAATTTACCAAAACGCAGTGCAGAAATGATGCTGCCCTTAACTGTGCATTCCCCAGCCTCTGAGCGTGCAGATTTTATCTGTGATGTGTGAGGGAATCGCATCAGCTCACACAGCAACTGCAAGTGGTGTTTATTCATTTTGGGCTGGGGGGTGGAAGAAAGGGTCTGAGTCATAAAATCTCAAGCCATATTCCAGTTTCTTTAAAATCTGTGTGTGTTCAGGAGCAGAGTTTTTGTCTCTGCAACTCTGAGACCACTAACACTCTTTCTTCATTAACTTCTGGACAGAAGTTTGAAAAACATTCATATTTTGAAACCCAGCTTTTCACAGGGTGAGTGACCAAATTATTATTATTATTATTTTTATTTATTTCTTTATTTTCAGAAGCACTAGCTTACTAGCACAGTGCCTTTCCCTGGATATTGCTGGTTTGATTACACTGACAAAATAAATGTCCTGCATCTCTCTGCCTCCTAGCCTGGGACTGTGCGTGTGGGATTTGTCGGGCTGGTAATTAAGCCTGACGCTAACTGCTGAAGTCCATTTCATCCAGCATTGGATAAAACACAGCCAGTGCCTTCCCGCAGCAAGCAAGCTCTGGCAGGGGGATGGTCACAGATGCCAGGGGGGTCTCAGCCAAATCCCATCTCTGCCCTGCAGCAGTGCCAGCCCATCCATCCCTGTGTGTGGGGAAGGTATCGCTGTGCACCACACAAGCCGTCAGACCTTGGCTGTACAGTTGACCCCATTTCCCTGCATCAGCCCAGGCACTGGAGCCGAGGAAGGGCTCTGTGGGCAGTGCTGGCACCCCACACCCGCTGGCGAGGTGAGCCCTGGTTCCCGTCTGCGCTTGGCCGGGGCCAAGTCTGGCACCACATGTCATTGTCCTGGAGGGGACCTAGCCACGGGCTTGGAAACACCCTGCGCTGGGAGTTTTCCGCACTGTGGAGGAATGAAATGAAAACAAACTGCAGTCATGTCACTGCCGTCCAAAATAAACAGGGATGTGGGGGTGGCGATCCTGCTTTTTTTTCCCTTCTGCATCCCTCAGTCACAGCTGGGATTGGGGCATTAACCCTGCTCCTGCTAAGCTGCCTCGTTGCCCTTCCAGGTGGGAGACAGGTGCTTTGCTGTCAGCTTTTCTGCAGGCGTGAGAAAGGGAGATTCCCCCCGCATTTTGGTCCCATGCTATGTGACATCGTGCTGGTGAGCCCTGTGGCTGACAGTGCCTGTGGGGCTGAGCCCCACGTGCCTTGCCCCCTGCACACGTTTGGGGCCACTACTTCTCCTTCAGCCCTCTCCTGGAACCCCAGCAAAATGCCCCGTGGGAAATGCAGACATGAGAAGATGATGGTAATGGGGCCCAGCAGTCTTGTCATGTACAGTGCTGTGCTCCCAGGGGGTTTCTTTGTTGGCCGTCACCTCAAGGAACAGCTGCTGTCCTTGCTCCAGGTGAATTGGGTGGCAGATCTACACTGCAGCCTGCAAATGCTTCTCATCTGTGGTCCCATCGTGGAGCAAGAACAGGGCATATTGATCTTAACTCCCCCAAATGAGGGAGGTTTGTGTATTTGCTGTGGGCTTCCTGAAGCCCAGCAGCGCAGTGGGAGGAGGAGTTGCAGCTGCTCTGCCACAGCCTTGGGATGCCTCAAAATCTCAGAGCTACCCTCCTTGCCTGTGCAGGGTGGCTGGATAGGACTGAGACCTCTGGGCTGACCAGGGCTGTTGCTGATGATCGCTGCTGGCTGGGATTCACCAGGCAGCAATGTGACCATTCACAGTCTGCATCTCCAATATCTTATTTATTTATTTATTTATTTATTTATTTATTTATTTATTTTTTATTGGCAAAGTTAGGTTACTGTTGTAGACATAATGTATTTATTGGTTGCATTATTCTGCTTTATCTAGGCTATTCTATTTCCACTGGCCCAGATAACTGAAAGCTGCTGACAGCAGTAGCTCTGTGTACTGACCCAAAAGACAGAACTCAAGAAATGTTTGGGGGCCTGGAAGGTTATACACGAAGATGAGAACCCCCCCTGTCTGCCAAATAACTAAAACTGTCGTTTAGCAAGGTGTCTGCTGAAGTCATGGTCCAATGGTAAATGATTAACATTGTGAAGCAAATGAGTGTGCAGCTGGGAGTGATGAAATACTTGAAGGAAATCTTGAGGCATGAGGCAGCTGTAGGCAGCTGGAAAGCAAGGTCACGGGGGGAGAGCTCCTTCGTTATGGCTTTTCACAGAAGACTGAACAAATATCAAGAGAAAGTATCAACACTGCCAAGTTGGCATTGTCTGTTGGTTGATTGACTCTCTTTGAAACTTTATTTTAAAAAACGAAAGTAAATAATTTAGATAAACAAATACCCGAGGGGCGTGCAGCGACCGGTGGATGGGCAGCGCTCTCCTCTGAGCTGGCCTTCAGGAGTGCGGACAAGATGACCCAGCAGGGAGTTTCCACTGCTGCCTTTTGACCGGCTGCATCAGTCTTTCAGCCAAGCTGAAGAAACTCATATTGGAAGTGAAATCAAAGCACCCTTGGCATTTTGTCAGCCGCCTCTGTGTGTGTCTGCTTCGCCGTTCCCGGACCTTCCCTGGGTTTTGGGACGTCGCCGACCGGGCCATGTGAGGGGATGTGTGCCCGCAGCTTCCCTCCGCCCGTGCCTAGGATGTCCGAGCAGTAGAGTGGGAGCAGATATGGCCTCTCAATATTATGCTTCCCAGGGTAGTTTTCCTGCAATTGAGTGATTCTTATGGGCTAGAAAACAAATTCTGTCTTTGTAATGATTTTTGGCCTCGTTGTTTGGCAGGGTTACATACCCTTTCTCAGTCATGTCTGTGTTTCTTCTGGGCTTTGCCAGTGATGAGTGTATCCCGCAGTGCTACCATAATCCTGTAATTCTGACATCAACACGCACACACAAATTAACAGCTGGGCTTCTAAAACCTAGACACTGACTTGAACCTATATGTTTTTACATGGTCAGGTTTCACTTGCCTTTGGTTTTGATTCTTACAAGATAGCTTCTTTGAAGCACTTCTGAGCTCCAGGAACTTAATTTCGTTTTAATGAGAGTCCAGATTTTCTTAATTGCATGATACTTGGCAGTGTTAAGAAAAATAGTAAAAATCATGAGACCTTTGATACTTGCCAGAAATGTACAAGAATCTGCGGGTAACTTTTTATGTCTTATTATCCAACCCAGTTTTCAGGTGTGGCTGTCTGTTAATGCTTTCCAGTTAGTGGACATGAGCTTTAGTCACGAGTACCTTTGTTTTCTACACCTGATATGACACACAGTGCCTGGAAGCCCTGTTTATTTCTTCAGGAAGATATAAAACTGCTTTGTCATAGCCGATTGTCTTGGTGTTTATCATCCTGATGCTAATACTTGTCAGTTCATTTAGTGTGTGTGTATGAGCACGTGTCTGTGGGTACCCATAACTGCTAGCAGACTGCTCTTCCCCAAGCCACACTAATTTCTCTGACCATTAATTTGAAGCCCCAGAGATGGGAGGAGGCAGAAATTAATCATGGACTAGAGGGATTGGGCTATAATTGTGTATTATCAAGAAACATGTTCAATTTTGGTTACACTTCCTTGGAGCTGGGTTCTGCTTCCACTGGAGTCAATGGGCCTGGTTTTGGTGACACCAGAAAAACAGGATTCGGCTTGTGGGGCTGAGCGACCTCCAGCTAAGGTCCAAGGAGAAGCCTCTGAATATAGAGGAAACAGCCTCATCTTGAATGACATATGAGACTTTTCTGTAGGGCTGAGTTTTTCTGGGGTCTTTTTGCTCTTATTTTCCTCTTATCCTGATGTGCTAAAAAATCAGTAATAAATCTTGCTGTTTCCTCAAATGAAGTGAGGCATATAGTGCCAAGCGGGCCACCTATACTTCATCAGGAGAGGGAGGCAGCAGTGGGGCTGAGGAGACTGGAAGGAGCTGTGGGTGTTTGCAGGGATGTGGGACAATACCCTGCGAACAAGACTCACCTGGGCGCTGAGGTGCCGCCTGTGGGGTATAAAAAGCCTGGAAACCACCTAATTTATTTTTTGACTTTTTCTCTTGGGGGGAACAGAAGAGGGACAGGATGGTGTTCCCTTGGCCCTGAAAGCAGAGGGTGACAAAAGCAATGGTACCAAAAGGTATGGTTGTTTCTTATTTTCTACGAGTGTTCTTTGGGAAACAGGTGTGTTTTCTTGTGCTGTTGTCTTGCTTACTGATGTGTGTGATAATTCAGTGAGGCTTTATTTTTTCCTGTGTCTTTGTGGATCATTTGAGCTAAGTTAACTACTATGTCTTTAACGCCCTTGTTTTCTCTAAGTCACCCATGAAGTAGTAAATGAATTTATATCGCTATGGTCTCCAAAGGAGTATTTGCTAATTAATTTGAGGTGCCTCTACTGTTTGCCTGTTCCTGTTGAACTGCTAGTAGCTATGAACAGAGATAACTGCTATCACTGGGCAATTATGGCTTTATTTCCTTCTGACAAAAAGTCTTGTTCTAAGATGTGTTTGGAGGCTGGACCTTGCTTCCTCTGTGGACAAGAGGATGCTCCTAAACGTAACTCAATTAACATGTGGTATAATCCTAGTGAAGATGGTGTATCTCTGTAGTTGTGGCTCATGACAGCAAGTTAGGCTGGTCAGCCTGCTAGCTTACAGACAGGAGCATGAATGGGACTGATTCCCCAAATCCCTTTGATTTGCAGGCTTGTTAGGCCCACAGACGGGCAAGTATGTCTCTCAGGTCTTCGCACTGATTACCTGTGTAAGATAAACCTAGTTGCTTGCCTCATTTGGCTACAGCTATGAGGAAGCCCTGTACCTTTTCTTTGTGAGCAGAAGTCAATCAATTTGGCTTTCTGTGACCCTCTCACCTGATGCCCTGGTGTGTGAGACTTGTGACAGCTTAAGAGAACAATTTTTGGTGCCTGAGCTTACAGAGGTGAGTACTCCTTCCCCTCTCCCAGGCGCTCTCCTTCCTTTTTCACTGTAAACTCTGCTGCTGCTGTTTTCTTGCCTGAGGCCTTGTACATTATCCTATGAATATGATCTCAGCCTAAAATCCAAACCAAGATATAAACACAACAGAAAGCGGCAGAACTGTTTGTTTTGCCTGCGTTGTCTGTTTCTGGAGAAATCACCGCTGTGTTTAGCATCTTGTTTAAATTGCTGAGGTGTTCCCATGCCTTTGAAGGGTTACTCTGCGCTTGCCTGTGGTGTGCTGCTCCTAATCACCTCTGTTTATTGCTGACACATACTTGGCTTGTTTCACCTGCCTGTGATCTGGAGATGGGGGCAGGAGGAGGAAGCATCTTGCTTTCCCAACCAGGGCCACAGGTTGCAGTAAATGGGGCCTGGGGAAGAGGAGGGCTACCAACCACAGCTCTCCTGTTAAAGCCTTTGTTGGGAGTAACGATGTGTTGGCAGGAGGGTCTGGATATGGTCATCCACCACTGCCTGATGACAGGGTCAGGATGCTTTGATATGAAGCACACCGATTTCCTATGCCAACACTGGAAATGATGTTCATCCTGTGTCAGGCTTCTGATGGTGGTGTCAGCACGAGCATGTTGGCTTTGCTCCTCTGGAGGTACCTTGGTCTCCTTGGATCCTGTCCTGTCTCCCTCCTTCCCTCTTCACGGAGCCCAGGCTGGAAGCTGGTTGCACCACCCCTGACCGATACTCACGAAATAGTCGTCTTGGTGCAGGCAGGAGCCCTTCAGGAGCCAGGGCAAGCCTGGGGCGCTGAAATGAGCACGCGTGTTGTTGCAACACCTCCTGCGCTGCCTGGTTTCAGTTCTTGCACTCCTCCCCTCCCTTCTGACTAATGCTGTAGGAATGCGACAAGCCAAAATCTCTGTGGGGTACTGCTTAAATTTTTGCTTTTCTTGACTCTTTGAATAAAAGAAGGTGGAAGGAGGCACGCACATGCTGGCCTCCAAAATAAGGTGACACTGTGCTGCTGGAGGACTTCGAAAAGTGACTCCTGGATTGAGTACAGATGGAGGGAGCTCCTTCCCAGAGAGCAGCTACTCAGCTCCTTCAACAATTTGTATTCCTCTACAACGCATTCAAAATCACTATCTGCTCCCGAAAGCTTGGCCAAGAATTTAAGATACGCAGTCCAAGGGGACAGGAAAATCAGAGATAACTGTACTATGGTTCATGATGAGGTCTGCTAGAAACAGCAATATAAATCACATATATAAGTGGATGCTCTCTTGAGGGGGCTTGGGGGTGGGGAACAGAATGGCAGTTCACATGCTGTGCTCATCTTTTTCGTGATAGTTTCTAAAATTCATCTGTCTGGTGATAGTTTCTAAAACTACTCTAGTCTGAGTTGTTACTATGCTTTCCAAGTGACAATGTGAAATGCTACTGTGGGCTTCCCACCTGACCCACAATTGTGTGGTCAGTGATAAAGTCAAGTGAAGGCTGGGATTTAGAAATCTGAAAGGTATTTCTGTGCTTGGGAACGTCTTCAGTCATCCCTTCTAACTTCAGTGTGTCTTCTGTAACTTTGGTGTAATGTTTTCTTGCCTCATTCAATGCAATCATTGAAGTAATGATGCTAAATTAGTCACGATCCTGTAACTTGCGGCAGATTTTGTTCCCAAATGGGGTGCTTTGTCAGCACGGCAGATGAGCTGTGTTGCAGACTGAAGGGTAGGAATCTCTTCACTGACTTCCTTTTTTCCATTTCTTAAAATTAATAGCAGAAGTTGGGATGCTTTCTAAAACTAACAAAAGTAGAGAAAGCAAATGTGATTGTAGGGTTCCAGCTTGATGGGGTAAAGGGCAAAAAACTGTGATTGAGCGGAGTTATTAATTAACAACTACTTACCGGATTCTTCCCAATTTATGACTTCATCTATCATAACTCTTTCAGTAAATCATCCTTGGTGATTATGTACATGGCCACTGAGTAATCATACAGTATGTACAGCCAAAAAAAAAAAGCTTAGAACACAGCAACTGTAGCTTAAGACCTGTTCCCAAAGCGGACCAGGCCAGAAAATCTTTTCAGCAAGACCGTCTGCAAGCTATTTCGTTAAAAATAGAGGGGCTGGCTGTGGTGCTGGGGGCTGGATGGCTGAAGGGGTAGCCCTGTGGTTGGGTCAGAAATCGGCCACATCCTTGGGGATGCTTCTTGCCTCTCCCTCCAAAGCATCCCCCTCTGTGACTGAGCTGCAGGTTTGGGTGGGGGCAGCAGTGCCACTGCTCCAGTGAAATAGGCTGGGGGGCTGCTGGGCTGGCTGGGGGCCTCCTGGGAAACCCCAGGAAAACCACAACAATGGCCACTTGTCTATTCTTTTGTTTTGAACAAGTACAGTTAGAACAGGAGAGGGGACCTGAGAATGGCCCGGAGAGCATCTGTTCCCCTACTAGCCTTCAGACTTCAATGTTTAACCAGCCTCCATAATTAGGGCATTTTTTTATGCATCATTGTGTTTCTTCTAGCAGGAGGGGGAACAGAAAGAGAGGCAGGTATGAAAAG
Source organism: Anser cygnoides (assembly GCF_040182565.1). NCBI lineage: Eukaryota > Metazoa > Chordata > Aves > Anseriformes > Anatidae > Anser > Anser cygnoides. The sequence continues at coordinate 94,266,115 of NC_089873.1, read as the reverse complement.
TGAGCTTGGAGCTGGGAAGGCGAAGACCAAAGAGCTGGAATGGGGCCTATTCACTCCCTGGCACCTTGAGAACCTATTAGTGCAGGGGTGAGCACAGAGTCCATTGGTTTTTGACCTAACCATAGCTCAATAACAAATGCAATCTCAGTGTGAGAGGCAGAAACATCATTAGAAATTGCTGCTAATTAGAGAGTGGACAATTTATTAGTGAGAGGTTGGAATCAGCAAAGCTGAAAATCAGGTGGAATAGCAAAGCAATCAGGATCCTGCAGGAGGTGGATCTCCATATCTCTCTGATCACCCCTCTGCCTCCTGTCATCACAGGGATGTGCCATCACTAATAACTTCATCACCTGCCCGTGAGGCATCGTCTTCGCCGTATGGATTAGAGGCTGAAATGCAGCATGGACTAAATGACTTGCCCAAGGTCACGGAGGAAATCGGTGCCTGAGCCAAGAACTTCAAAACCTGTATTTCTGAATCATGACTGACATCTTGGTGCCAGCCGGGGTTTGGTTAAGGTTGGGTCCCTGGCCAGAAGGAAAGAGTTAAACAAAACAAAAAAGTCATGTTGATGTTCTCTGAGAAACAGCACCTCTGGTTCAAATGTTCCTTTCATGCTCTGACCCTTCCTATCGCCTCAGCTGTCAGTTAAGCTAAAGAGCTTTTCCCAACGTGTTTACTTTGAAACATTCTCTCTGCATGGACCTTTGGGGTCACGAATCCTTCGTGTTTGCTGCCTTGTGGGGTTTTTGTCTAATTATTTTCCTTTTGGAGGTGCTTTCTTCCTTTTTACATTGTCGAAGGGCAGGCGCTGGGAGGGACCAGGGCGGCTGCCAGCGGAGGGTGTGAGTGGCAAGGGGTTAAGTAATGGCTCTGCCAGCGCTGATTCCCGTAACTGCTGCTGCCTCCTGCCCTGCCAGGAACAGCCAGCCCATCGGGTGGCAAGCTTTGAAAGACGAAAACAGCCCGGGCTGGGAATCTGTTGCCCTGCATGGGGCTGCAGGGGAAAGCTCGTGCGTGTGTGTGTGTGTGCGTTTTCAGAGGGAATTTATTAGTGCAATGTAATAATATCTAATTATTTAAGTAATAAGTGGCTGGGAGCTACAGGTGCCCAAAGAAGCGCATGAGGGAGGGTGTGTTTGGGGTGCAGGCAGGAGAGGGGGCCCTGTAGGGTGAGTGCTCCTGCTGGGGCTGCCTGCCTTGGGGCAGGGTGCTGGAGACCCCTGTAAACGCTGCCTTGCTCCTGTCCTGTCTGCTTGGTAAAGGGCGTGATTTGTATACCCCTTTCTTGTCCCCCTCTCCTTTATTTGTTCGTGATCCAGCAGAGGTGGATTACAGGGGGGTGCACAGGGTGGAGTTAAGGGTTTCTTTTAATGCCTGTGTGAATCCACTATTGGTTGAAGCTGCAGAGTAATGTGAGCGGGCTGAATACGACACTTTCTGATGCCCCCAGGAGAAATCAGATGTAACTAAATACATGTGTTCTTAGGAACAACTTAAACTCCTTTTTCTTCCCTTCTTGCTTTGTAGTGCTGATTGTTGGAAACTACCCAGACAAATAGCCTCTTAAATGAGATGCATCTCTGCTTTCATCGATAGTAGCATATTTACATCCCTATATACTCTGCCATAGCCACCTCTAATACCCATAAAGGCAATAGGGTCTAACAGTCCATAAGGCTGTCCTAAAGGATAGGTTTCCACTAAGCTATACAGACAGGGAATTTTTCCATCGGGGGGAGGGAGGGGGGGAGTTTTGTTTCATTAAATCCTGCCACCAGCTTGTCTCTTTAGCTGACTGATGAAGCAAACCTTGAGACCTCACTTCTCCACTGGTTGTTCCCTACAATCCTTCAGTCCATGAGTTTGCTTTTGTCTCCTCCTTGTCACAATGTCACTGAAGCAGTTCAAAAAGCCCAGAGCTCTGAAGGTGACTGGTCAAAGTAGCAACTTGATGGGCATATTGATGCTCAGATAAAATCATTAAGGCTGGAAAAGACCTCCAAGACCATCTGGTCCAACCATCCCCCTACCACAAATATCACCCACTAAACCATGTCCCTAAGCACCACATCCAACCTTTCCTTAAACACCCCCAGGGATGGTGACTCCCTGGGCAACCTGTTCCAATGTCTGAAATAGATATAATCTGAAGTCTTCTACCAAAAACCCCCGCATGACTCAGGAAAGCGTTCTTTGTCCAAGGAAGCTTTGCTTTATCTCACGTGCGTCAAACCTCAAGTAGCTATTGTCCTGAAAATCTGCTTTTTGCTAACACCCGATGGTATAGACAGGAACCATCAACGTGGGCTGAGATGGCGGGAGAGGCAAGCGCAGGTTATCCAGAATCACAGCAGAGTAAAGGTCTGTCTGACCTGTGTCAGTCTGTCTTCTGCAACCAGACAATAAAGCCATAATTTTTATCAGCTCTTCAGATGGGGAAAAAGTGTTTAACCTCATTTCTCAAGAAAAGCTGGATGTTGTCTTGAGTCTATGTGCTGACTGTAATCCAAGTACTCTCCTCCCATTTTTCATCAAGCAGACTATGACCCATTCCTGTTGTTTAACCCTCCTTTGACCTAAGATGCTGTATAGCTGTAGTCCCATTGATTTTTTTCCTTGAATTATTATGGGAATTGAAGCATAAATGTGCTCTTTCCTTAACAGCCTTTTTTTTTTCCAAATTAACACCTTCTGTCCCCTCTTAAGTAGTATTTAAAAGATATCTGGATAGACAAATGTAATTATGGAAAGACTGAAGTAAAGGAAAAGCTTGTTTGTAAATTTATATTGAATCATTAATTGTCATGTTTTGTAGCATTTTTATCTGTGGTAGCACTACAGTAATTACTTTCCCTTTCCATGACTGGAATTCTTTCAGAGGTCTTAACGTGTTGTGTTTGAGCGTTTTGCATGCTGTAGCTTGACTTTAGGATACTTGTGCTCTCAGTTCTTGGGCTGTGAAATGTGACCACTTCCATAGGGCTGATGTGAAGAGTGAATGATTGCTTGCAAAATGCTTTTGACCCCATGCTTTGCACATATCTGAAGTGATACCGTATTTTTAAACATCTATCTCACCTTTGTGGGCAGCATGCATAGACGCAGTCCGTTCCTCCTTGTGAAAAAAACAGGCAAGTTTGCCAGAATCCAGTCTTATACTGGTACTAAACATGTAGTGCTTCTAAGGGGCCATCACCAATCTCTTTTATCTGCAGACTAGTATCAACCAATTCATCTCAACGAAAAACACTGAGAATGGATTGCTACTCTTGAACTGCTTTTTTACTTAATCCATTAAAAAAGCTAAACAACTTCAGTAGTGAAGACTGGTATTTTTCAGAACAGATAATAGAAAGGGGAGGAGCAAAATAAATACTTGGCATATGTGGAAACAAGTTATACATCTGCTTCCAACCCCAGCTGGAGCTTGCTTTAGCTTTAGTACTGCAGAAAGAGCTCCACTCACTGGTAGAGCATGTTTCTAGACTCTGCGAATAACTTGGTCCTGGGCTAAAAAGATACAAAACAGCAGCATTTCCAAATGATAATGTCACTGCTGTGCTGGGAAATCTTGTGTTCAGCGCAGGACTGCTTGTTTCCTTACTAAACCAACTCAAATGTTTTGTGAACCTTATGCATGGAAGTTAGCCCATAGATTATCTGTGTGTATGGAATAGGTTTGGAAGCTCTTAAGAAGTTTGCTGCCTGGTTCACTAGGCTGATGCACACTGTGCATGGAAGGCTTTTGGCTTTGGTCCCACTATGGCAAAAAGAAAATTCCAGTTTTGACCAACATTGTTCTCCCTTTTCCTGACCAAGTCAGCACTTCTGCTGCTGCTTTTTCTCTCTCCTAGGAGCAGGCCCCTCTGCAAATGCACTGGCAGCATGTCGTGCAGCTGCCTGCCAATGGCTGCTTGGCGTAGGGATCTTTCCTCTGCTACCAGAGTTGTTGCTCTTGGGATTTTGCTGTTCCAATGGGCAACAATTAACATTTTAAAAGGATGTCAGTGATGGTTTGGAAGACCTAATGACAATAAAACGTGGGTTTATTGTGGCTGTACCTTCAGAGCTAGATCATAGTTCACAAATTGCTGCATGTCCTACACCTACTGCAGGACTAGGCCTGCAGAGTTACAGGCGATGGGGCCAGGCATGCAGAGATGTCTTGGCTGGCTTTGCGTGAGTCGGTGCTGGCACTGAAGGCACCATTGTTGCATCAGTGGGGCAGTGCTGGGGTGTGGGTCTGCACACATGAAGCTGGATGGCTTTCAAGCCCCAGCCAGGCATGAGCCATGCAGATGCCTGGGGCTGTCTTGGCTCAGGTGTCTCTTTGTGCTGCTCTAAAATAGTGACAGGGCTGTTTCTGGAAGTAAAAAATGCTTTGTGCCCACATAAAGTGGTTACAGCTTGATGTGTTATCCTTGTTACATTGCCTGGTCTACTCCACTGCTGTTTGACTATGAAGAAGGTCCTTTGTGGTTGCCTCTATCTCTGAGGCTTGACTGCTGCCTGGGTAGTGGGTAGGAGTGTGTATGAGCACAGGGTGCACATATAAGATGCTGCGGTGGTATGGCTGTGGGATGTCTTGCTCCTTTTTGTGGCACTTGGGATATTAGTTGTGGCCACATGGCTGCAGCAGCAGGCACAGCCACTAAAATGTAGTTGGTGGAGATGTACCCTTGTAAACAAATTGTAGCTGAGCCTGCCATAACAAGGTCACACTTCAGGGTTTTCAGGTCATTAATTGAAAATGATTGGGTTTACTGCCAGTCATAAACGTTGATTCCTGGCAGAGAAATCAATATTGCCTCCAGTCATCTCAAAAAGTGTCAGTCTTTTCACACCTGAATAGACACATGCCCTATGTTAACACGTGCCATGAGACATGCTTTGCTGGTTGAAGATGTTGAGAGACATAAAGACAAATCAGTGTGTGCTTGCTCATCCATGATGAGAAAGCTATCTGAATTTAGTCCTGGTTTGGGAAAAGCCACCTTATTTAGTGGCAGATGAGCTTGTAAGGGTAGGTATCTCTAGTCAGATCAGGAGATGTGCTACGTGCATGGCTGTGCTACCTGGCACATGGTGGAGGCAGAAACTGTGTGGTGTTGTGTTGTGGTCTGGATATATCTGGGAGAGATGGAGCCCTTTTAAATCTGGAGCCTTGTGTAACCCTACCTGTACCTGGTTAAAGCTTCCCTGTCCATGTGTTTTGTGCAGGTTGGCCACTGGGAGCTCAGCTGAAGGTCAGGATTGGAAGCTCTTCTGTTCTGTGCAAGTATCTCTGTTAATGCTATGGGGAGCACACCTAAAGGAGCTGTACAGGCCCATCTGGCCCCGTCCTGTTGCAGAATGGCCATAAACAGGTATCCTGGTGGAGGGAAGAGCGAGGCAAGTGAGCGTGACACTGCTCCCAGTTCTCTTCTCAGGGGTTGTCCACAATAACCTGACTTACTGAAAGTCACCCAGGAATTTGTACACTTCTTAAGGGGCTTTGTGTTCTTATGGTCCAGTGGTTTTACTGTGCTCCCTGCATGCACAGGGAACTCCCCATGAGTCAAGGCTTAAAAACTACATATAACCTCTATGAACAATGTTGCTTCCCACTTCCCTTCTCCCCAGCCTTTGTGAGCCCTGACCCTTGGAGATGGGTTGCATGTGAGGAAGAGGGATCAGCTCTTGGCCTTGACACAGGGTGGTCACCAGCCTCACAGCAGCTCGGTCAAGCCTGCTGTTGCTTTGCAGTTGATGTCACCTGCCTCCCAGGTGGGATTTGGGCAGGACAGAGAGGCTACCTCCATGCTTAGACACTGTTATTGCTTGGCACTGTGGATCCAGGACCTAGCTGTGCTGAGTGATGCACGAACAGTGTGGTCCCAGCAGTCTGCAAGCTATGTAAATTATGTCCTGGAAATTGCACAGGGATCCTGATACATCTACGTTCCTTTGGCTTCATTTGTAAGGGTTTGCCAAGTCACTAATGAGAGAGAAAGTTGTCTTCAGAGACTCAGCAAGCCAGCTTTGGCCGATGATATTTTATTAGCTATCTTTGCCAGGAAACTGAAGCAATACGTTGATATGGTAAAGGACACTTCTCTCTTCCAGTGCCAATGTAGTCATGTTTTATGAGCAAATAGCCATCTGCCACATAGCTGTATGAAAACGTGCACATTGCATAAATGCTTATGTGTAGTAGATGAGATTCTTATCATAACCTTAAGCATAACATGTAGCTATCTGGACCAGAATAATTATTAGGAAACATTTCAACTCCATTTCAAGTGTTCTCCATTTCAGTGCTGTTGAGAGCTGTACTGTAGTCAAGATATGGATGCTTGAAATTAATTACTAAGTGGTGTAGATAAAATATTTACAAAGCATTTTTCTTCTGTTAAAATTTCTCCTCTTGAAGCAAGAGTGAACCCCTTAGTAGTGAGGATCAGCATTTCTTTGGCTTGTGAAGTTCCATCTAACGTCCAGGGAAGACTGAAAACTCTGCATTTAATTCCTTTTTCAAGGAGTAGATTAGTAAAATAAAAGACAAGCAGAGGTGAGGAAGTTTATCTGCTTTGATGGTTGGGGTTAGTAAATGTGGTGAGAAAAAATTACCTGGATTTTTTTTTTTATTCTTTACTTTGCATTTCTGTGATTTTTTAGAAAAAAATAGAGTTTCATATAAGGAGTAACTGAATTTTAGTTCATAAAAAGAATAAGTTTTTATTGTGCCTTTTAATCAACTTTTTTTTCTAACCAAAAAAGCATGCAGCTTTTTCAAAGATATTCAAATTAAGATATGCTTTCTGCTCTTCATTACATGAATAAAAGGCGGGTGCTGACACTTGTGTGTTATGACCTATACTCCAACTTCTGATGCAAAAACTCTTTCCATACTTGCAACTTCATTTATGTGGTACCAAGTCCTAGACAATAAGCTTCAAGTGATTGTAATACCCTTCACAGATGCTTTAATTATGTCCCTTTTTCAGACTTGTGAGGAACAGGATCATCTAGCTTAGCTGAGAACCCATCCTCCCTCTGACATTTTAAAGGCTTGGTTAAAAAATGAAGTTGTTTCAAACACTTGAAATCTAGAACCAAGAACGTCTGGGTAAATCAAATAGCTCAGGTGCTTGATTTGTCATGGGAGTAAATAAAGTTGCGGTGGATTTCTGTATTATGAACAAACTGATGGTCTTCCCAGCAGCTCCTGGAAGTGCTTTGCCTGATTTCACAGCTGATGCCTCTGTGGTAGAGGGGATTTAACATGCTGAAGTTCAGTGTTGTTCTTTCATATTTAAAAAAAAAAAAAAAAGATTGAGGAAGAGCCAATGTATGTACTTTGGTTTGGAGGAATGATGAGCAGCAGCCAAGGAACATTGAGGTCCCTCAGGTTTGTTGCACCATTCTCTGGCATAAATGTGTGTCTGGGCTCTCCTGGAGATGTGGGATCTGCCTCCAGGCTGGATGCAGCTCATCTGTAGAAAAGTACTCTTGCCTGTTGCAGCACTGCAAGATTAGCCTTAGAAAGGCATGCTAGCTTGTTCCTTTGAGAGATGGTGGGGCTGAAGGGAAATGATGAGGCTGCTTTCTTGGGGGAAGGTCAAGCTGATGGGTAGTCTGGTGCTTCAGCACCCGGGGCCTCCAAGGACTGTGTGTCAGTCCCTGCTGCAACCTGGTGCCTGCAAGGGGATGGGCAGGATGGGGGCATCACCCCTGCTCCTGTCCTGGCTGATGGAGCAGCTGTGCTGCTGTACCCTGCCACTGCTGCTGGGATGGGCCTTGGTGTGGAGGGTAAGCAATACCTAGGATTGGCCCTCTCCTGCCTAATCACTTGCCCCCTTTCCTCAGCTTGTGAAAAAGGACTGTGATATGTATTGGTCCTATCTGAATTCAGATGGATCAGGGCTCTAACATGAGCTTATCCCACCCTTTACAAGTAATAGATTTTTTTTTTCTTTTGAATTAAAGAAACTGAAGATAATTTGCTGCTTGCATTATTTTTTTTTTTTCAAGGAGTAGCAAAGATAAGCTGTGGTATTATGGCATCAGTGCTGTGGCTGGATCATTGGTGGTAATGCTGAATGTGAACCAGCTGGATTGAGGCTCTCTTCACTCAGGCAGGTGCCTATTGCTTTTGCATGATGAGTGAACAGCTTGGGGGTATCAGACTAGTGGTGGCCAGCTCTCTCCAGTGTTTTCCTCTTTCAAAGAGCCTCTTCTTCTGTTGTACTAGGGCACGTACTGAGGAAAGGAAAAGGAGGTAAATATCTGTGCAGCTGTTTTATCATTCCATGAGGGCTTCATCCTCCCGCTGCACTGATGGGGAATACATGTGCAATCTCTACTGTCACAGGCCCCTGAGTTTGGGCTGGAGTGATGAACTTGTGGTGTACCAGGCTGTGTGGCTTGGGGTCAGCAGGGCTGTGAGCAGTAGAAAACATTTTGCTTGGTACAAGGAGATATGAGTGTTGGGGTGCTAGATCCATCTGCGTGGAGACTCCATCTAATTTCTGCTGAAGATTTTTCTGAGGGAAATATTGCTTCTTGTGTAAGATGGTGGGTACTTTATGCCAGCCTTGGGTGTTACGTATTTGTCCTCTAAAACATAACGCTTGCAAGCGCTGCTGTTCTTGAATTAAACTTTCTAGTATTTTCTAGTATTTTTTCCTAGAAAGAACTGGTGTGCTTGTACTGGTGGTGTTTCAGTATGCCATGGTGAGGGAGGCATACAAAGCACAATCCTGCTGTGGGGTGAGGGAAGGGAGACAAGTGTGGTTGTCTGGAGCTTAGTGACAGCTCAGACGCTGGAGCAAGGCTTTGAGTAGGGCACGTTGTGTAGCTGGTCTGCCAATTGGCATGCGTCTTGAAAGCACTCATACAAAAATGTGAAATACACTATTTCTAGGTGAAAGGCTTCTACGTACAAGTGTGGGCATAGGAGCATACAAATAAAATGCCTCAGGAAGAACCTTCTTAAAATGATAACCAGTACTTTAAAGGGGTGAATATTTTGGTCTTTTTCCATATTTAAGAAAAAGGAAAAAGACCTTAGCAAGTCCTTTGATCGGTCTAGCAACCCCACCTGAATTCTTCAGGTCAGTGTCTCTTAGCAGGGAGACTAAATAGCTGATGCTGGAAGATCTGGTTTTGCTAGAAGCTGTTGAGACTTAGTGGCCCAGTCAGTGGGTTAGCGAAGCAGAACACGTAGTTAGTTACACAAGCAGCTGTCTGTTTCCTGAAAAAACATACTGTGTATGCAGTTACATCTGCTGGAGTCCAAGGCTTGCTGGTCACACTTTCCATCTGTCTTTTCCAAGTACCTTGACCATGGCTGGAGCTTTTCCTGATATTCCTTCATCAGTTCTCTTGCTTTCTCTAATTCTCTAAAGGCTTTCAGCAATGAAGGGTTGTGTGTACAACTCAAATGAATAGATCTCATGGAAAGGAGCAAGGATGTATCTTAGACATCACTTCAAAGACAGTTTTGAAGTAGAATTTTAGGGCAGGTGGAAATATTCTTGGAGGGACTTATTTTTAGAGGAATAAACACCCCTAGTATTCTCATTTTGTGTGATCCAGATCAAAATTTGTAATGGTCTACAGTAAAACATTGAACATCCATTCAGCTTTATGCTAAAAGCAAACTCAAGTGGTGCAGTGGCAATGCTGTGGGAATTCCTTGTGTAAAAGCAGAAAGATCAAACTGATGCTTGTTATGGAAAGGAGAAACTAGCTGTGGCGTGGGTTGGAAGTGCAAGACTCAGTAACAGACTGTGCTCCATTAAGCACAGACTTGCTGAGACTCTGTAGTACTTAAAAGTGTAAAAGGGGGGCTATGTACTTGTCATGGGTTGGACTATACAGGCTGTAAAAGCTGGATGAAAAGGTTGCAGCAGGATTAGACCTGGGACGGCAGGTGTTCACACACAAAAAGAAATCTGATCAGAGTAAAAAAAAAACTTAATCTGTGCGCACTTCTTTTGGGACTAGAGAGCCTTCTCATTTCCCAGACAATGCTGGCATCATGTGGCCACTTCATTTAGCTCACCTTGTATTAAAATATCTTTGAAGAATACTTGCTGTTCCTCAGCATCTTTCTGCATAGAATCCCTCAAAACTCACAAATGCCCCAACGCAGCTGCTTCATTTGCCTGAATGCACTGGGACACTACCCCCATTTTATACAAGGCATGAGGAGTTTTAATTGATGGCTTGGGAATTTCATTTTCTGACCAAACGTCACTGATCATATTTTTCAAATAAATGGAATCTGTAATGATGCTTTCATGGGGACTTTGAAAAGGAGTACTATTCTGTAGAAGATTTTTAGTAAAAGAGGCTTCTGTGGCAGCTGGAAAATTGAAGAAAACTGCATGTCTGATTCTGAATTTAATAACCCAGGCTGCAGAAAATAAAAGTAATTTTAAAGCAATACTACTGGTATTCTGGAAGAATGGAAACCTGGGTAGAGATGGTAGAGATACTATCTAATACTAATTGAAGTGGGATCCTGTTACACAGACAAGACTGATTGAAAGAATTTTGCAAAATTTCCCCTGAAGCTCAAGTAAATAAAGCCTAGGTAGTATAGCTTTAATCAATGGTACTAATAACTTATTAACCTCCATATGAAATAATCTGCCAAGAATAAAAAGCAGAATCTGTTCAGGGGAGTTCTTCTTTGAAGTTCTGTACATCCAGATAAAATGGCAAACTTGGCTAGAAGCATAAAACGCACAAAATGAAGGTATTTCTCCCAGCAGTGTTTCAGACTGAGAAACAAATGATACAGCCTTCTGAAACAAGAAGACAAAGCATGTGCATGATTACACACTTCTGTAAGCCTACAGATGAGCTATGTATGCTTACATACATTTCTATACATAGAAAAGTTTGTGCACATACACAGCTATACTTCTCTGCAGAGACAGTTTAAACTAAAAAAAAAAACAAAACAAAACTTGGATGGAAGAGGAGTGAAACTATCAAGTGCAAAGCTAATGACAAAGCTGGTAAGTCTTCAAACACTGAAGCTAACTCTTAGGTCTTCCGATACCTATACCTGCAAGCAGGAAGTCATTTACCAGGAACAAAATGCCTAGTTAAGTATGCAATGCTAGCTGTCTAAAGCCAGGCATGTGTTTAAGTAAATAATGTGAAGAGTTAAGGCTATGACTTTAGAGCTCCTGTGAACTTGTAAAATTATGTGTTTAGGTGACAGGGAACCTTTAATCTGATTTGATATCTTGTTTCAGATTGGTTGCTCTTGGTTAAAATGTGTAGTGTGGATCGTGTTTGGAGTAGATAAGGTACAAAATTACATAATGCAAAGAGATTCTTGGGCATCTACATTGCCTAGTAAAATGTAGTTACTTGACTGTTTTTGCATCTAGCTGAAAATCCATGGCACGTCACTAAACTTCTTCATTGTCACATAGGTTCTAGTGCAGTTTCCTGGAAAAGCTCCCTACATCTACAGCAGATGCAGCAAATTCAGACTGATTGAAGTTAGTACTGCAGGGTATGAATGCAGGCCCTTGGCCTTTCTATGATATATTATTTTCTACAGCTTCTATCCAAAAAGGAAGAAACTTATTTGTTCTTTCTCTATAGACGATAAAATAGAAAGAGCACTATATACATATACCTACTCTGTATGTGGCTTACTAGACCATTTTTCTTAAAAACTGCTTTTTTTTTTTGCCATGCTGGTTCTTACAGATGTGTAGACAGAAAGGAAGCAAAAATAGTGTGTGCTGTTCTGTCTTTTTCTCCTGTGATTTTGAACAGGAGACTGTCTGTGTTAAAGCACGGCTGAATACGTGTTGAACTCACCATTATCGAGAGAGCTCACTGTTGTGGTAGGACTCAATGCAAAGCTGTTAAGCAGGTAATTCTTTTCCTGAGTGTGCTGGAAGGGGGTGAATGGGATAGAAAAGGAAAATGAGAAGGTAAATAATGTGACTGAGGAGAGCAGAACAGGTTCTTCTGCTTAACTCTGGAGCTAGGGAAAAAGTGAGACTCCTGGTTGGTAGGTTACTCTGTCTTTAATTGTAGCTCTGCCTTCTCTGTTCTTCTGACTGGAACAATGAGCTCTTTAATACATATTTTTAGAGGCTTTTGTCTAGCTCTGTGAGTGAAAAATGGGACCTGTCATTAGTGATCTTAATCATTTTGGGCCATGATGGCAGACAGTCTTCCTGATGACAATGTGTCTGTACTGGAGCTGTAGCGAGCAGGTGTTGGCAGACAAACATAAGCCCATCTTTTCAAGGCAAACAGAGCCTGTAACTTATGATACCACAGGAAAAAAAAATTACCTTGGCTGTGAAAGAACAAATGAGCTGGTTGATTTTTTTTTCTAAACTGTTACCTCACCTTTTCACTCTAATTTCTCAATGGAGTTAGTTCTAGCAAGTGACAGCTAGCTGCCACCGAATGTGGCAGCAGTGTATGTTCTATGCTCTGCGGAATATTTTCTATGAAGCTGTGCATTGAAGGAGGGACTGGGGTGTGAAATGAAATGTAAGAAATTCAAAATATGAAGCACTATGTACATGCTGTGAAGTGAATATACCAAAGTGTTTAATGTAGTTAAGCTCAGGGCTACCTCTTTGAGGAAAGAGGAAAACCTGTTAAATACTTTTCTCTTTTTTTTTCAGAAGGAGGAAGGAAAAGAGGCCCTTAAATATATTGTATCTTGGTTTTCTACCTAGTTTACTAAGGACAAAGATTGTGTGTTTAAAGTATCTTTGTAATCATTGTGACAGAACTCAATATATAGGGAAGCTTCAACCCTGTTTTTTATGGATGAGAAATGGAAGAGATAACTGTTATCAGCTCAAATGCTCCAGGGAAAATTTATCACTGAACTAGAAATGTTGTCCAATTTCCCCCATTAAGTAAATTAGTCTTTCCTTAAACTTTAAAAGAGGCCAGAGCCCTGGTAAATATAGGACAATGAAGCTGTTCTTGCTGCAAAAATCCACCCCTGTTGCCCTGGAACCCCCCTCCCCTCCAGAAAATTAAATAAATCAGGGCTGGCAAGAGTGTGTTGCTACAGGAATTGGTAGATTTTAGTTTTGGGGGGAGAATGCACTTAAAACTTCAAGAGCAAAGCATTCCTTTGAAGATATTTCTACTGCAGCCCCTATCCTTTCATATATTTTTTTTATATATGAAGCCCTATCACCATATTGATAAATATTCTTCAGAATCACTCTGGCAGGGGTAAGAAGAAGAACTGGCCTATTGATATCTCAGCATTTCTGTTTCCAACCCTTTTTTTTTTTTTTTCTTAAAGGCCACAAGACTGCTGCCAACCTGGCTGGTGTTAATACTGCTACTCCATGATGCTTTCTGGCAGTTGTTCTGGCTGTCTGCTCGACGTCCTTGCAAGGTGGATCTGGCCTGTGGGGCTGGAGGAGAAGCTTGCAATGCTGCCTGGTAAAATGCAAAACACTTACCTACCTGAGGGAAGGAGCGTGGGAACTATGCTTAGTGGTAAGGCCTGAGAATAAATAAAAACAGGTAACACCACAAGGGGTAACAGGTGTCTTGTAGATCTTGGCCACAGACTGAATTAGTGCTGTTAGAAAACAACTGGGGAGAGAGTTTTGTGAAAACTGGTTTGGTGGTGGAGGTGCCCAGGATTTATCTGTCTGCTTGGGACAACCTTTCTTCTCTTTCCTCAACCACTAGCTGCGTTCTTGTCTCATCCTCACCTGGTATTACATTTTTGACTTTGATTTTCTGTCCTCGCAATGTTAGCTGAGAGGCTGTTTTCATGATGGGTGCTCTTCTGAGAAGGTCACCGCAAGCTCTGCAGGCAGCATTCCTTGTTCCCATCACATAGCTTTGCTACAGTCTGGCTTGTGAATAAAAACATGAGTTTGCTGCTGCTGTTCCATTTTTCCCCAAATACTTATCATAAGGTTTATCGAGGCTAGTGTGGGCTTTTTAAAGTTACAAAGTGAAATTGGTAACTGTATTAAACGATGGCATCAGACATGGAACAGATTCTCTTTCAGCGTCCCCAAGACTCGAAATTTCACGTCTTTGACATTTTCCTAAGTGTTCAAATTCTCTGTAATTTAGAAATTAATCAACTGAACCCTTCCAACACTTTTAATGAGAACTACCTATAATCTGTAGCAATAACTTCAATATAGTTTATCTTACCCTGGTAATAAAAACATGCTACATGACTTTAATCTAGTGTTGTGGAATACTTCTGGGTATTTTTTAGATTAGCATAAGGGCACACTGCTGGAAGAAACACCATGGGAAGAAATTATATTATTAATCAAACCAAAGCACAGAGTTCTCCACATAGTGGCTTTAAAATGCCCAAGATAATCCTTAATTGAAATGTTATAGAAAATAACAGTGAGAAACTGTGTACTTGGTGCTTAATTAACTTACATTGTATGTTCAGTGGTTTATGTGAGACAGTGGGACCAAAATGCAACTGTGATGCAAGATGTTGCCAGCAGTCAGTTTATCTATGATCTAATAATAAATTTTGACTTAGATTAATAAACACTTTCTTAATTAAACAGTCAGCGTCATTCCTTATTGCATGTTGATGGCTGATACCATTTGCATGTGTTGTCTTCTATTCAGCACTCATCTTTTCTTGTGATGATTATCTCTCAAACAAAGAAACCAGGTTTTAATGATTTATTTTTTTTTATCAGCATCTGCCATATAACTGATTGCATTTTCTTCTGCATTCTTTTATCGAAGTCCAGGCTGCATTTTTTGCTGTCTGTGGCTGTGAAAAGACTGTGGGAAATGCAAAGAAATTGATTTTATACAAAAAGCTTATGCTGGTGGTCCTTCACATGGTTGCTGTTTGTGCCCTGGGCCAAGTGTAGAGAGACAGCTGTGTCCCCCTGGAGGAAGGCACCAGCCTGGGTGTTGTTCACTTTGCTTTTGCTTCTCTGGGGCATGTACCTAGAGGAGGGTGTCCAGCTACAGACAACAGATACAGCTAATCCTGTAAATGACAAGGCATTCCTGATGTACTCTTCCTGAGCAAGCAGACACGTTGCTGCAGCTAGGTCCCAGCTGTGGGTTTTCATGCTGCCAAAAGCTACTTCCACAACCAGTCAGTGCCTGGGCCCACTGTAAGCCCTTCCCTCTTGGGTTAGCAGATGTGCTCTCCTCTTCCCCCAGCACAGCAGAGTTTACAACAACATCTTATCTGCAGGATCTGGGTCAGGGCTCTCCCAGAACCTCTGCTGGGACCTGGGGTGGGATGGACAGCAGTGAGGGTGAGCAAAGTTTTCCCTCTTAGCTCAGCTGAGCTCTCACTCGCCTGGATCAGCAGGTGAGTGTTGGTGGTATCTTGTAATATGCAGAGCTGCCTCCGTTTTATATCATAAATGGGAAGTAAGTGCTGCCTGTTACAAGGTCTTGTGTATCTCAGGCGATGCAAGGATACTGAGTGAGCAGAGTCTGGCCTCTAGTGGCCTGTTTGCAACAGATACTGGAAGCTGGGGATTGCTGGGCTGCTTATACGTGGACTCATCTATTCCCTCAGGGGTCCTTTCTGAATTAATATCTGCACATCTGAAAGAAAAGGACCACCAAACACCTGTGATAACTAGCTTGCTTGATAGCAGGCACCAGGTCGGGTGAGATGAAACAGCACAAATAGCACTGTGGGCATCTGTGTTTTGCAGTGGAAGAGCTGTCAGTGTAAGGGGTGTACCTTTTTTTAAATGGAGCCACAATTTAATCACCAGTCACAATTGTTGCAGAAGCATTGGTACTTCTGTTAAACATACAGTAGAATTTTCAGTAAACTAAGAGCTCTAATAGATCAGATTTTTCAAACAAGGACAAAGTAAATATTATACTGCAGTAGCTTTATTAATATTTGTTTACTTCTCTAATTTGCAAAGCTCAGTTGCAGGGACTTTGGCCACCCTGTGCATCTGAGATGCTCTACTACAACTTGAGTCTCAGTTGTGCAGCAGCAGTGCAGGTTGGGTGTCAGAGGACATAAGCTTCCAAAGCTCCAGCCTGTCCCAGTTGGCTTATAGCACTATCTACCACCTTCCACCAGAGAATTGAAAAAGCAAATATGGTCATCCTGGGCATGTTAGGTATGAAAGCAAGCCCTTATCCAACAAATGCTGTACACCTTTGAGACAGTAAGTTCCCTGATGTACAGACTTAACAGCAACAATGGCAGTGCTAACAATCAGTTCATCCATTTATCTGTGATCTTCAGTTGTAATCCGGAGTAGTATAAGCATCAAATGGGCAAGGTGGATGAAGTGATGTTTTATCTTGTATTTGTTTTCTGGGGGATGTGTGGAATATTACTGCTCATCTTCCATAACATCCTTCCATAAGTGTCCACATCCTCACTCTCCCACAGCCTGTGGGGTGCTTATATCTTCAGATAACTGGAAGAAAGTTGTTACTAGTGCTCACTAAATGCAAAACATTCTTTGCAATAAGAACTGTTTTTGACTCTGTGCTGCTGACTCAAACATGAGCAAATTGTAAAAGTGCGTGGGTGCAAAGCGTGCCTTCCATGCCTGTCCATCGCACCCTTGACTCAGAGGTTATTTCCTCCAGAGGCATCTGGCCCTGCTTCAGCAGTGACTCAACTTGTTGATGGCTCTGATCACCACAAATGACATCCTGGCATATTAAGGAAAGTTGAAACTGGCCCTGACTTTATCTTAAATGTGCTACAGCTAAGCAGCTACTTTGTGAACATGAGTCATCCCTGTAGCTGGGCCAGAAAAGTCTGAGTTAATTGGGAATAATGACTTCCACAGACAATGCTCTTGTGTTTTCCAACCAGAGCCCTGTGTTGTTTCAAGATCTTGGTGGCTAGGCTTGGTAGCTTCCTTACCCTGGAAGAGAAACCTGGGAAATAAAGCAGAGCTGAACTCTTGTTCTGTCTCTGCCTAGTGTCTGCTCTGGTGACTTAGCTTTGAGTGTGAGGGGAGCTCTGGGGTGTTCTGCTTGCAGTGGTTTCTTGCATGTGATCATGCTCAACAATGAATGCCTGCAAGAGCATTGCAGGGACTGGTTAGGACACATTTAGGTTTTCAGAAGTACATAAACCAAATGTCATAACATTGGTGCTTCTAAAACTTGCATTGAGTATTGTCCTTCAAAGGCTTTTTCACAGGTCAATTTATTTTTTTCCTTTATAAAATAATTGCAGGATTTTTTTTGTAAGTTTATCTTTATTAAAATGGACACATGCTTTCTGGTGAGGTTACCCCTGGAGACAGGTAATGTGAGAATGCCCCGAGGTGGTGAAGATGAAAAAAAGCTTAATGGTCATTTGTTCTTCACTGTTTTGGGCTACAGGGGAGACTTAAAAAACTGCTTTCTCTTTAGACTGGGGACCTTTGTCCCTGTTCTTGAAGGTGTGCTGGGGTGAGTGGTAAAAAACTAACTTTGAGTTGTACCTGCATAATACAGGAAAAACCTTTTTAACATGAACATCTGTGGACAGTTGTCTTTGTAATGAGACTGGGAAATGGTGGTGTCTCAGAAATCCCTGAAAAGCTATGGCTGGCCAAAGCTGACTTGGGCCAAGTTGCATTTTCAGTATTTTCATATTTAGTCACAAAAAATATTTCCTAGCTGATTCCCAGAGAGTTTAGGATGCTGCCTGGAAAGAAACAGGTTTTCTTTACGCTTGGAAAAAGCAATAGCTTTTGGAACAAAAGTATTCAAATGGTAGACTAAGCAGGGATGGTAACTGGCAAACAGGGAAAACATCCTCTCTGTCTGGGCTGCTTGATGGAGGGCTCACTGCAGCAGCTTTGTGGTGAACAGACAATGTGCTCTCACTGCCTTTTGTGTGCAGATGGATGCTTGAGAGGCAGGATGGAGTCAGCTTTGCTGGTGTTTGAGCATGATAATGCCTGTCAGTCTGGGGCTAGGAAAAGGATCTGTGTGAGGGAAAGAATAGGGAGACAGTATAAGATATGAAAGTAGACCCTTGTCTGAATGAGCAGTGTTTTCTAGCATATCTGCTCTTCACAGGCATAAACTCAATATCCAATTTATTTTGTAGCAAGAAACTAGTACCTTTGAAGTCCTCTAACTGGACAAAGATTTGTTACATTTGCATCTTCTCTTCTAGCTCAGACCTCTTTGTTCTCATCTGGCATTCTGATTTCTGCATTAGTCGATGCTTTAGGGAAAGGTAAAGAAAGAAAATGAATGTCTCAAAATGTAGTGCATCTGTATAAAGTGTGGAGAGCTGTGTGTGAGAAACACTTCTTTGTCTGTAAGGATGATCTGCCTGTGCAGTGAAGCAAAAAATCTGATTATTTTTGTATTCCAACCTTTATTATAGCTTGTGCAGCTGAAAACATTACTAATGTAAATAAAACGATGTAACTTTTCCTAGGCAGCATAATCCTCTTTAATTTTTGGAGGCAGTGATTCCCCCTGCTTCTGTGTAGCCCGTGTGGGTAACTGTTCTTTGTCCCACAACTTGCTTTCAGTATAGTTGTGGGTTAAGGGACTAACAGAGCGTCTTTGCTTTCTCACTCGATGTAAAACTGAGCACTTTGCAAGGGTTTAGACTTATGTTGGTCTCTTTTTTCTGCTGAAAACCTAAGCCTCTTGAGTGTCAGGTCAGAAGCATCCCTATTTCCTGAGATGGGTCAGGAGCACAAGGCGTGACTATCAGTGTATTTTGGCATATGCCACAGGGCTGGGTCTGCTGGGTGCCAGCAGCCAAGAGTAAAAGCAGGCAGAGAGCTGCAGTTGAGGCAGACCCTGCAGATGGCAGCAGAAGAGCACCAAAGGCAGAGCGTCCCCAGCCCAGCCACAGCTGGAAGCTGCTGGATGATTTCGTCGGAGTTGCGCTGCAGGTCCCAAGGACCATTGTGGCCCGCGCTGGAGTTTGACACCTGGCATTCAGGCATGGTGAGGGGAAGATGCTTTGGAAGAAAGCGGACGGCTTAAGGTGGGGGGGAAAGGCCTTCAGTGATGAGTGCATTCTACTATGTTTTCAGGTGACACCCTCCGGGTGTCCTGTTACTGCTCATCTGTGAATACTGGCAAAGGGCCCTGAGCTGGGGTGTTGTTTCCCATGAAACTTAACTCTAGTTGAGATTAATGCCCTTGTTCTCAGCTCAGGCCAAGGGATGCTTTCTGAAAAGCAGGAGAGGTTCCCTGATACCTATTAGAAAAAATGATCTAAGCTCATAGTTAGCACTTTCTCCTGTGAAACATGAGTTCAGGAGCCTGCACATGGGAGAAGGAGCTGAAGTCATGTCATGAGTGGTTGCTCCACCACCTGAGGGCTGTAGTTGCTGTGGCTAAAGGCTATTGCAAGAGCCGTAGGGTTCTCAGTTTGCTGAGCCCCTGTGACTGTCCTCCCAGATGTGTTATAGGGTGGGAGGCAGGCATCTGCTCTGAATTCCAATCACTTCTAGCGATGTCAGTTTATCCTGGGAAAATCTTCAGCCAGCTGCTGAAGCCAGTTATGAGCCTGCTTTGCACGGTTGGCTTATGTGCCAGGATCTAGCTCTGGGTGTCTGTTATGATTATTTATTACAGTGGGTGAATGTAATCATTATAGCAGGTTTAAGAGGCCATTTACTGTATATAATATACTGAATAAAATCAGCAGTTATTAAACTGTTAGTAAAAGCACCCACAGCAATGGATCTGGTGTTCTGACATCAATCAAAGTAAGACTGCTATGAAAAAAGGCTATTGCCCATGCAAAGCAACTCCTCTTCGGCAGCATTTTTATTATATCTCTTTAACACACATGCAGGTGGTAGTACATAACCTCTGGAAGATGTGCAATTAAACCATGTACTTATACTTGTTTCAGAACTCATGCCAGTATACCAGTTTTATGTCTGCACTCGTGTTTGTACTACTGGTTTCTCAAAATCACCATAAAAATTAAAGGCGGTATTCTATATAATGTGGTTTATTGAGCATATTGAACAGTAATACACAGATCCATGAACCTGTGTGCAGCCAGATACCCCTAAGTCATGGCTGTAGTACTTGCAGGCTTGAAAATGAGCTCAAAAATTGAGTTGGCTATTAATATAAGGGTCAGTAGGATGAGTGCTTTGCTTTGTAATTACCAAACCTCCTGTTGAAATCCAGAGTGCTAGAAGGCCAGCTGAGGGTGTGTGTCATTTCCCCCTCCCTCCCCCCCTTTTTAACCAAGTGATTTATCTGCTTTAACATAAAGCTTCATCTGGCTCCTAATATTTTGCAGCACTGTGAAGTCAAAACAGTTAAATAGTTTTACGAAAATGTGGTGATTTTTTTTAAGTGGTGAATTTCAGAAGCACTGCTGTTAGGAATTTCCTGATGCAAGTTGGTTTGATACTTCAGGTTGTCACAGTACTGGGGAGTGGGAGCGAAGAGCGGATCACAATACAAAACCTCAGCTGTGATATGAGAAGTGTAGGGTTTAAACATCTAGGTTTGACTTGGGTAAAGATTGGAAGTAAGGAGTGTCTCAGGTAAGTTCCTGTTGGTTAAAGGATGTTGCAAGGTGTCACCTGCAGCCTCATGGATGGCCATATCTTACTTTGCTTTAAATACTTAGGAGTTGGAGAGAATAACTATCCCCAGTGGTGACGGCTTCTTGGCACAAGGAATATTTGGATTTGAATCTCAGTTTTGATAATAACTTAAATATTTGTAGGTCAACAAAAAAGGCAGGTCCCACTTAGCACTACACATGGGCTAGTAGTTGAGCACTTCTTTTGGAAGGAGAATCTAGTTCATAAGGATCCTTCTGCAGCGGAAGTTTGTCTCTTTCACATCCTGTGATTGTTGTAAGCTCCAGGCCACCTTAAGCAATGCAAGTGGAATTGCACTGAAACTGGTCATTAAAATGCCAAGAATTTAATTTTCTGAGCTCAGTCCTTTGCCTTTGCTGAAAGCGGCTAACAGGTGAGGAGGAAAGGGAAACATGCCATGGATTGAACAGTGCATTGAGTTTTAAGTGACTGAACTTTGACAGATTGTTTCAGAAACATTTCTGAATCAATATTCCCCCTTCTTTCCCCCTCATTTATTTCAGTTACTGGACTTGCATTCTAGAGAAATTTAGCCAACTTTTATATTGGAGCCCTGGTACTTACGATAACTGCTTGGGGTCATGTCCATGTGGTCATCTGTGTGCCTGTTGCTCCTGTGGTGCATTAGCTTAACTCATGCTGCTTCTCATTGAGAAAGCATTTTCCATACTAGCTTGGCTTGAGGAAAACAAGCTAGCATGGCAGCTTGTGAAGAGGCAGGTGATAGCAGGTGTGCCAGAGTGCACGTGGAATGTATAGATATTTCTGCAGCCTGGGACACAATGAAGAATGCTGGTTTAAGTGAAGTTGTTTGTATAGTGCTCTGTTCTCTAGGTCTGTTATGCTTTGGTGCTGGGGAGTGGGAAGAATAGCATTAACAATTTCCACTGGACCAGGAAGTGTGGACCCCTAGGGGAGAGGCTGGCAACAGGTTGAGTGAGGCAAAGGTCAATGAAAAGGAGCATTGGCGTTGCTGCCATTAAAATTTCTATTAAGCCAATGAGACTTCTGAGTACTCACTACTTCCAGAAGACTGTAGGACAACTCCTACTGAATAGTGTCTGTTACAGAAGCATTGTAAAACTAAGGTGTGAGGATGAAGAAGGGCATCAAGAGATCGTACACATCTCTGAGTCAAGACAGAATTGAGTCTGAGTCACTCAAGTGTCTTAAATGGAAAAAGCAATACAACAGGCACAGGGATGGATGGAAACTGAACTCAGAACATTTATTTGCCACTGAAATGGAATAACTTCTTGGAGGGTGGGTTCTGGAGACAGCGTTAGCTAAAAAGATGGTTAAGATGGTTATTATATCTACTGCTGCTGGATGTTTAAATTTCTTGGGCTCAAAAGCACTGGAGGTAAGTTGGAAGTTAAAGATTAGCTTGAGAAATCAGGAGAACTGTGTGTGTGATAGAGAAATGGAATGGAAGGAAAGAAGCAAAATAAAATTTGGCAGAAAAAGTATGAGGTACTTCACTTGAGCAGGTGTTATTTATTGCACATAAGCAGAATGGGGGAATAACTCAGTGGGTATAACCCTAATCCATCCTACAGAAGAGGATGTAGCACATGACGATGCATCACAAGCAACATTTGAGTTGGTAGTGCTATACCATAAGGGAAGGAGGCAAATATCTTACTAGAGTGTATAGTAACAGACTACAATCCATCAGATAGATGAAGCATTTGTACTTGCACTGCTGGAGTACATGGCGTGCTGCACAGAGCTCTCTGGGTTAGATGTGCATCTCAGGGAGAGCTCAGTGGAGAGTACACGGGAAGGTTCAATGTGGAAAGCATGATCTGTGACAGAGGACAGAGTGAATCGACAGTATTTTGGTCAGAAAATATCATCCCCTGAAGAGTCAGAGAATGCCTTGAAGCTTGTAAGAGGCTATTGTAGAGGAGGGAAACAATCTGTTCTGTCTCTGTGGTGAATAGACAAGACTTGATGGATCTGAATTGCAGCGGAGATTTAGGTAAGGTGGCAGGAGAAATTGGTGGTGATTAAGATGGAAAGGATGGGAAGAAGGACTCTGTGCTCTGAGCAACTGCAGTCTGCAATTGGAGGTCTTCAAGGACAGACTACACAGCAGCCAAGACTGACACCAGACACCGACGATCCTACTGTTACAGTGTTTTGGTGAGCTGTCTTGATGATTTTGAGCATTAACTCCATCTTTCATCATTTTAAACGTTTTTTTTTTTCCCCACTGTTATAAGTACACTTAGACACCAGCACAATCTGCCCCTGCCTGACAGGTCCATTCCCCCACAGCCACCCAGCGCTGCTGGCCGAATGTCCCCGGCTGTGGGGACTGTGAACATCTCCGTGAGGGAACCCCTATTTGCTCCAGCACTGGGTGGACTTTGCGGCCTCCATTTTGAGAATAAAGCCAAAGGGTCTCGAGGCTGCGGTTTCCCTGCTTCAGGCCGGCCCAGCCGGCGGGGACAGGGCGGGCGAGAAAGCGGGGGTGGGGCGGGCGCCAGGGGGCGCTGCCCGACAAGGAACGCGCCGCCGCCATTTTGGGGCGGCTGTGGGCTCGTTATCTGTTAAAAGCCCACGCGGGGAGGGAGCTCGGGCTACGGGGCAGCCAAGTGGAGTCTGGGGGTGTCAAAAGGGTAAGGCTGGAGCCGCAGCACTCCTCGGTGGCTGTCGGCTGCTGCCTCCCAGCTCCAAGGCTGCCTCCACCTCAGCGTGGAGGCTGGAACCAAGATGGCGGGCAGTGAGGTGCATGGTCATGCTCCTGTTTCTTGTCATGTCAGGGAGTGGCGGCTGACTGCTGTTTAGTATAAAAGCAGGCAGATGGGAACAGACGGAGCTGTTTAGAGAATAGAATGCCAGCACTGGGGATAAGAAAAGTTCTTGAGAAGCCTCTTACATGGAGGAAGAGAATAATATGTGTTTGTAGTGATCGGCCAAGAAGCACTTGTATAAGCTGTGAGAGAGGAACCTTTTCTGGTTCCTGAGAAGAGCCAAGCACTGGAGGACCTGAACAGGCCTATTTAGTAACAGCAGATCGGCTTACTTCTATCAGGATCTGCACAGTTACTGCTTGTTCTGTCTTGGAAAGGACATGGAATTAAATGATCCACGCCAGGTTGGACTAGATGATCTTGAAGATATTTTCCAACATAAAGACTCAGTGGTTCTCCTAGTCTTGAATATCTGAAGTTCCTTAAGAATGAGTCCACTTTTCCAATTAGCTGTTCACACTTCTGAGGAGCTTAATACGTAGGTGTCATTTTCATTACTAGAGTATGTTTCCATGCCTTCAGATTATAGACACTTTCCATCTTCTGGAATGAGTTTTAGAGCATCCCTTAAGTGAATTGTAAACTTTGTCACTGAGTAATGCAGGCCTGCTTACCTGCCACCTCCAGACCAAATTCTTAAAATGTGGCATGGTTATCTGTGTCGTTCAATACTAAGATGATGTATGGCATGAGAATATTTCATTGTAAGAGCCCTTCCAAGTACCTTCACCTTCTTGGGTTGGGAGCAAAGCCTCAAGTCTTTTGTTCTTTTGGTTTGTTAGGTTGTTTTGTGTCAGGAAATGTAGTTGGGATGCATTTAATGTCCTTTAGAGCAGGATTCTATAGGTCTGGAAGACATTTGTTTTATATGACAAAGTGGTCCCAAACTGCGAGTTTAACTGCAAGTGGTGCTTTGTATCTTTCGGGTTCTCTTGAAAGGAAGCATTTTGCTATTAATGCGTTTTCAACCACGCTTAATATGAATAATAATGATCTCATTAAGGCTGACAGACCTGTCCTTTTTAGAAACTTAATTTTAACATGGGGATGATTTGAATTTCTGTAGATAAATTAAGTGTTAGCCTTGAGTGAGTACAAATTTGTAGATAATTAAAATCAGGATTAGTGAAAGAAGAGGTGAAGAATGGGGTCAGAGGCAAACCACTGTAGGTCACACACCATCAGTTTTGCTCTCACATTTTTGTGGTGTTCAGAGCAAAGCTTTTGATACTGCTGGTCAAATTAGTTTCTAGTAGTTTAGTGCACTGAGTTTCTCTTTCTTAAGCATAGCTCTACCTCAGTGATGCTGATAAAGTTTTTCAATTTTAACTAAAGGGTTTAAATATACATGTAGCGTCCTACTACCTTTATATGAATGGTCATGTGAAATTGATGCAAGGACCTCAATATATTTTAAAGAAAATCCTCTCTGGGTTCTGATGTAAGGGTATATATTCTAAATTCATTTGGGATTTCCTTATAGATAAGTGATTTAAGCATTTTTGTTTCCTCTTCTGATCATGGCCTATGTTACCTTCTGGCAGCCATTTTATTATGGGTGATGAAAAGTATTCAATGTATTTTGAAATAATGGAACTGTTATTCTTGCAATAAAGTAAAATGCTTGAGGAAACATGCAAAATTCATGTAGCTTCATTGTTCAAGGAATGAGATAATCGTTCATGAGAAGTCCAAGGTTTTGACATTTCTACTGCTGGTAGACTGTAGTGGTCCCCGACTTCCTATTTTCCTATAGCGTAATATAGTCAAGGGTAAACACTGGAAAATGAAAGTTGCAGACTTCCAGTTTGCAGTGAAGAGTTACTTCTCACTTCTGGGGTGTAACAATAGATCCAAATTTATCCCCTTTTAATGGGCTACCTATAGTATCGCTGCCAACCTAATGGTTTTAAAATGCTGTACAGACCTAACCCTACTCTTGGATATTTTTCGACTTTAATGGAAAACAACACAACTTGTAAGTAGAGAATGTTGCAGCAGGGAGTTGAGTATTCTATGGAAGTGGCAGAACTGATACACTGAGATCTGGTGTAGGGACTCTCTCAAAGGTGATGAACCCTTTCCAGTTTAAGCAAGAAGCTTTGGGGGCCAGACACTGAAATCTGAAAGAAACTGCATCTTAAGCTCTGGGTAAAATAACTTCTAAATATCACTGAAAGTGTGCCTGATGTATCACTTGTAACCACTGTATCAACAGCAGTGTGAACTAGCAAGTAGCCTTGTAATAGAGACAGTAATGGAAAAGTCTAAGGCCCCGGATACAAGGATCCCCCCAGAAGGTGAAATAGTCTGACAACAAGCAATTTAGTTGTTTTCTTAGTAGAAATGAGCATTTCCTTAATTCCTTAGAAGTTCCTATGGACTAATACGGTCTTTTAGCCAATTTGGTACTTGTTTGTTCCCCAGAGTTAGGATCACAGAAGCACCTCCAAGATCATCTGGTCCAACCATCCTCCTACCACTACTGTCACCTACTAGAACATGCCCCTAAGCACCATGTCCAGTCTCTCCTTAAATACCCCCAGGGATGGTGACTCCACCACCTCCTTGGGCAACCTGTTCCAATGCCTAGCCACTCTTTCTGAGAAGAAATGTCTCCTAACTTCCAAGCTAAACCTCCTCTGGCACAACTTGAGGCCATTCCCTCTAGTCCTATTGCTAGTTACCTGTGAGAAAAGGCTGACCCCCAGCTTCTCTCACCTTCCTTTCAGGTAGTTGTAGGGAGCAATAAGGTCTCCCCTGGGCTGCCTCTTCCCCAGACTAAACACCCCCAGCTCCCTCAACCGCTCCTCACAGGACTTGTGCTCCAGGCCCTTCACCAGCTTCATAGCCCTTCTCTGGACATTCTCCAGGGCCTCAATGTCCTTGTACTGAGGGGCCCAAAACTGAACGCAGTACTGGAGGTGCGGCCTCACCAGAGCAGAGTACAAGGGGATGATCATCTCCCTGGTCCTGCAGGGTACACTATTCCTGACACAAGCCAGGATGCCTTTGGCCTTCTTGGCTGCCTGGGCACACTGCCGGCTCATGTTCAGGCGAGTGTTGACCAACACCCCCAGATCATTTTCCTCTGCGCAGCTTTTGAGCCACTCTCCCCCTAGCACTGCATGGGGTTGTTGTGGCCAAAGTGTAATGTCCGACACTTAGCCACGCTCAGCCTCATCCCATTGGCCTCTGTCCATCGACCCATCCTGTCCAGGTCGCTCTGCAGGGCCTTCCCACCCTCTGGCAGATTGACACTTCCTCCCAACTTGGTGTCATTTGCAAGTTGTAGCATTCATCTGCTGCTGATTCTTCTGGTATCAGAAGATCAGTGAAAAGCAGAGCTATATTGGTTATTTCATAGAATTGTAGAATATCCGGGTTGGAAGAGACCCACAAGGATAATGAATTCTAACTCCTGGGTCCCCAGATGACCACACAAAAAAAATAAACCATATGTCAGAGTGTTGTCCGAATGCTTCTTGAACTCCAGTAGGCTTGGGGCTGTGACCACTGCCTTGGGGAGCCTGTTCCAGTGCCTGACCATCCTCTCGGGGAAGAACCTTTTCCTCATATCCAGCTTGAACCTCCCCTGTCACAGCTTCAAGCTGTTCCCTGGGGTCCTGTTGCTGGTCACCTGAGAGAAGAGATCAGTGCCTTCCCCTCTACTCCCCCTCGTGAGGAAGTTATAGACCATGATGAGTTTTCCCCTCAGTCTCCTCTTTTCCAGGCTGAACAATTGAAGTGATTTCAGCTGCTTCCCATACATCTTCCCCTCTATGGTGGTTTTATTCAGGTGAGCAGCTGAACCCCACCACAACCCAAACAAAGGGGAAGAGGGAGAAAACACGATGAAAAGGGCTCAAGGGTTGAGTCTAAGGACACGGAGATAACTGAACAGTTATTGCCATGGGCAAAACAGACTCAACATAGGGAGATTAGAGAAATTTATTGCCTGTTACTAACAAGTTAGAGAAGCGAGAAACAAAAACTAAAAACACCTTCCCCCACATCTACCATCTTCTGCCTCCTGCCTCCCAAGCAGCACAGGGGAATGTCGGCTGTGGTCACTCCCTGATGCTTTGTCTCTGCAGCACCTTCATAGTCACTTTTCTGCCCCTGCTCCATGTGGGGTCGCTCCCACGGGATGCCGTCCTTCCTGAACTGAGCCTGTGGGGGCTGCCCACAGGCAGCAGCTCTTCAAGAACTGCTCCCACACAGCTCCGTACCACGGGGTCTGTCCCCCAGGAGCAGACTGCTCCAGCATGGGTCCCCCACGGGCAGCAGCTCCCCCCAGACCCCCTGCTCCTGCGTGGGCTCCTCTCCACGGGCTGCAGCTCCGGTCCGGGGCCTGCTCCTGCGGGGGCTCTCTATGGGCCGCAGCCTCCTCCAGGCCACATCCACCTGCTCCACCGGGGGCTCCTCCACGGGCTGCAGCGTGGAGATCTGCTCCATGTGGGACCCATGGGCTGCAGGGGGACAGCCTGCTCCACCAGGGGCCTCTCCACAGGCCGCAGGGGAACTGCTGCTGCGTGCCTGGAGCACCACCTCCTGCTGCACTGACTTTGGGGCCTGCAGGGCTGGTTCTCACTCATCACTCTCAGCTGCTGTTCCTAGCAGTTTTTTTCCCTTTCTTAAATCTATTCTCACAGAGGCACAAACAACGTTGATTATTGGCTTGGCTGTGACCAGCAGCAGGTCTCTTTGGAGCAGTCTGAAACTGGACTTTATCTAACAAAGGGTGGCTTCTGGATTTGTCTCACAGAAGCCAACCCTGCAGACCCCACTACTAAAACCTTGCCATGTAAACCCACTACACACTCTAGACCCTTTACCGTTTTTGTTACCCTCCTTTGGACACTCTCTGACAGTTTAATGTCTTTCTTATACTGTGGTGCCCCAAACCGCACATAGTACTCAGGGTGAAAATGCCCCAGAGCAGAGTGGGACAATCTGTTCTCTTGACCGACTGGCAGTGTTGTTCTTGATGCACCTCAGGATACGGTTGACCATTCTGGCCACCAAGGCACACTGCTGGCTCATGTTCAGCTTACTGTTGATTAAAACCCCAAGATCCCTTTCTGTGGGGCTGCTCTCCAGCATCTTGTCCCCCAGTCTGTACATATAGCCAGAGTTGTCCCTTCCTGGGTGCAGAATCTGATGCTTGCTCTTGTTAAAATTCATGTTGTTGGTGATTGCCCAGCTCTTCAGTTTGTCCAGATTTCTCTGCAAGGCCTCACCACCCTTGATGGAGTCAACAGCTCCACCCAATTTGGTACTGTCCACAAACTTGCTCAAAAAACCTTCAAGTCCTTCATCCAAATCATTTATGAAAACACTGAAGAGAACAGGGCCCAAAATGGAGCCCTGGGGAACCCCATTAGCAACAGTTGGCCAGCCCGATATAACCCCATTTAGCAGAACCCTCTGGGCCCAACCCATCAACCAATTGTTGACCCATTCTATCATGCTTTTATCAAACTGTATTCTAGTCACTTTGGCCAGAAAGATACTGTGAGAGAGAGTACTGAAAGTGTTACTGAAATCTGTAAAGAGTACGTTGACTGGTTTCCTTTGGTCAGTTAGCTGGTTGATCTTGTCGTAGAAGGCAATTAAGTTTGTTAGACATGATCTTCCCCTAGTGAACCCATGTTGGCTCTGACCAATGACTGCACTGTCCTTCAGGTGTTTTTCTTTAAGTCCCAGAATAATCTTCTCCATAATTTTATGGGCACTGAAGTGAAACTGACAGGCCTGTAATTGCTAGGTTCTTTGTTCTCGTCCTTCTTGAAAATTGGGACCACATTTGCACCTTCTAGTCAACTGGGACCTCTCTGGATTCCCAAGACAATTGAAAAAATAATTGAGAGAGGTCCTGTGGTGACAGCCAGATATTTCCCTTTTATCTAACAGCCCTGGCAGTGTAGACAAGTGTTCATTGTGAAGGCCACAGCTTGGCCTAGTGACACCAAAGAGCTCAGCCATAGTGCTGGAATCTGGTCATTCTGTGGGGTGAGGCACTGAGGCCTCTCCTATAGCTTGGGGGACTGGGAGGGATGGGGATGGGGGACTGGGAGTGGGGGAGTGGGGGCGTGTTAGGCTCCAGTAGGGCACATGAACCTCCCTGAGGGAGTGGAATAAGAAACTACTATTTTTAGTTTGTTTCTGATAACTACAGTTTCCATGGTGGAAGGCTTATTCCAGTTCTCTTTGAAGGAGCTGAACCTTTCCTTTAATTCTTGATAATAAAAAGAAATAAATGAAAGTGCTTTTTGTCACTGTGGTGGCTTGCCATAGGTTGGAGATAACTGGGTGTGTCTGTGGGTGACTGAGAAGCTTTTTTCCAACTACCTGTGATTTCCTTGCTTATTTTTTTGTGGTGGAAAGTAGAAGGTCTCCTAAACAAGGTATAGAGGAGACAGATAGCAGTTGATCTTCCACTGCCTGTTTCACAGACATGTCAGCAGTCTCGTTCCTGTCTCCTGCATCATCTCAAGGCCTTACGGCGAGGAATTTTCTCTGTATCTTCTTCCGTCTCTATTGATTGGGTTTGCATCTGTTGTAGCTACATAGTTTCTGCCCTGACCTCTGCAAATGTTTTTTTGCTATTTAGGAGGGTAGAACTGAGTTACTGGGTCGCATTTATGTAGCTGTGAGCTGAATTTCCCTCATTCCCCAAAAGTCAAAAGCAGGAGCTGGTGAATACTGGGCACGTACTGAGGGACCCAAAGCCAAAGAAGCCCTTGTGAGGGATGTTTTGTCTGGGTAGAGAAAGATGAGTGTTTGAAAGTGGGCAGCTGCCAATATCAGGGTGCTGTATTTGTGGGTGTAATTGGCTTCCAGATCTTGCCTCATGAAGAGAGAGAAGGCTGTGGGGATGGATGTTGGGAAGGAATATAGGACTGCTCTTACAGAAGTGGTACTTCGATGGTACGGTGATTCCCCCTGGTTCTGCAGGCTTTTAAGCCAGCCTTCCACTGATGCTTTGTAGGGGTATTCTGCAGAAACTGAATTTCTTCTGGTTTAGCTCTTCATTTATACACTTATGACGATTTCCATAGTTGTCTTCGGAAAATAATTGATTAGCTGCTTTATGTGTTTAGATTTATTGGACATCATCTGAGGATATTGGCTTTTAAGGTGTAGCTGAAATGAAGCCAGGGCACGAAACCAGTAAAGTAGGACAATTGCTTCTGTTAATTTCTGCAGTTTCCATGCATTGTGCTGTTTATAGTAATGTGTGCTTATGACTTAGGAGAGAACATGAGTTAGAAACTCAAGATATTTCTTCTGTGGTGACTTAGTTTGCAGTAATTCCTGCACAACCCAAGTTCCTTGCAAATAAAGAAGAGGTTGAGTCCTATGAATTTACTTCTTTTATTATTTTAAAATTGCTCTTGCAATTGTTGTAAGTGCTTGGAAAGCAAGTTTAGAACATTATTAGAAACTTGTCCCTGAGGGCATGTCTTTTATAGAATTACCAGTGGGTAAGAGCTGGCTGGGGAGGGAAGCATTTATACTGAAGCAGCAAGGACGGAAAATGTTTTAAGTAATACAGTACTGAATGTATGACCTGGTGCCCCTTAACTGTCATGGGAAATGAATGGCACTCTGCCTAGCGAAGGATTTCTTTAAGTCCCCTTTCACCTCCTTTATTTGTGCACTGGCAGTATTTTTTTTTTTTGCCTCTAATAATTCTTAAGGCATTAGGCATAATAGTCTCCATCTGAACCTTTTTAAACATGGCAGATATTTATGGATGTTCTGGTGAACTGGGGTCTAGTTTTCAGCTTTTCAGCATTCTCTCCCCTTGCGGTTTGTCACATGGCACCACAAAGAACTTTCTTCACCTCGCTGAGAGTTTGTGCAAAACACTTTTGCACCTCTTAGTTTTGAACTGCCACAGAGTGAGTTCCCAGCAGAGATCCAGCTGTAAAGGTCTCTGTGCATAGGCTGTAGGATCAAAGGACAAAGAAATGTCTGGGTGCAGGCGGAGGAAAGGAAGAAGGTGAGACCTGTCTTGTGGCCTCTCTACTTCTTTAAAATGATTTTGGGCTACTAACTTTTGTATTTTTGGCTGTTGATCTTTTGTTAAATCTACACAAGAGGTGACTACAGTCCTGAGGTATCAATGCTATTGATGTGGGGCTGGGAATATACCCTATTGTCCTAAACAGTTTGTTAGGTGCCCAAGTAAAACCTTTTAAGAGCTTTGTGCATATGTGTGAATGTATGGTGTAATCCTCATTCCTTGCTTTCCTGGATGGAAACCTTTCCTACCATCCTATTTTTGTTTGTTAAATCTGTTTCCATTTATTCTGTTTTTTTTTTTTTTTTTTTTTAATTATTATTTTTTATGAGGGCTGGAAATTGTTTTTAAATAAGTTTGATTACTTTGCTCATTCAGTTTATTGAATCTGCAGCCTTAGTCTCAGTGCTGTACAGAAAGGTATGCTCTCATTAAGTCCTTTCAAACTGTCAATCTGCAGGGGAATATCCTCGCACACCCTTTTTTGAAAAGGTGACCTTCCTGATACTGAGATGGTAGAACAGGCCAGCACCCCAGAAATCTCAGTGGATGCAGACTGGCTAGGATAGCTTTGGCTGTTTTCCCTCTTCCTCTATGAAAAGGTCTGCCAGTCTTAATTATGAGCCCTAGATGTGCATCTTGAGGTTTGCAGCATCTGGAACACAGTGCAATGATTTCTGTTCTGCGTGAGGCATGCAAATAAGTGGCAGCTTGAACTTGCTCTGTTCCTAATGGTGTCTGTCTCTTTTGAATGCATCCTGCCTCATCAGCCCTTACAGATACCTGCCGCCTTGTTGCAACGTGACAGACAGGTTTTCAGACTCCCTTAGCTTTTAAAGCAGGGGGATGGATTCTCTTAAGGTAAACCTTACATGGCTTCCTGAATTAAATCAGTATGTTCTAATTGGACAAACCCAAATGAGTTGGGCAGCTATGCACAACAGGGGAGAGAAAACTGGAGTTGAAATGTTTTGCTCATTGCTAATATCCATGGATGATGTTCTTCGTAGGACTGTACTTCTGCTCTTGCTTCTTAGTCCTGTCCATCATTTCATATATTGCTGAGGATAGCTCTCTAAGCGGAACAGCTGTGCCGTCTGCCTCCAGCATTATTTCAGTCCTCACTGTTTTGGGATAAATTTCATGAAGTGTATTGCACATACAAACATTTAATTGAACAAATGGGAAGCTTCTCCAGTTAAGAAAGCTTTGCAAATGACAAGCAGTGTCCAATTTCCATTCTAATGGTTACTCTGGGGCTTTAAAGTATGTGTGAATTCATCTAGTAGGGGCTGATAGTATATTTGAGGCAGATGGCTTTGTTCTGCAAAGAAGAAATGTAAGTGGCTTTTGCTATAAATCTTATTTTTTTGGCAAAGGGTTGACGTGATAAAGATGTGAGTATTACTGAGAGTGCTCTTTAATAATTATAGTACCTTATGTTTTCCCTCAAGAATATGGTTAACTGACTAGAAAAATCTATTCTGAGTTTTTACGCCTAACTATAACAAACAGAAACACCCCCTTCTGTCTACAGCAGAAGATTGAAGAGGAGGCAGGTTATTAAACAGAAAGGCAGACGTCAGTCCTTAGAGAAGCATTGTAACTCCAGAAGGATATTGGACTTGGTGGAAAATGCATGTTCACGACAGCATGCTTTACTGATCAGAAAATCATAAAATCGTGTAGACCTAACCCTGTGTATATTACTGTTGTGGTTTTACCTTGCTAGGCAGCTGGACTCCACCACAACTGCTCTCTCACTTCCCCTCCTCAGAAGAGGAGGGGAAGAAGAAAGAAACGACTCATGGGTTAAGATAAGGATAATTTAATTAAAGGAAAAATAATTAAAGGAAAATTATTATAAATTAAATAGTTTAACTAAAGGGAGAAAAAAAAAAGCCACACAAGTAAAGGCCATGTTGAAGTGCAGAGGAAATAAGTTACTCTACTTCCCACCAACGAGCCGTGCTTGACCATGTCCTTGAAGCAGGGCCTCAATGCACATAGCCGATGTTTGGGAGGACAGGTGTTTTCACAATGAGAGCCCTGTCCATCCTCTCCTTCCTTTTTCCACCTTTTATTGCTGTGTGCGACATCATATGGTGTGGAATATACCTTTGGTTGGTTTAGGTCAGCTGCCCTGGTGATGTTCCCTCCCCACCTCTTGCCCACCCCCAGCCTGCTGGCTCTTGGGGGCTTGGAGGGAGTCCTGATGCTGTGCAGCACTGCTCAGCAGCAGACACAACGCTGGTGTGATACCAGTGCTGTTCTAGCTACAAGTGCAGAGCACAGCACTGTACGGGCTGCAGCAGGGAAAGTTAACTCTATCCCAGCCAAACCCAGTAGTTATCTGCTTTTTAAGGCAGTTAGAAAGTAGACAATTGGAAGATGCTTAAGGTGTTCCTCTTAAATTTATGCTGGTGGTTTTTGCCCAAAGCTTCAATGCCTTGTACATCCTAATGTTTATGAAGGCTCAGCTGTGAAGCAGTTTCTCAGTCACCTGACTGAGAGCTACTAACAGAAATAGTGGGTGAAGAGGAAGGTGTTACTGGATGAAGTGGAAATGAATAAATCTATGGGATGGATAAGGTGGGAGGGTCTTGAATCTTGATGTTTGCCTGAATTTGCATTCAACCAATGCATGGAAGTAGGATTTCTAATATAAATTTAGCTGTTATTCATAGCTTTGAGACATTTCTGGGATTTACTAGTGGAATAAAATTGAACAAGTATAAATTTGTGTTAGTGTTCCTTATCTGTGTGAAGACAGGTCTTGCTAGCATGAGCAGTAAGGATGGGCAGCCCCGATCTGTGTAACTGAGAATGTGTTGTGTTTGCCACAGATTGTGTCAAAGCTGCATGTTTCCCACACCTTTATTTTCAAGGTTGAAGTACTATACTCCTTCCCTGATGCTTTCTTCCACAATATACTCTTAAAACTTTACTGTTGTTTCTTCCTACCTCAGGATTTGGATTTATGGATGGATTTTGTGGCTGCTGGTGTCCTTTTTGTAGAGCTTTTACCTTGCTAGTCTTCTACTATGTCTCTAACTGGAAACCCGTGAACAGCTGAGCTCTGGAGCTCATTTTCTAGCCTATCATTCATGAAAAAAAAAAGAAAAAGAGAACAGAGGACCAAACATACTGCATACCGTGGAGGGATCAGCTCTTGACAAAGAAATGCAAGGAAACTTGAATGAAGTTCTAAAACTTGCACTAAATATTTAAAAACAGAACACCCCCCCCCCCCAAATCTGTTACTCTGATGTGAAGTCCAGGTTTATGCACTTGAATTTATAAAACTTTTGAATATTGGCATATGTCTGTCTGAAATCTTAAAATATGCTTGTCAGAAATATTTTATAAGAACAGGCTTGATTATTGAGTCTTCAGACAGCATTTTTTGTTGTTACTTGAGACAGGTTTTTCTAGTGAGTTATGAAGCCCTGGAAAAAAAGACAGACATAATGGAAACATTGACAGATGCCTTAACTGCTGTAGTGTTGGCAGGCACCAACCTTGTGTTCATAAACCTTCTCAATAATTCTTATTCTAACAATAATAAGCAGGTATTGACTTCTGTTGTATTCAGCATCAAGATTCATTGACCTGAGAGGTAAATATTGGTGAGAGTGAAGCCAGGGTCAATATAACCCTCAAGGGACTGTTAATCTTCTGTAGACTGAAAAAGGAGTCAATATTGCTATCATTACATAATTCCAGTGTAAAAATTTCTATTATATACACACATGAAGGAAAGGAGAAAAAAAGCTACCAACAGATATGCAGCTATTTCACTGGTGGTGCCTGTGTATAGCATTTAAGTCATAAGATGATTGCTTTTTATTTAAAAAAAAAATAATCTTGTGTAATGCAGTCTTGGTTTGGACCAAAAGCTAAGGAAGGCTGTGAGATCTTTTAAGGGCAATGGCATTCCCCAAGTGGGTTTTTTTTTTTTTTTTTTTTTTTTACCTGTGGGTATAGTCCTGCCACATGCTGGGTGTCTTAGTCTTAATGCAGCATGCTGTGGGAGTTGCTGCTATTGCATCAGAATAACCAAGTGCTGGCTGCTCTGTGGGCTTGGGCTTCAGTGCTCACAATAAGGCAGAGTCAGGCCTTCAGTGTGTCTGCTAAATTGATCAGCGCAGTGTCTTCCTGAACAAGTACCTGAATTTCAGTTAAACCCTGGTTTTAAGCATTGTGCTCTCTGCTTCTCTCCCAAGGCCTATAGGTTCTCCTATTTCTCTAACCAAGCTGAGGTAAAGATGGAACAATCTTAAACTAGTGAACTTCAGGAATATTCAAGTTCTGTGAATGCAATGCCTTCAAAAACAGCTATGCTTTTTTGGAGAACGTGATGTGCGTATTTGGGAGGGGTTCTGCTGGTTCACTGTTTGCACAGCAGTGGGTAACACAGCAAAAAAAAAAAACAAAAAAAACCCACACCAACAGAAAAAAAAAAGAAAAAAAAAAGAGGTGGGGTTGCCCTGATGCCAGGGAACTGCTTAACAAATGCGTGCAAAGTGTATGGTCTTGCTGTCTTCAGTAGAGAGGTGTGTAGCCTGGAAGGTGGTGCTGGGGTTCTGAAATGAGGGAAGCCATTTTGAGAACCTCACAATTTCTACCCCCCTTTCTTGGTGCTTCAGCCAGGTTTGAAATGAGGAGGCTTCTCACACTGCTGTTGTGATTTGGTCTTGTTCCTGCTGTGTGCGTCTGAGATGGGATTTGCCTTTGATGAAGAGCCCTGCTAGCCCTGCTTCTGTGGTTAGTGAGTTTGGTCACACTCCTTGATGTGCTTTCTGGGGGAATACTGTCAGCTTCTAAACAGCTAGGCAAAGATCACA
This sequence comes from Anser cygnoides, assembly GCF_040182565.1. Classification (NCBI taxonomy): domain Eukaryota; kingdom Metazoa; phylum Chordata; class Aves; order Anseriformes; family Anatidae; genus Anser; species Anser cygnoides. The sequence continues at coordinate 94,229,910 of NC_089873.1, read as the reverse complement.
TTTCACTAGGAAAAAAAATTGCCTCTTCCTGGCTCATGATTTGTTTTTCCTCTATTGAAATAGCAGCTTACTTTCACTCATTCACATAGGGAGTAGAAATAATGTTGTGTGCCTTAGGAGCCTGCTCAAACACATTGGATAATAGGTAGGGATCAGTAAAAGCAAACAAGCTTGCGGACAAACCCTTAGGGTCAATTTCCTTCATATAAATTATTCACTGAATAATTTGTAGACAGCGAATACATATCGGCAAGGAATAGGTTTGGTTTGTGAATGAGTCATAAAGAGGAAATAGGTTTGAAATCAGCAGACCATTTACTCGTAAGAAGTAATTGGACTGGCTCATGTTGTCCCTTAGGATAATCTGTAACTCTAGAAGAAAATCATGTATTTTAGGGTTGCGTAAAACTTTTTGCAATTGGTAACATTTATGAATCTATACACACTCACACATATTCTGTCATTGGTATTTGGATGAGAAGTTTTAATTCAATTTTTAAAAAAGAAGTATTACACTTAAATGACAAAGATACTGATATATCTTACTGGAGCTGATACTCAGAAACATGCGTGGTAGCAAGACAAAATAGTGAGGTCATCATATAATATAAAAAAGCCTGTAGATTAAAAAAAAAATATTGTTACTAGTCTTTGTACTTCATGCTTGCCTGAACATGAGCTGGCAGTGTGCCCCGGTGGCCAAGAAGGCCAACGGCATCCTGGCTTGTATCAGGAATAGTGTACCCAGCAGGACCAGGGAGGTGATTGTCCCCTTGTACTCTGCTCTGGTGAGGCCGCACCTTGAGTACTGTGTTCAGCTTTGGGCCCCTCACTACATCGAGGCCCTGGAGCATGTCCAGAGAAGGGCTACGAAGCTGGTGAAGGGCCTGGAGCACAAGTCCTGTGAGGAGCGGTTGAGGGAGCTGGGGGTGTTTTAGTCTGGAGAAGAGGAGGCTCAGGGGAGATCTCATTGCCCTCTACAGCTACCTGAAAGGTGTGGGGAGCTGGGGGTTGGCCTCTTCTCGCAGATAACCAGTGACAGGACTAGAGGGAATGGCCTCAAGTTGTGCCAGAGGAGGTTTAGGTTGGAAGTTAGGAGACATTTCTTCTCAGAAAGAGTGGCTAGGCATTGGAACAGGTTGCCCAAGGAGGTGGTGGAGTCACCATCCCTGGGGGTATTTAAGGAGAGATTGGACATGGTGCTTAGGGATGTGGTTTAGTGGGTGACATTGGTAGTATGGGGATGGTTGGACCAGATGATCTTGGAGGTTGTTTCCAACCTTAATGATTCTAGGATTCTAATTTATATGAATATCTGAGGGGAGGTATTGAGAGTATGGAGCCAGTCTCTTTTCAGTTGTGCCCAACAACAGGACAAGAGGCACCGCGCACAAACTGAGCCACAGGAGGTTCTGGCCAAATATGAGGGGGCACTTCACTGTGGGATGACAGAGCACTGGAGCAGGTTGCCCAGAGAGGTTTTGGAGTCACCTTCTCTGGAGATATTCAAAACCTGCCTGGGTGCCATCCTGCGCAACGTGCTCTAGGTGGTCATGCTCGGCATGGGGTTGGACTGGATCACAGAATCACAGAATTGTAGGGGTTGGAAGGGACCTCAATTCTGTGGTCCTGTGATTAGATGATTTTCAGAGGTCCCTTCCAACCTCGGCCATTCTGTGATTCATTTTCATATAGGCATAACATCCTAGAAAGAAATGCTTTTGAAAATTGCGTGATTTTCAAGTCCGAGTCTTAGCATTTTTTTTCGGGTCTGTTATAGTACAGCAATGGAATTAGATCTGTGTAAAACTAGATTAATATGGTGGTGCTGTGACTATACATTTAGAACTTTGGCAACTCCCGCTGACTCTTTTCTCTCCCTCTGCCCTGTTCTGTTTCTAGCTAGTTGATTTTCAAGAGAGCTTTTGCATAGCAAAACTTGTTTTATTGGCTCTTTAAATGTCAAGCCAATATTTTTGTGCTATACCTTGAAAGCCATCTGCGTTATAGTCTACAAAGTGTGAATCAGACTACCAAGAGGTACTTTTCCATGGTTGTCTACGAAACTGGTAGTTTTTACACATCTTTTTCCGTTTCTTTTTTTAGTGTTCATCTCTAGACTTCAAGGTAGCTTTCCATTATGAGGGATTATTTTTAGCCCAGCCTTTTTATCAGATGGTGGTTAGAGCAGAAAGAGAGGCTGTTTGGCCTGTTAATTCTGTCCAGAGAGCTTCCTAGAATTAAATGTTGCATGCAGCATTCAGGACTGTGAAGAGTGCTTCTATTTATCTAGATGTATGTTAGAAACAACTACAGATGGTTAGAAAAAAAAACACGCTTCAGTATTTCCTGCCTGGAATTACTAGACCTGAAATTAATAGGATAATTGTAGCTAATTTTATTAAACTGTAAGTTTAAGCAAATTAGTATTTTCTGGAAATTTCAGGGAAGGAATGATACTTCTGTAGAAATATTCTTATGCTGAGTGCTTTTTTTTTTTTTTTTTTTTTTGGAGTGGGAGACGATTATTTGTTTTTGTCTAGTTTTTTTAGGTAGTTTCCTGAGACTCCGAGCTTATGGAATTATGTCAGGAAAAAATGCAAAACAAACAAAAACAACAAAAAAACTTGTACAGTTCTTACGGGATTGGCACAATTCCTCTTTCCTGAATTAAAATTAGCTGTGTTTTAGGCAGGGAAATCTAGACTACAATAGACATCTGCTGAAATAGCCACTTCTGCATCACTTGTACATTAAGGATGTAGGCATCCTATTTGTGACAAAATAATACTTGAAAAGGATTTGGTATGGAAGCTTCCTAGGCAAGAAGTTCTACCCAAGTGTTTATTTCTATGTATATATTTGCATGTGTCTTTTGGTGCTATAAATTGTCAAATGTGTACCCTGTGAATCTGTCATGAGAATATCAGTTTGTCAAAAATTGATCAGCAGCCCATTACAGATTAAAGCATTTACCTTTTGCTGTGGAATGGTAGAAGAGTTTTTTTTGAAAGATTGTTGCCTGTTCCTGGTTTCTTTCCTTTTAAATACAAATGAGACTGAGATATGAATAACCCAGTAAAATGGAAGAAGTGCTTTTCCTAAAAGCCCAATATTTCAGTGCAAAGTGTTCATTTGTCTCAGGAGTTTCTTGGTGGAAATGCTGTTGCTGTTAGCACTAAATGGATGTTCAATTTCCAGGCTCGCAGCTATGGAGGGAAAGAATGTTGCACCATATGACAGTGTGAGTCAGGCATGTGGCACCGAACTAACAAATTCATGTGCCGAGCTCCATGTTAATCAGTTTCTACCATGTGGATCCCTCAGATTTGCTTTTCAGGTAGCACTATCCATTTGGTGCGGAGAGCAGATGTGCATTTCCAACATATGGTATAATCAGAAAAATCCAGAAGATGGTAGAGTAGACAGTGCCCATATTTCATCTTGGGTTTGCAGCATATTGATAGCGTGCACAGCAACTCCTTTCCCTTTCCTGTCTGTTACTTCAGAATGCCCCATCTCTTTTCTTGCACGTTACAGTGAGCAATCTGTAGCAGTTGGATTTTGCTGCCATCTGTCAGAGGCTCTGTTCCTTTCAGTTTTCACCTTCTCATGTTCTTCATGATGCTAATCTAGGAGCTGCAAGTAACTTGTCCTTTGTTTTTACTTTTTAAACAACATAAGGCCTTTCTTTGCATTCAAGTCCAGGAATAGCTTTATTCTGTTAAGGTCTCTTGGAAGTGTGGACTTTACTCACTGAGTTCACCTTAAAGAACAAGGCAGGCCAAAGATGTTGTCAGTCTCCTAAGAGCACTGTTGTGTGCTTTCAATGTACTCATACTTTGATAGAGCAGTCAGCACCAAAGGTGATAAGATGCATTGCTGATGTAGGCTGTGCTTATAGTATTGGCTAAGTTTAGGTTTGGATCCTTCGCCCCTCTAAAAAACCTCCTGTTCTGCCTACAGAAGCCACAACCTCAGGATAAAATGTTACCGAAGCCTTCATAACATCTCAGGGGCCTGAGCAGAGTTTGCTGGAGCAGTGTCAGGCTGAAGAGGCGATGAGCTGAGTCACAGCTGCACTGTGCTACTCCCCAGTTCTTCAGTTTGGGGCAGTAAGAGGAAGAAGGTAGTTCTTTTCCCTTGTGATGTCCAGCTCCAGCACAGGCTTGGAGGGGATGCAGAGGCTAAAAGTGGTTATAGCCTCCAAGGGCTGTTTGTGGAGTAGGTAATGTTTTTGCAGGTATGTGTGTTTTGGTCAGCCGTTTGAGTATTAAATTTGCTGGGAGCTAAAGAGTGGGTCTGTTAGCTTTCAGCAGCCTGACTGAAGACACTCAGCTTATTAAAAGAAAACCAACCAACCAAACAAAACAAAAAAAAAAAACAAACCACAAACAAAAACCTGCCAGTAGCTGGGATCATTGGGCTATGGATGCTGAGCCGTGTTACACATGATGCTGCTTTTTCATGGAAGATGAGTGAAGAATGGTACCTTATCCTCTTGCTGGCATGAATATGTCTGTTGGTGTCTGCTGGAAGGAGCTTGCTTTCTTGCGCTTGCTCTGATGTCTTTCTGTACTTTTCTTTGAAATGTGGAAACCTTGAAAAGTTAGAAACAGAAAGCTTGTGAGCTAGGCTTCGCTTTTATTTGCTTAATGCTTTTGGAGGGCCCAAGAGTATGCAATGCTGACTTGAAAATTGCCACTCATTAATCATAATGTGGTGAGCTTCATGATTTGCACACCATGTGTTTGTAGTATTTGGTCTTGAGTGAACAAAGGCCTTGGGTGAACAAAGTGTTTCTTTGGCTTCAGAAGTCTAGGGTGCTGCTGTGTTTGCCAGGCTGGTGGCTGTCAGACAGAGGAGTAAGAAAGGAAGTAAGATAGTTATGGTAGACTAACTTGCTTCTCCAAGAAAGAAAGGCAGCTTATGTTTGTATGTGTCCTGACGATGCTCAACTGGTATCCATTTTCTTAATCAGAGGACCAATTATTACAACCCTGAGGTTGGAGAAGGTTTTCATTGCAGAACTTCCTCATTGTTTGATAAAATGAAGTGGGCAGACGTCAGAAAAAGGTTAGTTAAGGTTGAAAAGTCATTCTTATTTCTGCAGCATTTTATTATACCTTGTATCTGTTCTTCACAGACACTAAGCACTCCACATGTGGTTGGCAACCAGTGCAATTTGTAATGCTGTCTGACCAGGAGGCTTCTGAATAATAAGCCAGTAACAGCATGTGCAAACATGGCGTGAAAAGATTATTTCCATAGCCTTGCATGTAGGCATTGCCAAGTGATCGGGTTAAATGAGGGGGAAATCATTGGTGCTTTCATATGGGTCTGTTTCCTCCCATCACAAAGCTATGGACAGAGTTCCCAAAGGAGAGCATAGTTTAGCAGTGTTTGAGAGAGATCACCTTGCTGATGTCTACTTGAAAAGTGGGCCTGGCTGGGCTTCTCTGCCCTTCTCCTACTTTGTTCGTTTTTGTCTCACTGTATTCAGGTGAGGGAACAAGAGAATTCAAGTATCATAACTTTTTGCTTTCTTGGTGTGACTGTAGGAGGCAGAGGAGATCAGGCCCTCAGCAGAGTTTTTTGTGATGTTTGTGCACTGTGGTCCGTGCTCTGTGTGCTCCTGCAGTTCTTGGTGCAAGCAGCCAACTAGTAGTGATGCTGAAGCACAACCAGGAGAGGAACCTGTGGACAAATGCCAGTAACTCAACTTCTTCACCAGGGGCTGCTGCTGATGTGAGATGGGTAAGAGAGGGCTGAAAGCAGAAACTTACAGGCTCTAGTGCCTCTGTCCCCTTGTGCATCGTCTCTGAAACACTGAGAAAGGAGTTCTGGGGCTTTCTCTTAAATACATTTTTTGGTCTGTTCATCCCTTAGCTATTGCCATTACATTTGTCCGTCTTCAGTTGACATCAATTGTCTTTTTTTTTTTCTTTTGTAAACACCCTTTTATCATAGTACATTGCTGCCTGTTGTGATCTTATAGATGTATGGTGGCAACCAACTTTCCTGTTGTTCTCTGCAGATGGAAGGAATGTGACACCAATGTACTTTTCTGGTTTGTTACCAAAATTAACATATTTACTTCTCGGTGCCTTTCCCTCAGTGGTAGTGGAGTGATGGGAGTAATTTGCTTTGGTTCTTTAAATCTGCAGCAGGAGGCATCAGGGAGAAGCGTATAAAGTACGTGTTCTGCAGCGGCACAAAGCTGGGAGAAAAGCTTCAAGGGTAATGTTCTGTCCTTAATCTAATAATGTTTCTTGTTCTGCATTAGCAGAAAATGACTCTTTCTGCAATCCTTCGCATTGCTATGTAATAAACAATAGCATAATACTGAAGATATGAAGTAATTTAATAAGTTCAGGCTTTGTTACAGATAATGGATAAGTATGCACAAGAGTATAGTAAATCCTGAATGACAGTTTTACTTGATTACTGAGCCTGAATGCAATGTTCCACAGTGCAGCTTTACCGTAACGCTGTGTCATGCTGTAGGAAGTCTGATCGCTCTCAGATCAGATTAAGTAGTTCTACTTCTATGGCCTCCTGTCTTATCAAATGTGACAGACTGTGCTTGGTCAATACCTGGATGGAAGATGTCTGGAGAAGATTTATGGATGGTAGGAAGAAGTCCTGTTGGCTCAATATACCCAACGCTTCCCACCTAGTCCAAGCTGAACCGAAGTCTGTGAGGTGTAGTGCTAAGTATAATCAGGGTTGCTGATGGAGTTGCTGCTTTCAGATGTGATGTACAGCTGAGATCCAGGGCAAACACTGAGTCTTTAAAGTAAGAAACTGCGATTTCAGTTCATCTTGGTTTTTGCTGAAGTGAGGTTTTCATCATGTTGTTTTGTGCCTGCATTTTAATGATCAGTGAAATGTTTTCTAATGGAGTATAAGATGGCAAAGAGCTTTTCTGTCTTACACGTTTTATATCTTTTTGTGAAAATAGCACAATGAATAAAGGAAATATAAGGAGATCAATTTTTATCAGACACATATCGCATCTGCCTGACAGTCTTGCGTATTTCTTACTTTCACTGCACCTGTTTTTCCATTCAGCCTCTTACCTCCATGCTGTTTGACAGGGTGACTTTGAGCAAAACAAGAGAAGACATTTGCCAGTTTTATAACTAAGCACCCACACTGTCTTTTAATATTGCCCTGCGAGAAGTCATGGTATTTGGCTCCTGCTTGATAGGCGACAGCCAAATGTTGTGACATTTTGTGATGTACAGGAGCCGAGAATAAGGTTTTGTCCTTAGGCACTGAATTAGTTAACTCTATTTGGAAGAAAATAATTGTAACAGAGTTAGAATTCACTCCTGGCTTACTGAACAGCCCATATCTATCTCATGCTTCTGGTTTGTTTTACTCCTCACAGGTGCACCCTATGGCTGTGGAAGGAATTGTTCTTCAGGCACTTGCTTTTTTTCTGACAAACGTGGAGGTTGCCAGTATTAACAAAGGTCATGCTGTGCTTTGTTACTTTGTCAGATTTGTACAATTTCCTGGCTTTCAATTTTTGGAGGTTTCAGTAAACTTTCTTTCTGATTTCCTACGTTTCTCTATAACCTGAAGGATTAATACTGAAGTGGGTTTTTGACTTGTGTTTCCCGTGTCACACATCTTTGACAGAAGATCCCAAGACAGGAGGAATAGGAGCTAATTCTCAGTTAATATTGCTAGGGTGTATTAAGCTGAAGAGACTGGAGAGGTGGGGATCTAGCCATGTAGTGCTCCTGTAGCGGGACTCTAAGGACAAAGAGCTTGCTTTTATCTAGAGAGATTTGAGGCTCTAGAGCTCACTTGAATATGCTTCTAATACCACTTAAGTCATAAGACTGCAATAAGCAGCATTACATCAGTGCTAACACTTTCGAAGTGCTAAGTGGTCAAAATAAGAGCTCCTCTGTATTCTAACCAGTGGAGATCATTTATTTCAGCTTTCAAAAGGATTTTGTTATGCACATTCATAAAAGGCAGTTGAGGGTTCTTGGGTAAAGATTGAGAGGAGGAGCCCTTTGAGAGAGGGAACAAAGTCTGAGAATAAAGAGCTAATTCTCGATATGTAGGGGAGGTTAATAGTGGGGCAGGCCAGCAAGCGACTTGAAAGGAGTGCTGGTAGAGTGATGGAGATCAGAGATGCTGTTTGAGTCCATCACCTACTCTAACATCTCATTCACCACTGAAGCTCACTCGAACATCTAAGCAAACTTTTTTTGTCTCTCTAATTAAGACTGAAAGTTAAGAACAGCTAAAACCTGCAGCTAAACTGAGGTCAAGTAGATGAGTACTGCAGTGTCAGGGCCCTGTGGAGGAGGTATAGAGATGCAGTGTGAGGGCACTTGAGACAGCTCCTGATTTCTCTTACCATTTGCAAAGAGAATGCAAGCTTTTAGGATCTGATTCAGTGTTGTATAATCCTGAATAAGGCATTTAAAGAGGGCAAAACTGGCCAAATGTTAGTTCTCTTTAAAGTAAGTATTTTTGTACAGTTGGTCCTAGTAACATCTGTGTTGGCTGAGACCAGCAGAACTCTGGACAGCCCCTGTTTCCCAGCATTATAGGATGTGTTGAGCAAGTGGATTTATTTAGATGACATCAGTGTATGGGACAGCTGGTAAGGGGTTCATAATATTTAGCATGTGGTTACTGCATGCAAAAGTGATCATTGCTCTAAGGAGCTATAAACCAGCCTGAAAAAAGGATACAACCATTATCTTATTTATCCACTTCTGTGGATTTCTCTAATGAGGCTCTTATGCATAAGGCATGTTTTTGCAGATGAGTGAAATGAAGTAAGGAATAGAACCTTTGTTTTTTTTTTTTGTTTTTTTTTTTTTCCTCCTGGCCTCCTCAGAATTGAATGCTAGTTTCCTTAAGTATTTGGTCCCAATTCACTTGGCAGAATGAGCCCGTTGTACTCTGCTGTATACCTCAATGTCTTCATTTGCAACCAGCTATTATAGTACTAGAGCTGAGTAAATAATTCACAATCAATGATTTATCCTGCAAATAGCTTTTTTCCTTGCTTGTGGAAAATCCATGAGTAACTCTTGATTTCTTGTAGTGGTTACTCAGTAAATATTTTATATTAATACATAGAACATAAACCTAGTTCTGTTGGTATTCATGCGCTGTTTGAATTGTGAAGATGAGTAGTATTTGGGGGTAATAATTTGATATTATTTCAGTCACTTGGATATGCATGCAGCTTAAATAATTTTGTACAGGCACCTTGGCATTAATAATTCTGTTTGTAACACTCATTTTTAGCAAATGAGCACCTTGGAAATTGTTTCAAGCATTTCTGCTAGTATAATTCAGCGGCAGAAACACTTTAGAAAGCAAATGCAAAAGAGGTCAAAGCAGGTGTTGTGTGTATTTTCAGGCTTAAAATATATAAAATATTCAGTCAGATCTTAACTCATCTTTCCTTTACTCAAGGGAGTTGCAGAAATCACAGCATACTCCCAAGCACCTTACAGATGTGCAGTCTCAACCTGAGCATACATTTGGAATGGCGTATTTTTGACCTATATATTGGCCTATATGTTTTTTAGGTCAGAAACTGCATCCAGAATATAGCCAATTAGAAACTGTCCTGATAATGTAAAGGTTTTCCTGCCCAGTGTCACTGGTGGTTACCTGGCGAGAAAGTGGGTGGAGGTGTAAGGGCACCACAGATACCGGTCTCTGTTGCATGTATTTCATCACAGCTTTTAAACAACTCTTTCTCTTTCCTCACTCACAGCATCAAACTGGTTTTGGAAGGAGGTGTTAAGCCAGTAGGACAGACCCATGTGTCATTCGTGAGAGAGTGGCAGTGAGCACGGATGACATAATCTGCTGTGCAAGTGCTGGAATTGCAAGTGCTGGAATGTGCAAGTGCAAGAATTTCTTTAACATGGCTAGATTTGTCTATAAATAGTCAATAATTTAAGGGGGGGGGGGGGCTGGAGTAAGTCATGCCTAAATCTTGCTCATTTTATTTTAAATGATTGAATTTTGCCCTCTAAAACCAACAGCACAACTTTCCCAAGGGAGGCAGGATATGGCCCCCAATGATGGAGAAGCTGTCGTATTGCACACAATGAGAACGTCAGCCAGAGAACACTACAGCTTTAAGTGTTGATTTTTACTTTTTATTTTTACTGCTAGATCTGAAGAGTTAAGTTCTGTTTCTGGGAGATGTGACTTCTCTGTATAAAAGGGGTGTGTAATGTGCATAAGGAGTAGCTAGCATTCACACTGCAGGTAAAGATGGCAGGCTTTTTTTTCATTTAAGTCTGTCTTTGTGCAAGTGGGTGACCTTCCATGGCCAGAGAATTTGAGGCTAATTAAAGCTGCATTTACAATTAAGCAAAAGGCTGTGGTTTAGCTTCATTTTTGAATTTCCCGATGACCGTAGCTTCAAGTAACCTCTTCTGTTATTTTCCCTTATTTTTCTGGTATGGTTGTATATAGATGCAGTATTTTATGCTAGAATGGCTGAGATAATGCTACTCAGACCATCTGATCTGTATAAGAGAGCTGACATGAATCAGAATACTAAGTTGCATCTTCTTTGGTGCCAGTAATCTACACAACCAAGCAGCCTGTGACTGCATTAAATTGCTATGATTTTTGACAGAAGAGACCTTGTTTGCATAAATCCCTTGAATACCGATGGGAGTATGATTACAGCTTTAACAAAGGGAGAGGTTGAATACAAATTTGGGAGGGCCAGAAAGTGTTTAGTATCTTATTGTTTTCATTAGAATTCTAAATCTCATTCATTCAGATGACTCTGATCTTTATATCAATGCACAAAAAGAAAAGAACAGAGAAGGAGAAAGACTCTTCTCTTTTGACTGAAACGCTGATTTTGTTATCATGTTACCAAAGAGGGTCCATTTGGGATATTATTCAAGCACAGAGATCAGTGCTGGCTTTTTGTAAGAGCCCTTAAATGTTTGGAATACATTTGCCCTTGAGAGAAATTATCTAGTGGAAAAAAAAAATCAGATCAGAAGATAGAAAAGATGCGATTGTGTTTAGTGCATTGATGCTGGCATAGCAGCTCTTCCTTAAGCTTAATACTACCTGCATTCTTAATACACTTAATAGCTGGATTCTATATTTTTTTTGTCAGGTTTTGTTCATGAAACAAATTGGCAATTAGCCACTGGCTGGCGGAACAAAAGGATATTTGTTTGGAGCAAATACAGTGATCACGGTGTATTTCTATTTGGTTTCTTTTGAGGTCAAAAATACCAGGTATGTTTTTGAACCAAATATGTTGAACAGCCTGCTTGTTAGACTTAGAAAACAAAAGTTGATTGTCTGTACTATTGTAGTGACCTCATATTGTCTCTTGTTGCTTTTAGAGTGGTAGTTTCTTGTTACAATCGGACAGAGTCAGGTTGGTTTCTTTATGAATTCGCAGGAGAAAAGAAATGAGCCTTTTTCCTGACTTGGTGCATGTAACAAGGCCAGTCTTCCACTGGGGAGTAAGTCATTCTTCCCTGCTAGTATCCTGGACATCTCCCTTCTGAAAGGAAGGACGGGGTTTGAGGCGCAAGCTGGAAAAAAACATTGCCACATCTGAGGTTGGCAGAGCTACTGTAGGAGTATATGCAGCCCTGTATGATAGACAAAATGAATACTTGAAGAGTTTAACCTGCAAAGCTTGGGCTTTCATTCCTGCAAAACAGGAGAGAAAGTAGTCAGACTTGAAAATTAAAAACATCTTTCTGGGAATGAGTCAAAGCTGGAATAAATAAAGCAATCCTGACTGAGTTCAGGACCCTTGGATTTGGGCCTGCAATGATATGGACACTGCTTTCATTTTACTCTGAACATGTATCAGTTCATTGTAACTGTGAATATCAGACTAATTTGGGATAGTTTCAGTTCTGAGTTTATGCCTAAATGGTCTCCCAGCAGACCTGAAAATAACTGAGAGAAAGACACTTGTTAAATTTTACATTCAGGCTAGGTTATACTTAAATGTGGCAAGTTAAGTGAAACTGTTTTTGTTGTGGCTGAGGATTTGAAGACTAGGCCAAGACCCTCTGACAGTCCTACTGGGTCACAGCATTACTTCATCTAGCATCTTGTACACGTTTAACATCTCAGCCATATCAACTGCCACTGGAATTTGGAAGGATCGGCAACTTCCTCTAGGCCTTTTGAGAACTCCCACATAAAGTGTTGTCTTCTATGGAATTTTACTGGCAGAAGACCATTGATGCACTATCACTTTGGGTATACTAGTATAGGTTTTTCCATATAGGTGCTAATTTAGACTCAACCTTCTAGTTCTGATTGCTGCTGTTATAAAGTGTTTTAAGAACTTCCCGCATTTCCAGAAGTGATCTGAATCCAAAATTGTTTTCCATATAGGCAACATAATTTATGTACTTCATCATATATTATACTGACGTAGTTTTTCCCATGCACTTCCACAAATAGACAGGTCTATTTCTGTCTCTTTTTCTTGCCCTACCTTTCCAGGCCAGAAAAACTGCCAAAATGGATATTTCTTCCAGGAATGAAACTACAATAATTCAAATAACCTTTTTAAGCATTAGCTTGGGTCATCAAATTGCAGAGAAAATCCACTCTAAATTCTATTATCTGTTTATGCTTTTATCAATACATAATGACTCGGAAGTGAGCACATTACTTGAAGTCATCAGTTTTGACAGCCCCGAAGAAACTTGTTAAACAAATGTTTCATCAATAATGCAGAGTTTCTAGGAATGCCCATTTATTTTTTGTGCCAAGTGGATGTACCATTGTAGGCAGCAGCAACAGCAACTAGTATAGTGCAAAGGAGATGCAAGTATTATCTTGTCTGGTTCTCCCAGTGAGCATGTTGCTTTGTACCTTCATTTCTTTGACCAAAGAAACCAAAGTTTCTTTGGTGTTTTTCCAAGCAATGGTACCAGCAAAGTACAGGAACAAGAATACCTGTGAAGTCGATCATCGGTCTATCAGCAGGGTGCAGTTACGTTATGTAGTCCAGTGTTATTTCTGGCATAACATTGAGAAATATGGATCTGTTGGACTACTTGGACACTGAAGCTAATGCAGGTGTGGCTACACAAGTACGGGAGTGTAAGGGAGTGTAGCTGGGTGTGGTGCATGTGTGTGGTGATGTGTGGTGGTGCCCATAGGAGGGGGAGAAGCTGAGAATTAAAGCCCTACATCTGTCTTTCTGCTCTTGTCCTTAATGTCAGAGTCCTGTGGCTTTCAAGTGCCCTTAAGGCTGTGCAAGAAGTTGAACTGGAGCATTGTGCTGCGATCACTTTTTGTTTGTATAGGTTACAGGACAGTTCATTAGCGTGACACACAGCAGTTGCTCTTCTTTGGTCACAGGGAGATGATAGACTGCTGTCTAAATATTTCACTGTATTTATTAGTCCAAACGCATTGCAGGAGTTCTGTGGTAATTCAGATCTGAACAACCCTTCAAACATTTCTTCTGCTTCCATTTTCCTTTGCAAATAGCTCAACGTTCCTAAATGAAGTGTTGCTATCCTCAATTATGTTTTAAAAAAAACAAACACAAAAAACTGAAGTAACTCAAACTATCCTACTGCTCAGCTACTGCTGTCTTTTGCCAGAAAACTTCAAAATTGAAGATGATACTTTGCCTGAATGTTTTGGTTTATCATCTGGAATTTGTGACATTTAAGCTGAATACCAGCTATTTGCAAGTTCCTAGCTATGACTTTGTTGCTATACGATGATATGGATAAAACAAATATCTGGGGTTCATTCTCAGTAGAGCACACTTCCTGACATACCATCACCTATTTCATGGCTAAGACCTCGTCTAGGGCTCCCTAAGCTATTAAATAGATGCCATTTAAAGGAGGTCATTGAGAACTTGCTACATTCCTTTAACGTCATAGATAGGCTTGAGTAGCACTCATTTACTTGAATTCTCCTTCTCTTTATTACATTTGATTTATTCACTCAGGGATTATAGCCATGCATAGCACATGAAGCCTAAATCCTAGTGCAAAGAAAGAAACGAAGGGCCTATCTATGATCAACATTCATTCAGCTTCCAATTCCTTCCACCTTTCCAATTTGGTAGTATTGTACTTTCTGCATATCTGATTAATATACTGATTTTGGAAGCTGAGAGGTCTTGCAAATTTTCCTGGCTTCTAAAATATCAGCCTGTAGCATGTGTTTATTTTCCTGAGTAAAAAAAAAGAAAAAAGAAAAAAAGCAAATTGACCTCAAAGTCTAGTCTCTTTTGTTAAAAGAACCAGTTCCACAGTTGGGATTTTCAAATGTTGACTCTGCTTTTGTTGAACTGAAGGTATTTGGCCTTGATGCTTATGGTTCCCAACACACCTTGAGTTCCCTTACTGGTCCAGTAATGCTCATCCTACTCTGACATTAATTAAACCTTACGTCTGCTGATGCCTAAGTAGTACAGCTCTCATTGACTTTAGTGGAGACGTGCCTATGTATTCAAGGACAGAAGTTAGCTCTTAATTAGCATGCTCTGACTTTTTTCATCTCTTTACCCAGCAGAACAAATTCAGAGCAAATGAAGCATCAAGAAATTCCAAAGCACTGCTCTCAGTAGCCAAAAGTGATGAGCATCAATATTTAGCTTGCCAGGGGAGACTGATATTGTCTGTAGGCAGAATGTAATCAGTGATTAATGCATTTTTCTCCTGCAAAGAGATTGGGACTGCCTGAACATATGGAGGTTAATCAGGGGAGATGTTCAAATCCGGGCTAGACAAAGCACAGTGTACAATCATCAGAGCTGGTTCAGGGAATGGATGGGACAAATGATGTGCTGGATTCTTTCAGATTCATTGATTATTAAATTTAATGACATACATGAGAAACAGAATGTCTCCCTTCCCCTTGTAACTAGGTTTTACAGAGCAATACTTGTAATGGAGAGTAAGTATACAGCAGACATGCTGTAACGTGAATTTCTCTGATTTTGCTTTGAAATATTGTCTTTGTAAGTCTGTCCTGGTCAGGCATGAAGGCAGAAATTTGTTTTTCAAATGTTTGGGAAGTTGATGCTCCTGAGCAATGTACTGTGGGATCAGGCTTGACCACTACAACCTAGCCAAGCACTCAGCATGGCTATGGCTTGAAGATCAGAAATGGGGTCAAAATGTTTTGGTGTTTTTTAGGTTTTGATTTTTTCCTCTGCAAATTGAAAACCAGTGTCTTGCTTATGATTAACTAATGGGAAACTATGCGACACACACTATGGGTGTGTGTCTCAGACCTGATAGTTCAGGGCATGAGTGTCTGTCTGGGTGGGGGTAAACCCAGTAGTTACCTTTCCAGTTCTGACTCTCTGTGGGATTAGGATATTCCAGTGGAAGCAATATGCTGTCTCCATCTGCTTTGACTTGCTCTTGACTTGCATGGAATTGTGGTGAGACCATCAGGGAGAGCAGGATAGCTGTGAGAACCTACTTGTGGCGGAGCTCTGAGGGGAAGTATTGCCCTCTTTACCCAAGCATCTTTTGCAGAAAACGAGGCCCTAAAGCCCTAGGGAAAGGCCTTGTAAAAGCTGGCTTTGTCTTCTGTGTTTTGGAGTAGGGAAAAGGAGAGGAAGCAAGCTATCAGTTTCTCTGTGGATTCTTGCAGAGGAAATGCAGGTGATAAGTAGTGAAACATTGAGCACCCCCACGAGGTATTACATCAACACCTTTTGCCACCTAACTTCTGGATGAACAGCATTGTGGTTTAGTTTTTGCTCCTAAGGGAGCAAATCTTGGGGGGGAAAGCCTAGCACTGCAAATGTAATAGTAGCAGCCTTCACATGTTGCAACAGATAGTTAAGGCAAGCATCTTAGACTACAAAAAGGCTGTGCGGTTGCTGGTGTGTGGCACTGCTGTTGTTTTCCTGTTTGAAGAGAGCTGTCTCATCAATCTTGCTGCCTGTGCTGCATGTGCAGGCTGGGAGGAAGGTACTGTAACAGTAATAGCAACCATAACAAAATCCCTATTAGAACAGTACGATGGAGCCTCTTGTTGAGAACGTGTTGTATGCATACTGACATATGGGAAAGTACTTACGTCCATTTAGTGCTTTTTGGTTAACTTTACTCTGATGAGACAAGATGGCCATTTTTCTTCTGGGGTGGGCAGTTGCTCCATGGTTAGTTTTGTAGCTGTGTGCTGTAATCACAAAGTGGGAATAGCATTTCAAGTCCTCACACTTGGGTTATGAGTCTCCTGCTCAGTGCAGCTGAATACACACATGCTTTTTCTCACAACACCAGCAAACTACATTAAAAAAGTGTTAAGGCCGTGAAAAGCGTGGAGAGGTAGAGATGAGGAGCAAAATCTACAGTTTGGTGATGCGGAGTGCAGAGCTGCCAAACCAGACACTCTTCTGCTAGTCAGTAGAAGTTTAATACTTGGCTGTATGCTTCTATACTTACTTCACTACTTCAATGATCTTTTCCCTGTTCAAGTTGCTTCAGGTCCTGTGTCACCTGATGCTGGCAGGATGGTGTTTCTCTGAATATCCCACACTTACTCTTTGAAATAATCAAAAACAATACCCTTAGAAACAGTTTGAGAGCAGTGGCTGCCATCCGTGACATAAATCATGTATTATGGAAGCTTCTTCATATCAGTTTCTACTTGATGCATATTTACGGAGTATAATCATATGTAGCTAACCAAATTATATAACTAGCTGCTTACAATTATTTTATTACTGTAAGTCATTAAGAAATACAGTCTCATTGACCATAATTTGGTTGTTTATTTTTTAAAAAAATGAAATACATCATGCAAGGAAATTACACATGCAGGGCTTGGACTTAAAAGTATCTCATATGCTTGAAAATGATTCTGGTTCAAGGAATTTAAATGTGAAGTAAGAGTACCTTTCCAGTTACTGTATCTGTGATAATTCTATCTGGAGTTAGTGCTGTTTATGGCACAGGCAGTATCGTGTTTGCAGCACTAGAGACATTTGGAGATCCTGTTCTACAAAACTGGATTAAGAATCGGTCTTCTCGTGGGAGGTTTCCAGTGTAAAATGTATTTTCATCATAAGGGAGTTTTTTTAACCAAGGTTTACAAGGGGACAAGAGATATAGCATTGTAAATAAGGCATGTTTATACAACTATTATGGGGGTTACAGAGTTAATTTTGAGGCTTAGGGAAGGCTTTGCTTTGTATTTTTTGAATGTACCCTTTTCTTGTCTCTGTGGTTGAGAGAACAATTGTTCCTGGAAGTTAATGGGGTTTAAGCAGTAACAAATACAGAAAGATTTTTGTTCATTTTCAGATGCTATTTCTGGATAAAAGAAAATATATCAATTTAGGATATTAATTCATAACATTTAGGTCGTTTGAGCCTCAAAGAGCTTGGCATTCTGTAATGAAATACAAAGACTTTTGGTTTTAAAGAAAAAGAAAGTCTTTAGAGATCAAGGAGCCAAGATGAAAATCAACTCTGAATTTTCTTTCCTTTCATATTTGCCCTAATTCTTATCTCCTTCATGGAGCAGAAGTGTTCAACAGTTAGCACTAGGAAAAAAAAAAAAGGAATAAATGGATGCTGCTAGTTCTAGCAGATAATGTTTGATCTCCTTGTTCTTAACTGTAAAGACCAATAGGTTTTGTAATCAGTTCTTCAACTGTTTGAAAAATTCAGTGCTTTGGTTTGGACAGTAAGTTTAAATAAAACTGCATATTAAAAGTTTCTGTAATATTTCGGAATCACTGTCAGATTGTAGAGGAAGAACCAAAAATGGTAGGGTAAGACTTCTGCTGAAGCTTCACGGTTTCTCAAAGGAAAGCTGATCCAAACAAGACATGGCATTTTTAGAACGGCCAATACTCCTAAACTGAGCTTTGTTGCACTAACTGCAGTCTTGAAATCCAAAAATATCTCCCACTGCTTTACCTTGTGTGTTCCTGTCTCCCTCTTACTTGATGCCAACTGTTTTCACTTTTTTTGGCCAGCCTGTTGCTCAGCTGTGTAATGCTCAGCTGCTGTGCTGCTACTCCAGTTGCTGCGCTGGTACTTGCACCAGAGAGCTACTTAAATGACTAATAATGTGACTAAGTGTTGTATATCAGCATTCATCTAATTACAAATTCTACCTTGATCACTGGAGTGTTTGTATCAGCATTACACTGATTGGGATAGCTATTTTAAGAGACTGCAGTTCTAATTTAGAGAGGATTGTGAAAGAATTTATGCATGGACACTTGTTTTAGTATACGTGCCATATAGATAATGTGAATAAATTCCCAAATATTATAGGGAATATGTACATAAATGCAATTTTTGACCATGGCTTCAAGACTCTGATTATGGATTTTTTTTTTCTACCGGCGCTAAGATACTGCCCTAAGAAAACTTCCAATAATTGCTCTTTGAAAACCACCTAAGAGTCCGAGGGAAATCTTTTTGCTGTTTTTCAACCTGCCTTTTAAGTGTACCATCTCTTCCAACCACAGAATACAAACTTTTGTCTACTTCTTTGTTGTTATTTTATTTTACTGCCTAGAGTTGACAATATTCAGTCTTGTGTTACTGACAAGCCTGGTCACGGCTGATTGATCAGGATTAGAAACAGCATCCTTTTATTGCTTTCAAATCAAGACCAGATAAGTTTCTAAACAAAATAATAAAAGTACTACTGCTGAAGCCTGATACAGAAAGGGCTGTGGAAGCTTTTTGGTCTGTCATACAGAAGGTCAGGCTGAACATTACAGAAGTCCCTTCTGGGCTTCAATATTGATTTGAAGTTGGAAACAAAATTTATGCTTTTCTGAGGCTGAATGACAGCCTAGAAATGGAGTACAGAGGTGCTGTTTCTGACTGGGGTGGAGATGTCAGTAATAGAATTCATGCTATTATACCAAGAACTCATTTTTTTTTCCAGGCATTCATTAAAAACTCATGGTGGTTGTCACGCCCTGACTTTTGGTACTTTGTAAAGTTTTTAACAATGCCACCTTACATGTAAGATTTTTTTTTTGGGGGGGGGGACACTTTACCCCAATGGCCTTTACTTCACCGATATTGACTCTTTTCTGAAGGCCTTTAGTGATTCCTCTAGAGGAGAGACTTTTTGGCAGGAATGCCTGACACGGACATGGCACAGCATCCCTTTTCAACTCCTCCCTGTGGAGGTGCTTCCAGGGCTCTGGCATGGATGCCCGGCAGTTGGAAAGAGTGGATGATGGGGTAGGGAGCTTATGTGGTAACTAGGTTAATTAATCACATGGCAGGGAGCCCTTGTACTGATGTTTATATCATTCCAGAATGAAATAATAACAAGTAGGGATATTCCTGATTATAAAATAATCTAAGTTAAGAGTATCTAATTCTTTATTAAGCAAGACTTTTGGATAATTGACAAAAGCAAACATTAATCACAATCTGAAGGTGGTACACATTACATTTAAGAAGTTAATGGTTTAATTTCAGGACCTTGCAAGCTTCTCTGTTCTCTGTCAGCCGGGAGATGCACTCAAATCCTCACGTGTTGGTGTCAGGCTGTGCATTGTGTGGCTGCTGCGAGTGCTGATAGGAAACCAGTCCGCTGCTTTCTTGGCACTGTTGGAAAGGCAGGTCCAGACCTGTGATCGACAGGAGGAAAACTGATGTCATGCTCCCAAATGCCAGGGCCCTGTGGTGGTTATACTCAAGTGGGCAGCCGAGCTCCACCACAACCACTCTCTCACTTCCCCCCCTCAAAGAGGAAGGGGGAGAAAATACAACACAAAGAGCTCAAGGTCTGAGATGAGAATGATTTAATTAAAGGGAAAGGGAAGGGGGAGAAAAAGAAACAAAAAAACCAAGGCCGCGTGAAAGCACAGAGAGAAAGGAAAAAAAAGTTGTTCTCTACTTCCCATCAACGAGCAATGTTCGGCCACGTCCTGGGAAGCAGGGCCTCAAAACGCGTAGCGGTTGTTCAGGAGGACAGCCCCCTTCCCCACGAGAGCCCCCCTTTTTTTATTGCCGAGCGTGACATCAGGTGTTATGGAATATCCCTTTGGTTGGTTTAGGTCAGCTGCCCTGGTGATGTCCCCTCCCCATCACTTGCCCACCCCCAGCCTGCTGGCTCCTGGGGGCTTGGAGGGAGTCCTGATGCTGTGCCAGCACTATGCAGCAATAGACACAACACTGGAGTGGTACCAGTGCTGTTCCAGCTACGAGTGAAGAGCACAGCACTGTGTGGGCTGCTGCAGGGAAAGGTGACTCCATCCCAGACAGACCCAACACAGGCCCTGAGGGCACTAATAGCCCTGACAGTCCCTGCCAACTTCCCCCAATTAATGCTTCTTAATTTACCTTAAATACACTAATGGTGCGGTGAATTTGGCTACGAGTCTTGGTGCTAGATATGATGAACTTGGATTCTAGCAAGGCAAACCAGCGAGATATCTGAAATGGTACAACATTTGGAAACCCACAAAGCATGTGCAATACTTCTCTTTGTGACAGGGTGAGAGAAGGCAGTGGTGTGAACAGCTCAGCTACAGAGGCCGTGAGCCGATGGTTTGGCTGGGGTCTTCATGTTGCAGGGGGTTTCAAGAGCTGAAAGAAGGCTGGGAATGGCTTCAATTGCCCAGCCCTGTGAAAGCTCAGAGGAACTATGACCTTGAAAAATAGGTTTGGACTTGTGAAAAACTTTTTAGTTTTCTCCATGGCAAGTTTATGATTAGGAAGAAATTCTAGGAATTTTATTGATGTGGCCCATATTAATATGCCATCTTGGACTTCACTGAAGCATCCTTTATGCATCTCCTTAATGGAGGAGGAGTGCTTGCATGAGGCGTACTGTTGTGGGAAGGGAAGATATGCTGATGGAAGACAACTGGTAAAAGCTTTTGTGTGCCAACCAAAGTGGTAGCATACAAGTCATGTGAGTTTTCCTGACACCACAACTTGGTTCCTAGCTGGATGTTCTTTAGACCTTGTGGAGTCTTTCTTTTAAATTTTGTTTTGTTGTTAGGAGGAAGGTGATTGTTCTAGTGGCACAATATAAGAAAGTGAACAGTACCTGGTGCTGCTGTCTCACATTAGAGCAGATGAGTCTTGGCTGCAGTCCTTACTTTCTGTGTGAGACTCACGAAACTTCTCTGCTCTGAATTCTGTGGGTCCTCACCCATGCATTTACCCAGTGCAGAAGCTCATGCTTCTGACTGAGAAGGGGGACAAATTTGACACTAAACAACAGAGTTGGAGATGCAATGTGCAGATGAAGGGGGTCTGAGCAGGGACTTAAAACTGAGGTCCTTGAGGGTATGGAGCACAGCAGTGTTGACCTGGGCTGGTCCTGGTTTGGTTAGGAGTGCAGGGGAGCCTGTGGTACTGACTGCCTGAAAAACAAAGGAAGGCCATCTGCCTTGGCCTATATATTTAAGTTGAATTGGTCAGAGAGGAACAGTACTGAAAGTTATGGAAATGCAACTGAGTGGCTATAGCAAAAATGGGTAAATGGTGTACATCAGGTGTGACGTGATGGACTGATAAGGTTCCTCAGAAATTCTGTAACTACAAGGAGAGCGACCACGTGGATTTTACTTTCTTGCATAAATTAAAAGCAGGTATTTGTTGGCAGGATGTGTATTTTTATGACATCTTAGGCCTCCATTTATCAGCCATAGTTTTCCATGGTACTGTCAACGTGTTTGCAAAGTCTGTTCTAAGGAGAGTCTTGGCATGTAAAATATGAGCTATTGAAAGTATTGAGAAATGTGAACTTCTGAGGAAAGTAGTCATGATATTGTTTGGCCACCTACACCCAACTTTGTCCCTGCTCCCCACTTTGTCAGGGCATTGAATTATCTTGCCAGCTTCTCTGTACTACTGCTGCTTGTAGATAAAAAGTTATTTCTGACCCTCATATGTTCACTCCTAAACACCCATCTTTCTGTCCTGGTCTGTGCAAGACTGGCATATAGGTCATAAGTAGTAACACTGTGGTAGGTTGGCTGTTCTTAAAAGGTCTTAGGTTGGATCTAGACCAAGAGAATTTTTGTCCCAAGTAGCTTAAAGGTAAACATGATGAAACTGTGTAAATATAAAGTACTGTGTAAATATCCAGTACAACCACTAACGTGGCTTTATCAACTATTTAGTGAAGACCATGAATACGTAAGTACACATGTAGAAATAGACTCAAGTCCCACCTGATTTTTCCCAGCATACATGTTTAGACACAAACTAAATAACTTGAAATGCTAAGGTAGGTTGTTGGGCTTTTTCTTTAGGGCAAGCAAAATTGTCTGGACTAATTACTCCTCCTATAGATGTATTTTAGATCCAAGAGTTTGTAATAAATTTACCATACTAACTTAAGTTGATAAATGAACTTCTATGAAACTTTTTGAAAGCTAGGTCTGTTGGCATCATTAACTGTATGCTGTCTCATATCCTTGAACAACCATCTCTACTGTGAAAAGAATTTGCCACCAAGGTCAGCTGTCCTTCCAAAGTTATGGTTTGTAAATCAGATCTGGATATTTATGCTGATAGTTTTGTTCTTCTCTGTACATAGTTCATGGGCTTTCTTGAATGACACCTTATGGAACCTTATCAAAGTCCAATATGAGCAGTTGTGGTATTGACTAGCGGAGAGTCCTCTTCTGGTAAGAACTAACATGAATTTTTGAAATACAACAATGAAACAACCTAAATTACCATGTATAAAAACATTAGTACATGTAGGAATGAGTGAATACTGGGAGTAACTACTTCCAAAAGCATACGCATATCCAGGTGTATTGATCTCGTGCCTGAAGGGGCTCAGGGAAGGCCAGGTTGGAGTTGGATGGTCTTTAAGGTCCATTCCAACCCAAACCATTCTATGATAAGAACATGATTATTTCAAGGCAACATGTCTATATGACTGATCTTCCTGTGAAATCTTTGTGCTTTTCCTAGCTGTGCATGCAGATGAGACTGTTCTTGTCCTTATGCTTGGTGTAGTCTTCCAGAAGTGCGGGCTGCGTTATTTTCTGTAGACTTGCTGAGTGTGTTCATGTTTCCCTTGTATACCCCTAGGGTGCTAAAAACATGCTTTTAGATGGGAATACAGCATTGCCTGTTTCCTTATTGAGTTGCTGCTGCCTTCTTTTGTGCACTGACTTTGTGCTCTTTGCTAAGGTTGTACATGACCTTAGCTTTTATAGCTTCCTTTCTCATTTCGTGTTGAGAATCTTGTCTTTTGCCTGCAGCCCGTGATGTCTTGGTTAAATCTCTAACAAGTGCCCCCATTCTTTTTCTTCCTTTCATACCATAGAAGAATAGCAAATGTTTCGAAAGCTACTTTGCTGTTCTCCCTGTTGGAACACTCCTTTGCCTAAAGGTCTGCACAAACCTTGGCTGGACTGCTCACAGTCATTGCTATTAGTCAAAGCATAGTCAAAGACATTGCTCTTACCAAAATACTAATGTAGTCAGTCTGTGCAGAAAGTTGGTCTGGTTTAAAAATAACCCAGCAAAAAAGCTCCCTGGTTCCCTGAAGAGGTACATCAGCACATCAGGGAGGGCTAGTAGCAAGGGGCTGGGGAAGAGTCGAAATCAGCTCGTTTCCCCCAGGAGCCCAAGAAAATGGCCCCTGGAAGCACAGCCAAAAACTGCAGTGAGTGTGTGTGGTCTGTGGGGGGAATTCTCATGGCTTTACCAGCTGTCCTGTCTGTATACCTATGTTTATATAACATATCATACTTCAGATACGATTATGAAGTCTGAGACACACTCTTGTTGGTGTTTGTATGGTATTTGGTACGAATGTGACATTATTACAACAGGAGCAGTATATAACAGTGGATTTTAGGGAGAGATTTAGCTAGTTTTTTTTAGCTGAAGGAAAATAGAAATAAGCTGGGAGAAGATTGGAAAGGTTGATATTTAAGAAAAAAACAAATCTAAGTCTCTTTGTAAAACTTGTGCATGCTGTTCTGTATTCCTTCCATAAATTATTTTTATCTCCACTTATAGTGTCTGGTATTAAACTAGACATTAAATTCCAAAGGATGGTTGTTTTTCCAAATGTATTTGTTACAAATAGCGTGCCTTGATCTAGAGACTGGAGCTTCTTGCATATAATAATAAACAGCAATAATAATTACTCCTGTTTGGAAGTCAAGCTGAAAATTATTTTGACTATATGGAAGAAATGTTTACTTGCATGAAGCGTAAAACAGTAGGCCTTTATGGTCTTCCTTACTGTGTGATGGTATAAACTACAAGTATAGATGCTGTGGTCTGTGGACATACTGGCTTAAAAACACACAAGATCGCATCCTGATGCGTTTGTTCAGGGAAGATGGTAATCATTAGGGATTAGAGTTGGACAATATTTTAGCAAGATATCTTATGTACTTTATCTGATTTTTTTTTTTTTTTTTTTTTTTTTAGTATTGGTAATACAGTCACCACGAGCTTGCACCTAGAAATGATTCTTTATCCCTTATATGACCTCTCCTGGAGGTTGTACACAGGTCCTGCTGTGGAAAAGAATAATACCCTCGTTTATAAATACAGGGCTGAAGTTGTTTTAGAGAGATTTTATGCAAGTATGGTGCACTTCTAAAACACATGAACTTCAGCTTCAGTAGCTCTGGAATCTGGTGATATGAGCTTTCTAGCTCTGTCTACAGTATTTATGCTCATGGCAGGTTTGCAGCTCTTTATTACAAGGATGGTTTTGAAGTGACACATGCATTTTATTCAGGAGTAACACTGCTGTTTCTCTGTTTTGTGGCCATTGTTTGTGTGCTTTTCTGTTCTAATTTTAAACCTCCTTCTGTATTCTAATTTAGCTGGAGTGTTCAATGTATTCATTTTTACTTTACTTACATGGCTTTCCTATCTCCTAGTGGCTTGATTTCAGAGAGATCTAATAGAGCCAGCTGGCTGAGAAATGGATTTCTCCATTTCACAGGAAAAAGCACTTATTTTAGGAACGTGATTTCTTTTCTCCCTGATTTGAAATGGAAACTAAGTTCAAAATTTTGTATAGAAGTCAGATTATGAAGAAACTTCTTCAGATGTATTTGAAAACAAAACCACAATGCACTTAGTGGTTTGTTTAACATTTTGTGATATTCTCAATGACCATATTAATGTCTTGGTCCCTTTGAATCTAAATTTGTTTTACTGCTCAAAGAAGTGGAAAGGGAAAAGAAGAGGTACCTACAGACACAATAAAGAAAACTCTGCAGCCAAAATGTGAGCTTGTATAGAGCAAGATATAAAACTTCTGTTGAACGTGGCTTTGCCATCACTTCTCCTTTTCATTTAAACTTAAATTTTGAGTAATACTAATAGTGGGTTGAAAATGCAACAAAAACCTGGCAATATTTTTCATCCAAGTAGATTAAAAAAGGATCTTTTTCTTTTTTCCATTTGAAGAAATAGCCTGCCATTGATTTAAATACCATTTCAAATAATGTGTAACATCACTGTGACATAATACTGAATATTTAGTCTTCATTATGTAATTTATGATGAAAGGAATAGTTTAACTTATGTGTTTTATAAAGACTATAATATTACTGTTCACTGCAGTGTCTGGGCACCTCACAAATCCAGGAGTGTGCCTAAAAAACCTTGTTTTGGAAGGAATTGTTATCCTCACAGCTGGTAACAAATGTGACTCTGTGGCTATCCCTGCATTGTGACAGCCACCTCTGCTCTCAGAACTGTGACAGTGCAGAAACATCTGCTCGAGCTGTTAACTTTAAGCTAGGTAGATTGAGTATTGCAGTTTTGTAGCCACAACAGAGTCGTCTTTTATATGTGTTATGCCATATATTTGCATGATTCTCAAATAATCATTTCAAAATGCTTGGTGTCCCCTGCTGTAACACCTCAGCTCCCCACAGGTAGGGCTGCACGTTGGAAATGAGCAAAATTTAAACAGGATTTCATTTTGCATAAAAAGCCTTTGAACTACAGTCGATGGTGCAGAATGGCTTGCATAGGTCCTAGAATCAAGTGTAAAGGGAGAAAGGGAGGGGACAGTCTGCAACAGAATTTATTTGAAGGAAAAAGCCTCTTTTTTTTTTTTTCCACCACAAAATAACTTTCTCAGCTGTAACCATGTAATGTGCCCTCAATCCAGCTAGTTTTTTATGCTGTTGTACATCACCAAGGGCTGCAAATTGCTGTTATGTTACCACTACATTTAGTACTGTGCTCTTATTTAAAATGACTTCTGAGCAGTTGTCTTGATTAGAGCACTTAAATGCATAAATAATGCAGTGGACTTAACAGTGAGGGAAGAAATAGATCAACTGGAGCTGTAATTCTCGAGGATACATTTTTCTCACTTCTTGATTTTATGGATTATTTAAAACTAGTAGCTGTAATCACAACGGTTTTTGTAATGTTTTCATTTAGAATAGTAGCATTTACTTTGATCTGTTGCTATTGTATATAGGAGGTAATCCTGACATTTAGCCTACAGTATCTTTCCCTAATGTACAGACTAACGAAGATTTGCAAGCATTCATTTCCTACTGTTTCCAGAAAATGAACATGAAGTTCAGAACTTGGTAGCTCTTCTCACTAGTTTTGCATGGAGGAAAAGATGTAAAAAATATACAAATAATGCCCAGGTCTTCACCACCAGTGTTGTACCACCAGTATGTTTTCCTTCTCAGTCCTGAGGTGGTGTTTTAGATACTTGTAATAACAAAACTGGCAAAATCATGAGTATTTCTGCAAATGGCATTTCAAAGGGTTAAGGAGTTACACCAGTCCTGATGTACCTGCTAAGGCCTGGGGATGGGCATGTTCTTCTAAGTGAAGAAAGAAAGAAAAAAGCTATACCTTTTCTGAGTTTCTTGTTGTGCATGACAGACTTTGCTATTGAAAATATATGTTCAAACAACACAAAGAGCAGAGTGAGTAGGAGGATTTATTGCAGCCAGTCCTTTTTTCCTGATCATGTGTAGTCCTGCATACCTGATCTTATTTTCCAAAGTACTAAGATAAAGTGTAGCCATCCTCGCTACACATCCTAAGGTGTAGGCTCAAGAAAGCACGTATGACTTCTGTGGAGATGTGACTGAACGGATGGAAGAAGTTGTATGCAGATCCCAGAACCCCTACCCCTATATAAATGCTCCTTTGGCCAGAGGGGGGAAAAAAATAATGAATTTTTCAGTGCAATAATAAATACGAAAAAAGAAAGCAACTCCCCCACCCTTTCAGCTGCCCCAACCTAGGCCGTTTGTTTATTCCCTAGCAGAAGATAAATAACTCCTAAAGGTAAACAACATTTTTTGCCTAAGTTTTGCAATGGCAAACAATTTTTCTGGAATGCAATCAGGTTGAAGGGTGAGGATAATTCTTAAGAAAAGAGTTATGCTTGTTAAACAAGGAAGTGAGATAACAGAACATCAAAGAATTAGTACTAAATCAGGCTACCTCACCAGCAAGAGCGGGATGCAACCAAATAAGATGAAGGCTTCAGAAAGTAGAACATGTAGGAAGGAGTTAATGTTAATTTTTTTGTACGTTTCAGTGCAACTGCAAATAGGATATGTAGAGTAATGAAAAGAAGATAGGTGTATCAGGTGACAGGACTGTTCCCTGTAATTGCAACTTCCCACCTGAAAAATGCTGTCGGTCCTCTCAGTGTAGGGCAGTTAGAGATGGGTGATGGCGGGAGGGAGGGGGAGAAACAAAGCTGATTCAGTGCAACAAGAATGTAGGTGTGTGTATGCCTCTTGTATGCTGTGATGAAAGAAATCGAATGTGAACTTGAATAAAAGGAGCCTTTTTTTTTGCCATGTCACTCCTGTGATGCAATGTATAAGAAGTTTTACATGCCTGCACCTGCAGTAGCTCCTTCCTGGTCCTCCAGTGGCCTGGCTACTTGATTAAGACGGAGAAGACCAAGTTTAATGCATTTCTTAGTCTGATGGATTGTAACTTATTTCTTAGGGCAGTGCTTTCGGTACTGATCTACAGCTAAGCTGGGTTGTTCTCAGTTGTCCTAAGCGGTATTATGGAGTCTGTGTGACCAGTTCAGGTGAGGAGGGGACAAACTGTCACTGAGCCAGGAATAAGTTCTGTTCATTGACTTAATAGAGCTGAACCTCAGGGGAGATAGGCTCCCTTGAGCTAGAGGAGGGACCTTCAGTCTGCTCAGACCTTCAGTCTGTGGAGTTGGTAGAGCCACAGAGGCATGACTGATTTTGTGATTTTAACTATTAAATAACACCTTTATCTTTGAAGATGGCCCAAGGGGGAGGCAAATATTTATTCAGTAGGATGTAAAAACACTCAGTTTTTCAGTTTCAGCAAAGAGCATAAAACATCCATCTCAAGTGGATCTGAATTCATGACCTTTTTTTTCCTCATGCAGCCATTAAATTGGTAACTCCTACTTGTGTAGGTGGAGTCCTTCGGGCTCAGGCCTCTGCCTGGTGGGGGCCTGGGGCAGGAAGGTACTCTTGTGCTGGATGCTCATAAATGATGTGAAGACCAGTGAAATCGATGCACCCTTGGCAAATTATGATTTGGAAGCTCATTATCTCTTTGTGAAACTCATTTTCCAGCCTACTGATTAAGCTTATAAAAGCACAGTTTTAATATGCCTCCTGCTCTGTTTTTAATTCCCTGGCTGACAGTAAAGAATATTCTAACCAACTCTCAGGACAATTTATACTATTCTTTTATCTCAATGGCATATTGATCCTGTTGAACATCCCCTCTGCAAAATAATGAACATGCATCTTAAATCCAGTTCATAGAGGTCATGTAGTGAGCTTCATTTTTTCCTAGGGGGACAGTCTGCAGCTCCATATTCTGATACTGAGTACAACCTAAGAGGAACGGGTCAGGATTCTTATATGGCAAATTTTTTCTGATCTCTTCTTGCTTGTTCTCTCTCCTTGATTATTTTCCTGACACCTGATGCTGTTTGCATTTTGGAGTTACTTCACATTAAATGCTAGAAAATCATCCTAGTAATTAAAACAGGCGCTGTGTTGAAAGAGGAAGAAGCTCTTGGAAGGTGGTCGTAAATCTGTGTGGCCTGAATAAATATGGGAAGCTCTGTGTTTATTGTGCTATTGCGCTTCCTTACTTGCTGTGTTCTTAAATAAAAGGAGCTCTAAAAAACAACAGAAAAAACAAAAGCAAAATAAAAACACCCACAGATTAAAAAACGAAACACCCACACATTAAAAAATAATCCTAAGAGAAGCTCTTAGTGCCATGTCAAACAAACTCCACAAAAAGAAAAGCCCTGTCACACCAGGCGAAGGGACACACAGGTGGATTGTGCAGGTTTGCTGGCATGCTAATGGACATTAAACTCTCATCCTACCTTATGCAGAGATGGCTTTCCTCCTTAGAGAGGCCCAGGCATGTGCACACATATAGTCAGCAGCAGAATGCATTTGGACAAACACCCCCATTTGCTTCATCTCTGTTCAGACTGTTATTGAACATGAGCAGCAACTGGGGCTGTCTGTGTGTAATTTTCCACCATTGTGAGCATGGACTGAGTCTCTGAAAAGGAAATAGCCTTCAGGATTTGCCTCTGGAATAATGGAAAACTCAGGCATGTTTCTTTGCAATGCAAGCTAAACTACCTGTATTTTTCAAACAAATAATTATTGCCGCACTCACCCTATGCTCTGGAGTCTAACAGGCTCCCAGTCATATGAATGAGGCAATCTTTCAGCAACTTAACACTAAACTTGAGAACAGGTGAAATAAGGAAACCACTTAGAGGAAAATAACCTCTCTGTGATGGCCCTTTCTCAGAAATAGAAGATTTGCTGTTCAGCACCAGCAAGTGTGTAGGGAACCAGCTGAATGGGAGAATCTGTCCACTCCTCTAAGTACTTAATGGGACACTTATTTCCTTTTGCTAAAGAAGGGCCGGTGACATCTGCATTTAGTTGAAGAAACGAATAGCAGAGAAACAAGGAAGGGCAATGCTGTAAAGCAAGAGAACCAGATTGATTTTGCTTGCAGGTTGAAAATAGACTTTCTCATTTGAAAATCTGCAAGCCTCAGTAGAAGAGAAATGGTTGAGGTAGTGAAAGATATTAAATATAATCTAGTTGTTAGAGGAAAGGAATATAGGCTCTGGGTTTCGCTAGAAGGTGGAAATGGGCTCAAAAAGGAGTGTCGTGTGGTTAGAGAAAGGGAGAGTGATGCTTAGAGTTAGTATAACAGGAAGAAAGCGTGTATATATTTAGAAATGTTGTTGAAACTGCCGTGATCTTAAAAACAAACTGCAAATTGTTTGGACTATATAAATTTCTATGACTAAAGATGAGATGGAATGAGATAACTATTATTTTTACTTTTGTTACATTTGGGGGGGAAATCAAAATTCTCTATGTAATCCAAGAAGTTTAATTCTAAGTTTATTTTCAGAGTGGATTTTCATCTCTGTTATGGTCAACATGAAAATTATTTTCCAAAACACCCCCGGTAAGTTGAAGTTCACATATGACATGGTACAGATTTCCCTTATGGGGGTCTACAGATCTAAGACAAAGGCAGACAAATTATGAAACAAAATATTTTAATGCAAGAAATTGACTGTTTTTAAAGCTTTTCTACAACACTGAGAACTTATTTCTTGCTACCAAGCAGTCAGTTTTCCGGAAAGCTGGAGAAGCTGACTGTAGTCTCATGTTTTTATTAATCCCAATTCACAATTTGTTACCATTTCTTATTTAAGTTTACCTCTGCTGATACTGAAATGCATCGGTCCTTTGATGTATGATGTTGTGCATTGGTATGACTAACAGGGATTTATGTATCCTAGCTCTATGGTCTTTACCCAGATGAGACTGATGCCAGGGTTATTTACAATCTGTTCAGGTCGTGTTTTTGCCTTTGGTAAAGCTCTGCATAAACTGGATTTGGGTTCTGTGAAATGTTTCAGTGCAAATGTAATTTCATGATCATTTTTTCCTCACATGTGCTCCCCGTTCTGCTAACAGTTTGTGTTTGAGAGACTTAAATTACTGTTGCTTCAGCAAGATAGAAAGGGAACTAGTTAGTTCTCAGGCTGAATGTTGTTTGGTTATTTAAAACTGGTAAACTCTCTCTCTAGATGCCAATAATATAAATAGACATGACACTTTTTAAACCTTGTGTTTGTGTAAGTGTATTTGACTACATCTTGAGAAGAATTTCTCATACAGTATCGATTCTTTTGAAGTATTTTTCCTTGCAGCTACATGAGGTGTTTCTATGTACAGTATGAACATGTAGTAAACTGCTAGTCTGTTAACTGGGTTCTGAATTAAATCTGATCTTTCACACTATTACCCGATTTCTTTCCTGAATGTCATACCAAGGGGCTTTATACTGAGAAACAGCTAGAAAAGTATGTAGGTTTTTAAATGCAAACAAGAATGAGAAACACAAAGCACCTGGAGGAGGGACAGAAAATGTTTATAGGCCTATGCAGTTTCATCATAAGGAGAGATGAATGTACTGGTATGGGCCTGGGTGGAGAAGAGGCAGATAAGAGAGTATGTAATAGCGGTAAACAGATAATTATAAGGTCTAGAGAGGAAACGCATGAGAATGCCTACAAATATATGTCTATATCCCAAATATAAACTAACTTCTGTCAGGTTATGCTTTTAATCATGCATTTTTCCTGAAGGTTTTTGAAACCTTTTGTTTTGAGGTATATTGCAGACTAGATACATGACTAGATAAGCTAATCATGTGTAAGAGTTCCTCTGATCCGAAACAATGGAAATATGTTTTGGCTGAATTGTTCCCTCTAGAAAGCCTTGTAAGTTGCAGAATTCATTTCACGGACCCTCCAGCAATCACTGTGCACCTTCTGAACTTGTTCCTGAAAAGGCTGAGTTCCCCTTAGGAGAGCAATACCTTTAATTTCTAAACTGAGCACGGGAATTCCATGTGAAATATAGAATTGAAGAGTATCTTGTTTTGGAATAGTCTTATTTCTCCTCATGCTTAACAAGTTAGCAGTCTAGTTGAGCTTTGTGGAATTTCTCATTAATGGTGAAGTTTTAATACTGGTGTAAACCTGTCAAAAGAAAATATAGAATATCTCCATAGCTCTATAGAAGAGGATAATTGTGATAAACGTGGCTAAAGATTCTTTCTTTTGCTGATTAATAATAAATAATATTCTTCTTCATTTTCCTAAGAGAAATGCTAATTTGGCAGGCTCTGAAGTTATACAATGGGAATTTGCCCATGCAGAATTTAGCTTACATATGGACTGGTTAAGAGTCTTTGGACTTGCCCCTTTGTTTGGAATTTGTTCTTTTCTACTGAGTTTTTCCATTCTGTTGTAGTCATTGTCTCCTTGTGGATATTTGGGTATCAGCAACAAATTTTGGGTGAGTGGGGGCTTTCCAAATCCTGAAGGAGAGGGGAGGAAAGCTGTTTTTCTCCATGTTGTGTCTCTCTACGTGGAAAGAGAAAGCTCCTTAGATATTAGTTACTACAACTTGTAATCAGGCTGTGTTCAAAAATTCTCTGAAATCATTGCTTAAAAAAATCAGGTCTTCTAATCTCAAGTAATACACAAAACAAATAGTGAGCCAGGCAAAAGTATTTGTGGAATAGAGACAGATTCTGAATTTTTAAATGAACATGTGTATTATAGTAGTAATGAGGTACATTTGGAAAGCTACACTTTGCTTTTTACCTGATAATTTCATAGTGTTGTTGTTTTATTTGCTCTGGCCAGAATAGCTGTTTGGAATCATTTTGAAGCAAGCTTGAAAAAATATTGGATGTTTTACAGAGCAAAAATAATTTCTCGACAAGTGAACTGTGTAAGATCAGAGAATCAAGTAGTTTGGACACATCCCTTCAGGGATTAGTGGTGAAATACTCATTCATTTTTTTTCCTCATGTTAATGAATACAGGGATTTCTTTTTATTTCAGTTTGAAAGAGCAGATAAATAAGCTAAGTTCCAGAGCTCTGGCTAAGCCCAGAGCATGTAGCCACCATTCCTCTGTGCATAGCTGCTGAGATGACCAGCTTCTAGGGTGAGTCTAAGTTTGTAAGGATCTGTCCTGCAGCCTGCTTTGTTGTCTCTTTATTGAAAAACATCGTCTGCAGCAAGAGAAAGATAGGATGACAGCTGTGATGCTGGCAAGGACTCAGTTGTGTGTGCATCCCTGTGTAGGGAAGCAACCCAAATGTTGTGGAAGTTGTAGTTGCTGCCAGTGGAAATGGAGAGAAATTGCACAGGGTGTCTTAAGATGATTTGATGTTTTTAATAAACTCATCTGAAGGCCAAAAGGCAAGGGATAACTTTTGATTTTATAGCTGTCTTAAACTGAGATTCTTGTTTCGGAAACCTACTCAAGGGTAAGACCATACTATAACACTCTTGTTTGTGAAACAGATATTACATCGAGATACTTCATTGTGGACGTGTGAGATGAGGTATCAAACCTGTCTAAACACTTAATATGAAGTAAAAGACATGTCATTGCTGCACATCCCTTGGTCTATCTTTTTATTAGTCCAAGGCTGCTCTAGTCCTTGCTATATTGCGCTATTTATATTGTAAGGTTGGATTTAGTTTTTTGAGTCCTCTCACAGCCAAACCACCGATACTGTTATAGGGTATGTCTGAAAAAAGGACTAGAAACTTAGAGGTGTAAAGAGCCTTTTGGTGCCCTCACAGTGTACTATAAACTGGATCCTTTGTAGAGCAAAATGGCTAAAAACAGACCAAGTTTTGTCTGCTTGGTTTGGGAGCAGCACTGGGCTCTCCCCGCTGGGTCTGGAGCAGCCAGGAATGATCTGCCATTCTCAAGTGCACAGAGCATGAGGATTGTGCGTGAGGGGGCTTGCTGCTCAAGGGGAAATCTGCTTTCCTGCTTTGTTCCCTTGGTAGAGCATTTCTATACGGTAGGGAAGCCAATGTGTTAGGCCAGCACCATGGCTACTCTTTGGGGCTGGCCACGGTTCCCACGGATGTGCTCAGAATTACTTTGATGTCTACCAGGAGTTGGCCTAAGTGAAGGCATGGCAGAGGGAGGGCTTCTCTGTTCTGAAAACCACGCTAAGCACCAAAAAGTCCAGGCACCTCCAAAGCTTCCTCTGTGGTGCCAAAACCTACAGACTGTGGCTTTACCTGACTAAAGGTGTAATGAAAGCTTCCAGGCAGAGATGACTGAAACAAAAACTGAAGGGAGGGAGCAAAAGGAGGCAGGAGGGAGAAGAAAACTACTGTAACAAAAGGGAGTTAAACACCTCCCTCTGCCCCCCTCTAAGTCTCAGAGATCGGGGAGTAGATGTTATGAAGCAGGTTCAGTTTCTAGCAGCTTGATCTTGCCTTTGTATGCAGTTGGCTTTGTGTGCATTGATGTACTGTTTGTAATTATCATTCTGTTGACACCTGTATTCATAATGACACCCCCATATCACATTTTCATCTCAGCGTGAAATGTCGCTCTTTTTGCTTTTGTTTTGTTCGGTACTATGAATTTAGCCCAGAATTGAAAAAAACTAGACACTTCTCACAACACACAACGGGACATTGATAGCCTTGCAGCTTAGTTACTGATCCTATCTCAGTGCTTCCATCTGTCTCCTTCCTCCCACCCCTCTTTTTAAGCAGACAAGGTTTTCCCTCAACAAGCTGATGACAGAATAATTTCCTCAGGTTGATTGTTTGCCCCACATGGACCTCTGGAGATCTTCATACAAGTGGAGAGAAGCAGATCAAAAGGCTGTAAGAAAAAAAAAAAAAAAAAAGGACTGAAAAAAGCCACCATAAAGATCCTGCTCAGGTTTCAGTCTGGTGATGAACAGACTTGTAAAGTATTCTAAGACCTGTCAAATTTTCCCATCTAAAATCCAGACCTA
The DNA here is from genome assembly GCF_040182565.1 of Anser cygnoides. Taxonomy (NCBI): domain Eukaryota; kingdom Metazoa; phylum Chordata; class Aves; order Anseriformes; family Anatidae; genus Anser; species Anser cygnoides. Next base: position 94,195,052 of record NC_089873.1, on the reverse strand, counting down.
TTTTAAAAAGAATTTTCATAATGAGTGTCTCTTTTCCCCCACCAGCAGGCTCAGAGTGCTTTCTGAAAAAGTTCTGCAGGGCAGAGAAGTTGAACACTTGATCACATGCAGGAGCACAGGATAGATGGAGTACAGCTGACTCAACAGCTACAGGCGATTTGGGTAAGTGCCCACCATGTCAACCAGCTAGAACTTTCTAAAATATTGGTAAATGTCAAATTATTTGTAACTTACAAAAAAATAGTTGTCGTTTTAACACTTGCCTGACAAATTTAATCTCACTGGGAAGTCTCAGATGGAGTTGGTTGGGAAAGAGGTCTTTAGGGAACGGCTAATGAAAACAAGAAGGCAAATTAGCATCCAACTATGACAAGATGTTTTTTCTCAATTTATCTTTTACCTAAATGTACCCAGACCAGACCCACACTGTTAATGTGAGGGGAGAAAGGTTAAAAATCCCTTGCAGTGCTGAGTTTACCAATGTATGTCAAACCCGCTCACTTTGCTTTCAGGAGGAAAACAATCAATTGCTTGAGGGAGACAATGTTATCCAAGTTGTGGTGTCAGTGTGCCTGTTCCCACAATCATTGCATTGATGGAAGAAAATTTTGATAAGCGAGACTTATCTGGCTCCCACTGCAATATAATGAAATGGGTTTGCTGATTGGAAATGACATTGTCTCCAGTCACAAAGAAGACTGGATGTGATAATTGCACCACCTTTCATTATTTTTTAAAGTATTAATAATGACAATATATTCTTGAGTAAAAATAGCAGGGATTTGAAATCAAGTCTTCAGTTAAGCTGATGAACTGATACGATCCAAATTGACATAGTTATTCTAATTGCTGTGTGTACTGTGAGAGGAAACTTTATCATGGTCTAAGTGCAGCAGAAGAAGGGACTATTGGCCCTGCTTGTGTGCTTTTGATCAAAGAATTTTTTTTATTAGTGCGTGATGTTTTGTTTTCTTTCAGCTAGGTCTTGAGCAGTATCCCTTAGGCTTATTTTAGACGCTGGCTTGAAAATTACTTCAAGCCTTGTTATAAGTCCAAAACAGCTAGGAGAGGGACTCAAAGCACAGTGAAACAAATATCCATATGCAAATCTTTCATAATAAAAAGTATTTTCTTTTTAAATGTAAGCTTCAGAACAATAAGTGCTCTCTGATTTCAAGTGCTTATGAAACTTGTGGTTCTCTATACTTGGTCAGACCAAGATATTAGCAGCAATATTTACCCTTTATTTGCTTAACTTTTAAGGATCTGATAAGGCTGTACCATACTACAGCAGTATTCTACAGCTTTACTGCATAATTTCTGTTCCTAAAAGTCAGGAAAATGAAGTCATCCCGATAGCATAAACTGTTGCTGCTTTTTGTTGGTGAAGTCTTATTTTAATGGTAACTTTTCAAGCTGCAAACAGATGGCTGCAGTATAATCTACTTGCTAGTGACATCGAGCATTATTTACTGAAGATTTATATTTATATTGCTCTCTTCAAAAGCGTAAAAAGAGTAATTAAGTAGAATGATACTCATTTAGATCTTCATCTGCCCATGTGACTGCAAGGCTCTTGGGGCAGGCAATAGGATTAAGAGTGTTTCATCTCTAGATCGGTGTTTTTTGAATCCAGACCATGATTAGAGGCGACTGAAGGCATTATCATGCAATGACTCTTTAGTGGCCTATATTGAATGATTTGATGGTCTCTGAAAATTTGCTAGCTGATGGAACCCCCATAATGATCAGCAGTCTGAGAAGGAAATGAATAGCCTGAACGTGCATGTGTTGAATAGCTTTTAGCCTAGAAACAACGTGTTCATTCCAGGATTTAGGGCTGGTCTCTGCCCATACTGGGGACCCTGCTCAACCATTGCTTGTGTATTTGTCTAAGATGATCCTGGACTTGCTTTAGTCTCTTACTGATTTTCAAATTGCAACATCTCTTCTAAAAGTGAAAGAGGAACACAATGTGGAACAGGTGCAACAACAAAATCAGCCAATTTTTCTCAATATTCAGAGTAATTAACCAATGACTCAAACTCTGTAGTCATTGTGCTCATTGCAGATACTTCTGCATACCAGTCTGTAGGTGAGTGCTGTAAGCCTCATGGTAAAGTGATGGTCCTTGTTTTGTAATCAGTCTCTTTTAACTATGGAATTTCTTTCTTGTTTATAATGCTCTGTGACCAAAGTGAGAAATCCAAAATAATTTTAATTTTATGATGCTAATCAGATATGCAGTGACTTTAATAGGAAGTATGTTTTCAGTTATATTCTTGCCTTTTCATGTTGAAGCTAACTCTGCGCAAAGTTGCACTATGAATCTAACTTCGAACTCACAAGATTAAGGAGAAATGTAGAGCGAAGTGCAAAACACCAGATTATGAATTTTAATAATGAAAAGGAGGTCTTGCTTTGTTAAGGACTTCCACATCTGGGTTAAAATTATCTTTTTTGAGATGACTGCAATAGTCTTCAAATCCTATACTGAATTTGCTTTCTTTCTCTATCTCCTTTTGATGTATATTTTTTTCTTATGTAGTAGACAACATAAAGAGTATAAAAGTGAGAAGAGAATTTTTAAATTTAATTGAATTTGATTTTTTAAATTCCAGTCCGAAGATATGACCATTGATTACTTGCTTCAGACCAGTTTTGCATGTCATAGAATCACAGAATCATTAAGGTTGGCTCTCAAATCTGCTCTCAGTGATGGCATTCTGCACTTCATATCTGTGTGAATGTCCCGTGGGAAACAATGATTAATCTTGCAGGTTGGGAGAACAGCATAGAAATCTTTCCTGTGTGGCTCAGGACAAGTAATTTATTTTTTTATATATCTGAAGCTTTTAGTCGTTTTTTGCTTTCACAGTTTATTGAGGAATCCGAGAATCATGGAGTCAAACATTTCAAACAAATTTGATTTTTTTTTTTTTTAGCTTGCCTATCAGATGCTTAATATTTAGGTACTTTTCTTATATGTTATGATGAATATTATTTGGAAAACACTAGTGTTCTCAAAGGCCTTAGGCTGTTAAAACAAATGTCTGAAGGAGTTTTAACAATATCTTTGAAATGCAGGAATAAAGATCTAAGTAGACTATTCAGATGATCTGTGTGGGAGGAAAAAAAAGCGTGTGTTCTGGTGATATTTAAGTAAAATCAAACTGTTTGTTAAGCATAACTACAATAAAAACAGTATGGAATGGGGTAAACTCATTTGTATTTCACTAGTGGATGTAGGAAACAACTAGAGTAACTCTCATGCTTGGCACAGAATAGCAGGTCAACAGTTTGATCCATGTTTTCAACAAATGGATCTACTAACTCAGTGTATGGCTTGTTCAAAAATAGTTATTTTAAAACGCTTTAGCTGTTTCGCTTCTAGTCTCATATCTCCTTGGAAGGTATTGTGCTACTTTGTATGAATCTCTTGGAAATATTTAATGTAGTCATATTCTTCATTTGATCACTGTTTCTCTTTTTACCTTTTAAGTATGCAGTGAGTTTCTATTCAGACCATACTACAAAAAAAATTAAAAAAAAAATCTCAGTGTACTCAAGGATTTGTTGTAACAGCAAATAAAGACATGTATGCTAGAGTACATTATTTAAATTATTAAGAATGTTTTGAGGTGTTAAAAGATTGTTTTAACAGCTTATAGGCAGTATGGCACACTGATTACATTTTCCTAGCCTTCAGACAGGTAAAATAAAAAGCAAGTTTTAGCTGGAGTTTTGCCTGTTAAGGGCTATGAGAAGCTGCGGATGTACCAAGGCTGCTATGATCTCTATGCATATTTGCTGACTTTATAGGTTGAAGGACACTTTATGGCTGTAAGGCTTTTGTATTATCTACCCAACAAACACATTTAACTCTCATTAACAGTAATAAGGTACACAAAAATAACCAAAGCTATGTCTTTGGGAATAAGATCTGGATTTTCAGATCTGTGTTCAGGGTTTAGAATGGTTTTAGAATGGTTATTTCACTTCAATTCAGAAGAAAGCTATGTATTACTTCAACATATTTTAGGGTCTTCATTTTCAGTTGCCCGTATAGTGTGCTGATCTAGATTTAAAGTCTACAGTGTCCAAAAATGAGACTGAACACATTTTTGGACTTGTTTTTTTGAAAAAAGTACAAAAAATTTAGTTTTATCCTAAAGCTTATGAAATTTTGATTTTCCAGTCCCTTTACAACAACCTTTCACATAGGATTAAAAAGAAGGGACAGATAAAGAGGCATTGATCTTCCACAAAAGGAATCCACACCAAAATTACTAGACTTGAATCTGGAAGGTGGTTTCTTCAGAAAGACATTAAATGTTCTTAGTTTTATTATTTCCTTGTATGTGTTGTGACATTACACTTGAACTCCAGTGCATAGTACCGTCAAATGCTGTAACTTTGGGAACATCCAGTTTGTTTTTCAGGTTTCTGTCATCAGCTTTTGGTTTAAGAAAGTGCTGGTCTTCAAAATCTGATATGTGTCTGTATGTGTATATACATATGTTATGTATATGTGTATATCTCTATATTTTCAGGTTTGTAGATTTTACTTGATCTCAGAAATAGTGTGGCACTGAAGTCTGAAGTCAGAGGAATCTGCAAGAAAAGAAATTCTGTATTTCCAAGTCTTGAGAACAAATATTATCCACAAGTGGGGGGAAATCTATAAGTTGAAACCCGTCCCTAAAAAGTTCTTTGCATCTTGGGTGCCCTTTTTTAATGTCACATTCCTTTAGAAAAAGAATTATCAACATTTCATGAGCTTGTTTTCAAAACAGATACTATAAATGTCCAAATCCTATTTCATCTGTGTGAGAAGAGCTAAGGATGTAAAAAAGGCAGTGATAGAGAAAACATGATCTGGATAATTTGTTACAATGGGATGTGCCAGTTAAATGAGAAAGTTCCACTGGAGGACTGGACATAGAGTTATTTTTCTGGTTTTGTTTGTCAGGTTACTTTTAAATGCAAATGACCTGGTACACACCTGTAAGGAAAACACTTCTGGAAGATCTGATGGAGGTGCAATTAACATGCTCCACAACTTCAGTGCAGATGCAGAAGCAAGTGCAGCAGCAGGACGGACATGAACCAAAAAGACAAGGAACTATTCTGTCATGAGATGACTATGAGAAATAGTATGCATTGAACAATATAACTTGAAAATATTTTTGAGTAAAAGCAATAATTTTTCTATTCCATTACTTGTAGAGACCTAATGTATGTTGCTAGAAACCATTTAGGCAGTTACTAGATCTGTATGAAAACACTTGTAAATGGAACACTTATTCCACTAACTTTATTATGCACTTATCACATCTATAATTTTCTTTCAGAAATTTTCATTATTCCCATTAACTGTTCTTTTTGAAAGACTTACCCTGTCAAGAGACATAAATATCACCATATTATTTTGCAGCACTGCCACACCCCATAAATGGAAAATTAAGAACAAGCAGTAGGTTATAAACTGTTGTTATATAAGATGAATATTTGAAATAAATAATATGCTCAAGTCAGCACTAGCTCACAAATGAATTTCAATAAAAATGAAGGGCTGAATCAGTAGGGAATGCTGTTGACAATGGAAAATTTTTGAAGATCATTCTGAAGAGGATGGATGAACAAGAGAATTGAGTGTCAGGTAATGAAAGGAATGAAGTGGGAATTTAGGTAGGTAACTGTTCCACAGAATTTCTAAATGGAATGCAAAATAGATTTTATTTAAATTGTAGACATCTTTACTTTTTGTAAATATAATAAAAAATTTGTAAAATAATAATTGAATTGAGGAATGCATGTTGAAACTATTACCTCTTTGTATCCTTCAATGATATACAGCACAGAACAGCAAGACCTGCAGTTATGACTCTGTGCTGAATATATATATGTATAATATATATATATATATAAAATATAAAACCTTCAGTTCAGCAGAGACTCATACCCTGGCTACTTCAGCATTCTGAAAGCTTAGTGTCATTTTATTACATTGAAACCCAAATACGTTGGGCTGTTTTTCCACTGAACTGGCGGGTTTAGAAATCTAAATGATCCACAGTCTCTCAATCTCTGAAATAATTTAACGAACCATGTTTGGTAAGTCTTCAAATCCCTGTCTTTTTTGTCTGTAATTGTCTTTTAAATCTGTTCTACTGTGAATACTTAAGAGAGTTGCCATGTGAACTTCTTTTGGTGTTGACTGAAGTCTTGTACACAGACCTTACCTCCATCCCCAAGTCAATGAAAAGAACTGTTCACTTGCTAAATAGAAAATATCAATCCTTGTTTTGAAGGTGTCCTTAGGTGGATGGGTGGAGGCAGAAACATTTGGAAGTGAAATCATTTAAGTGACTATGAAAGGATTTTCTGAGGTGGCTTGGAGGTTTCGGTGAGTCCAAGCACTATACTGAATGTCATAAAACACAGTAAATCACGTACACATGGAAAGGTCCTTGATGATGCTCAGCAGAGAAAAGTGGAGAATGAAGTCTGAAGAAAACAGAAAAGTACTTTGGGTACAGTAGTGAAACCTAGGGTGGGTTTTTTCAGCAAAGAGTTCCATAGAAAGGATCACATTTTCCTTGCAGTGTGTGTTGATGTGTTCAGGATCATGAAAATGTCTTTTTAACAGACAAATATACTCGCTGCTTGCTGGACCAGAGAAGCATACTGTTTTGGAAAACACCTAGAACTGTATTCCTCAAAAATGGCTCTAAGAACTCAGTGCCTTATTAAGAGGAATTAAAAAAGGGCAGACACAAATCTTTCACGTAAGCATGTTGACTGATGGCTTATAAACAACCCTATTCTTGACACTTGAGTTTTACCCGTTTTTGTAGATTTTTTTTTCATTTCATGCATGTACAGACAAGAAGTGCCATTTTGATGAAACTTTATGCTTTTTTATTTGGATGAAATATTGAGGTTTTAGCATTTTTGATTGAGAAATTGCTAGAGACATTTAAGAGCAAGTTGAATGAGCAGGTACGACTACCTTGATTCGTACTGAGGTAAACGGATAGGTGAGGTTGACCTCTTGGGTGTTTTTCTAGTCCTGCATTCTCTCACAAGAAATAATAATAACAATAAAAAAGGCACATTGCTACTTATTTAACTGAAATCAGCAGGAGTCAGCCCAACTGGTGATGTGGAATCTGCATGCTGATCCGTCTGCAGATGAGTGAGTAGTTGGGGAGCAAGTTAGATGTAAGCGGTGGCGTTAAAATCTGACTTGCTCTGAATGCAGCTAGAGAACTAATGCTATAAATACTTAATGTCTTAATTCAGTTTTGGTCCTTAGCAATCATCTCTCCTTCCTCTGAAACACAGCAGCAGAAGTTAAGTTTAATAATTAAAATTTTAGAGTTTACTTATAAGCTCTGCTTTTCATCTAAAATAATAGCTAAGCTACAGCTTTGTCAGTGTCATCTTTCATTAAATTCTTTTCAAACGGCTTTTTTTTTGGTAGCAAAAAATACTGTAGCAGTTAGAAAATTGAAGTCAGATTTAGATCTTAGTAAATTGCCCTTGATTTATACCGTTGTAACAGACATCAGAAACTAGCTCATATACAACAGAACAGTAATAGCCACTTTATCCAAGTAACTGTTGTACAAGCAGAGGTGAGGATCCAGTACACTGGAGAAATGTCAATTTTCCAAACTAAAAACGTTTCTTCCAAAACAGTTTGAATTTTCATGGGTTAAAAAAAAACACAAAACAACACAACTTATTCTGAGGAAAGGGTAAGGAGTTCATAAAAATGCAGAGGTTTCATAGCAAACCAGTTAGGAATTTTAATTTCTTTTCTCTCCTAATTCTTCATCAGCATTAGCTGTGTGTGCTGTCAACCTCCACAGAAGTCTAACTGAAAAAGAACAGAGGGTCAAAGAGTCATTTCATTTAGCTTTTTATCCCCCTGAAACTAAAAGGAGGTTGCCTTGTTTGCTATAGGTCACACTTCGATCGAGAAGTTGTGCAGGTGTTACATAATGAAATTGCTTTTGGATAGGATAGCAGAAATTACACCTGACTTATTAAGAATAGAATAGTTCCAGTTGGATGGGATATACAAAGGCCAAGTCCCAGTGACTACATGCATGCTTACAAGGAACCTGGTGTTTCCAATTCCAATTTTTTATCCTAGGTACTTCCAAGCAGAATTATGTAGGAGTGAATGGCTGGACTCCCCCGGTGATAAATGGACATCTCTTTGGTTTCCTTAGGTAGATTGTGGCTCACTGCTTTGTTCTTGCTGGTTTGTTTGCTGCCAAGGAGCATTTGGGAGTGTCTTTTGTGGGTCCCTCTCTCCATGCAGGACTTAAATCCCAGGTTTATTTGCCAGGAGCCCAGTTTGAAAATTAGGGGAAGTTTTTGCATTAATATGAGTAGGCTTTAGCTCAGACCCCTGTACAGCCACAAATGGTCCTGTTACAAGACCTGGGGTTTGTCTCAAATATTCTCTCTCTGCCAGCTTTTTCCATGCCTGCATGGAGGTGGTGTTGTGTCTGTGGAGTTGATAAATGTTCTTTGTCTTTTTGGAGAAAGGTGGTGATCGGTGTCTGTAGCTGTAGTGTTGGAGGAAGCAAATCTCCTAAATCTCAGAATTGCTTGGTTCCTGTGTATGAAAAGAGTATTGGTGTATCTGAGTTCCAGGTCAGCAGAGATTTTATGATCATTTAAGAAAAAGAAAAAGAAAACAAAAATAAACAAAAAAACAACCAAGGAATGAGACTTAGGTTCGTGCAAAAAACCCTTGATATTTGATATTCTGGGATATTTTTGACAGATGTGTGAATCAGATGTGTTTTTCATTGTGCTAAATATCATAGGTATTACACCTTGGAGGTTTCCTCCCAGGAAGAGTAATTACTCAAGATATTAATAATTCATGCATTCTGACCTTCTAGTCTGGTTGCCAGGTATGATTCAAGTAGATGTAATTTCTATGCCAACTCTGTACATGAGCTCAATACAATTGTATGCATGCTTCAAAGAACAGATTTTTGGCAATTAGATATGGACTGATTTCATTCTAGGACCGTGAGTCTGAGAAGTGCTCAACAAGCCATTTATCCATACAGTTTTCAAGGACTTGGCTGAAATAAAACTATTGTTCTGTTTAATTTATCTTTCTCACTGGCTTTTTTACATTGAAATTTTTAAAAAACACCCTGCATTTAAATACGTAAGCACTTTTCAAATCTATTAATATATTTTAGGGAAGGTTTTCCTTTTTTATATCGTCCTTGAGTATCTCTTTTGCCACAAGTTATGATTAAAATCTGTAGAAGTTAATAGAAATTATTCATTATTCAGAAGTAGAGAAATGGGCCCAGCTGCCTGTGGCCACTTTCCCATACATTTGTGAGCTTTATTCCAGATTCCTTTGCTGGAGGCCATCACCTCCCGAGTGGTTAAATGTCTGCAGTAAGCATCTTGAATGCAATGAGCAGATGTGTGTAATAACCACCTAATGTTTTGCTAGGTTTTGCAATGGAACAGGTATGGTTTCTGCTCCTGCTGACGACTAAAGTGCTTTCGGTGACTGCTCAGTTCAATGGATACAACTGTGATGCTAACCTCCATAGCAGGTTTCCTGGTAAGTGTTTAATAGACTTTTTTCTAAATGGCTTCTTTATTGTCTTGGTTCAAAGCAGTGCTTATTTTTAAATACAGAGCTTTAAATCTGTCTGAAGCCTGGGGGTAGGGCTTCACATTAAGAGAGTGTTAACTATCTGAGTGACAATAAAATTGCTCTAACGTTATGTTTAACGCTCTTTTTAATTGCACAATGGGTCAAATTCAGCCTAGTATTAACAAATACAACTCCTCTCACATAAGCTGTGTTTGACCTGCTTTTGCTAGGGCTCTGTCCTGTCCAAGAAATTTATCAGAGGTCATGGTGTTTTAAATGTTCTTTATAGGTTTAAGAGTTTGACACTTCTATCTGGGTTTTCTTTCATGTTTTGTCTGTGTGAGTTACTTATGTACTTTTATTGAAATACAGGAATATATGCCAATTTTCACACAAAATGAAGTTGATGGTAAAATTCAGTGCCTCATTTCAACATTAAGCTCTTGTTTAGGAGCAGGTGAAGCAATGAGACTTATCTATAGATGACCTACATTCATGCCTTAAGAAAATGGGAATTAAGTTGTTCTGGGGACATCAGATGTCTGGAGCTGTTAATACAGTCAGAAATAAAATTGCATTTTGATCTTAGCAATACATATATGGATTTACTCAGCTAAAGAATCTTTTTAGTCTGTTATATGGCTTATCCTTCTGCCTCCATCGTTTCTTGGACAGAATAACAACAATATGAGTCTGATTTTGACTGATTCACATCTTGTGTTTCTAAGGTAGTGATTGAATCAAATGGTACCATGATGATCTCTCTGTTTAGTATTATGCTGTAATACCTTTCAGTGTTGTTTTCAAATAATTATAGTGATGATTTTGCTTCAGGAAGGATCAGCCCTTTTTATTAAATTTAAGTTGGTAGAAAGCATACATGTTTTCAGTTTCCTATTACATCACACTGCTAGGTGGTTTGCTGACATGAAGACCAACAGTGGGTTTGAATCTTTCACTTGATTGATGTGAATATGAAAAATAGAGAAATACAAGATGTGAAAAGGATCAATTTTTTTTTCTTTCTGTGGCAAAAATCATTGTTTAGCTGAGTATTTTATGAACTATATTTCTGTTCTTAGAGCTTTACAGACTTGCCTCAAAATTGTGGGTGAATTGGACCCACCTGCCTCAGATCTGCCTTACATAGTTTTTCATGCAACTTTTTTCCCGTTTCAGGCTTCTTGAGAGGATTGCAACCACTAGAGGGAGGCTTAGATTCTTCTTTCTGTGCTCTGTAAAAGCTTCTCTGGTCACCTTTTTGCACTAAGCCTGTGCCAAGGTTTTATATTTGCTATGTGATACCCATGAACTGAATCCAGCTCTTATTTGGAGATTTAGGGGCCACTTGCAGTTCTTTCTCATACTAATGGTTATATCAGATTCCATGCCTGATGAATCTCAGGGAGTCAGGGGCACATCTGTTTAGGCTACAAGTACACAGATTTTTTTAAAGTCAATTCTAATCACGCTGTTCTGCACATGGCAGCTGAGAGTTGAGTTCTGCTCTTTCTTGTTTGTGATCTCAAACAGCACAGATTCAAAGGTTGGAATTTAATCAAAACTCAGGGCTGAAGAAAAAATTCTGGTTATGTTAGCCATTCATTTGAGTTAGAGGTAAAAACCCAGAAAACAAAAAACCCTGTTGTCCTCAAATCTGGCAGGTATTTTTGGTGTTCAGGAGGGACTGCTAGGTAACATACAGGGGCTAGTGGATCCTGCTGGAGCTCTCTTTTATGGGTTCAAGAAACCCAGAGGATGGGTGAGAGCCTCTGCTGGAAGAGGGGGCTCGCTCGTGCTCTGGTCACTTCCGTGGCACATGGCTCAGGCTGTGGTTTTGTGTGTGTGCAGGCCTCACTGCCTTCCGAGGTCAAGTGTAAGGGAAGCAGGGAATGAGGGGTCAAAAAAGAGAATGTTTCAAACAAGCGTCTCTGAGACACAGATATTGCCTGCAGGGCCTGGTTATAGGCAGAATTTTCTTCTCCATTCCTTATTCGTTCCTCATTAGAAATGTTTTTGTCAGCTGAAGTTCCGAACATGGGGTGAGAGTGTACTTTCTAGATGAGGCCTGTGGTGTGCAAGTACCACAGAGGCCATTGATTTTTTTTTTTGGAAGTTGTTTGCTCTTTTACTTAACGCTGTGAAGAACAGAAGTTTAGGAAGCTTGTCTTCAGCAAAGATGAGGAATTAAGTCTTCTTAAAGGACCCTTAGAGCTCATCCATTTTTCATTTGTTTGTGCTTTTATCATTTATTGCTTAGGTGACTTTTTGCATCGGGATGATGCTGCATAAGTAGTTTGATAAATAACCAGACAGGGCTCTTCCTGCAGCTTGCAGGTTTTACAGTGTAAGTATGAGATAATTAGAAGGATTCAAGAAAAAAATGTATTTGGTAGATGGAAAATACTTTGACTTTTTGTACTGTAAGGTAGACATATTCTACAGCATGTAATAAGGTCAAATCCTGCCATCCTTCAGAGAGTCGCCTGGATGAAAAACTTTAGTTCTGCATTGCAGCAGAGCATAGCTTTTAGAAGGCTTTTGGCGTGTACAGCCACGTCAGTACAGCTGTCTTCAGATGGGAAACACAACTTTGATTCAGGGGCTCTTGCCGTAAGTGCATACCGAAACTTAGTAAAGCTAGTTCATCTCCAGAATATACTGCCACTTTTTCTCATGCACTATGCATTTTAATTCACCACTGAAGCAGGAATTCGATCAAGAGGAGGCTTGTGCAGAGAGGCTGGTTTTGACCTATAAATGTCCTATAAATACTTCTGGTGAAATGACTTTTCTCAACAGCGTTCTGGCAAACTCTTATCCTCCGCAGGTATTTCTGTCTGCTCTATGGCAAATCTTGGCAGTGAATGGAGGGGTACCAGGGAGCGGAGCTGTCAACATTCGGCTTGTGTTGCCATGAGTCCACCCGTGACTCGATGGTGTCTGTTACTGCAGTATCTGTGTACCTCATGAGCTGTGCTCTGTTTTGCACAGGACACTTGTGATTAAGGTTGACTCAGAAAACCAGAAGCCTTTACTGCAGGAATGAAACTATTTTTGTTTAAATGTGCATAGGTAGGGATAATGTTTAACTTTCTAAATTCACAAGAAATTTGCTGGGTGTTGATAGTCTTAAGAGACATTAGATCCGTTTGCATCTAGTTTCAGATTCACTTCTGAACAAATACCATGTTTGAGTTGCAGAGTGAACAAATGTGATGATAATACTTCCTTGTAAAGCTTGAGCAAAACTTCAGTCTGGGAAAGCAGCTTATCCTCCTGTATAATGCTAAGGATGCTTTTGTACTGTAGAGTTCTCATTTCATTAGTGTCAAGTGAGAATTTTGCCAAGTGGTAAAGGTACTTTAACAGGAAAAGTAACACCCTGCTTTTTAAAAGACTTGAAGTGAGTTATAAAATTAAGTGAGCTAGTTTATATTACATCCTGAGATTTATTACAATCTGTTCGTTGCTTTGAGCAAGCGTGAAAGCATGTTATTTATTTACTTTTTCTGTACTATTCCCTCTACCTTAGTATACCCATTAAGTGGGTTATAACAACCCTCTAGTAGTGGATACCAAAGCGTGCATCTTGATTTTTGTACATTATTTTAGTGGAAATAAGTGTACGTACAAACCAGGAGAATATCATGCTGCGTCACTTCAACTTAAGTTTTTGCCTCCAGTATCTTTCTGCCCAAATTTACACCCAGCGAGTAACATTTATCACCGCATTAGCTAAGGCCAGAGTTTAGCCTGTTATTTCCTGTACTTGATTGTTTTGGCTTTAAAGCCACCATTAAAGCTGTCTAAATTAAACTGCTTGTGCTTCTGTACCATGGGGGAAGAGCTAGTTCATTGTAATAGAGATTTCATTTCCTCTCTGTTGTGTCAGTGCAGTGAAACAATTCATTTCAGCAGGCTTAATGGTATGGTATTGACTGAAGTTGTTTTTACAATTTTTAATAGCACTTAATCTTTAAGCGGGTGTAATAAATGAGTTGTTATATAAAGGAGTAGTGTCTGTGTTGAACATGATGCAGTACACCTTTTCACAGAGCACTAGGGGAAAAAATAAATGCTTCCCCCCCTTCCCCATCATCTAATTGCAAGGAGAAGAGCTTGCTTATAGAAAAGTTATATAATAGCTAGCTCTGGACTCAAACTATTCCTTGTTCCTATATCCTAACCTGATTCTTTTCTACTCAAATACATAAAAATCTTCAGAATTTTCAGATAAAGGGTCAAATTCATCCCAAGGAGTTCTTTTGCTGCTGTTCAAAAACTGATCAGTTGTAACAGTTGCTATTTCCTAGGTCTTTTTAAATTGCCATAATGTACAGAATGACAGATTGCAAGACACCTTGTGGTTTCAGTCATTGTCTTCTGCACAGCCTGAGACTGTGGTCTGGTACAAAGTGGACTCCAGACAACCTCAAGTGCACATGACTTCCATGCCAGATGTCATCTGGAGCGGGCTGGAGGGCAGAACTCAGCCTCCCAAGTTTCTCAAAATTGCTGGGAATTACTGTTTCAGAAAAGGACTGTTTAATCTAACTCCAAATATATAACCACTTGCTGTTTTCCAGTCCGTTGCAGTGCTTCGGTTTATGGATGTAATACTGAATGACTTGCTGGGGAAGTTTGGAGTACTGTTTCTTTTTGCATGGTAGACTACATTTACTGTGTTAATTCTTGTTTTTCTTCAGTGAATTTGTAGATTCAAATATATCTTTTTTATTTTTTTTATTTTTTTATTCTTTTTTCAGAATAAAGCAATTCTGACCCCTTATGTTCTAATATTTTTCTGTGACTGGGGTCTAAAAATTGATTTGATCAGAAGGTGCAACACTAGACTAATTGCTGCAGTACTTATGTTTGTTGAAAAGCATCTTCTTACATCTTTTCCTGTCTTATTTTTGTGCAGCTGAACGAGATATCAATGTTTTCTGTGGAGTGCAGACCATTACTATGAAGATAAATTTTTGCACAGTTCTTTTCTCTGGTTATTCTGAAACAGATCTGGCTCTGAATGGGAAACATGGGGATGCTCACTGCAGGGGGTTCATCAACAACAACACCTTTCCAGCAGTGGTCATTTTCATCATCAATCTGAGTACTTTGGAATCCTGTGGAAACACTTTAGTGGTAAGATGAGATCAAAGTGAAATGGTAGCATGGATGTTTATGCATAGGATCAAGCGAATGCCCTGACAGCATTGTATATTTTACAGATAATGTTTACGTCGTCTTTCCTAGTTAGCAATATAACATGTACATTATATTTTCTTCACAAGAAAACAAAGTCAATAATTTATTTTGATTTCTAATTAGGAAATATGGTGGGACAAGCTTGCCCTGTGATTACATAGGACACTTTTTTATTGCAGTAATTTTTTCAGTGGAAAAGGGGATTTTTGCGAGCCATTCTTAAAACCTTTGAGCGTGTCTTGTTTTGCTGAAACTTTTCAAATACCTACTTGTGAAATGAAAGAAAAATATTTTTAAGAGTTGGTTGATCAGGTGAGAGTTATAGATTGGGTACCTCTGCACTCTCACAGGAGAGGACTTGCTGAATGATACTATATGCTCTGTGATAAGGCAGGGATTTCAGGCTGAAAGTCACAGGGGGAATATTCCAGCCAGAGGACCCAACCCCAAGAGAGGAAGCTAACAGTAGGCATCTTTGCAAGTAGTGCTCTCCGTGTAAAATCACAGCTATATTTAGAACTGCCTGGCAACAAACTGAAGTTTTCAAGCAAAAATTTGAAAGAATGTTTGACCAAAACAAAAAAAACAAAACAAAAAAAATCGAACATATACAGAACATAAAATATTACCTATGTGCTCAATTCATGAGAAAAAAAAGACAAGATGTAGGACTGATGTTCAGACTTACACATTCAGCTTCAATCTTTGATCACTGTATCAAACTATTTATGAATGACTTATAAAAATGTATTCTTTTTTAAGGCTCATCTGGTGTCTGGAATTCATACTCATACTTAGTTACCTGTCAGTTTTCATAACAACCCTGCTGCTTTCAGTTACTAATAATTTTTTCAAATTGTGCTGAATTGTTCAATATGCTCTCTGACCTGTTTGCCAGAGGCTGAGTTTTATTTTGAACTGTTTGTTATTTGAACAAAAACAGTTCAGTGAACTCAAGATTCTTTCCCCAGCCTCTCTGAAAAGCTACCATGACTTGCGGTAGGAGAGCTTGACAGGAAGGAACCTCTTGCTCTTCCTGTGGAGTTGGTCATAACCTCCTGGAGCTTGCTGTTTGATTACAACTGTAAGAGCTTGCTGTCTGATCAGTCCAAATAAATGCAGATTGGGGCTCCCATAAGGCTGCACAGGATACAGAGATCAAGCAGTAGCTGCTAAAAATTTGACAAGAATTTCCCCTCACCTGGTCTAAGTTTTTGTATGCTGTGCCAAGAAGAGGATGAAGGAGCAGGTAGTGTTATGTTCTTACTATGGAGTAGGACAAAGGGAAGGTAGCATTTTGGGCAGATCTCAGATAAAATACAGGTCTGCAGTATTGGAGACAAATTTTTTTATTTTGGGGGGATGGGGTGGGGAGAAAGCCAAACAGCAGTAGCTGGTTACCCCTGTGCTCTAGGCTGTGTTTCTTAGGCAAGGGACAGATTCTAGGAAATCTGATATTCAGCGTTTTCCTTCAATTTATGGAATGACTAGCCACGTACCGTTGGCAAAGTGCATAGTTGTGTATCTTCCACCAGACTTCCCTGTAGCTAAACAATCAATATACCTGCTGCATATCCTGTGCTACTACAAAATGCTGCAGCTCATGGGCACCTCAGGGTGACTCTTCTAAGTGATGAAATGGCTTTTAAAGAAATTGCATGCTATAAAACTGTGGAAAGTGTTTGTTTTGTTGATATAGTGCAGAAGCTAATACAATGCTACAGCTGAAGTCCAGTGCCATGTTTATCTGGCTTTATTGTGTTTGTGCCTAATGAGAAAGTAATTTGGGACGTATTTATTTGCTGTTCTCACAAACCATCCCTTCATTCAGATTAGATGGAGTGGGGCAGGTTGCTACCAGGAGGAAAGGGTCTGCTTTCTGGAGAGCTATTTGTTTTACTGGCTCAGCAGTTTGTGAGCCTGAGCAATGCACCAGAACACAGTCCAGGGACTGAATTAGGGTTGTATTGGCATCCTCAAATGAGGCATTATCTGATTTTACATTAAATATCTAACTTGCATTTATGGCAGTTTTTCTTTCTGCTTAGTTTATCATTTAGAGATGTATAATGTAGGCAAAAACACAGATGCAAAGTTCAGCTGCTTGGTTTGTATCTGCTTATAAAGTAAATTGGCTTTGTCAAAAATAAACATTGAGTGACTAGGTATTGTTTCTGTAAATAAAATTGTTTGTGTATCTACTTCATAGTTATTTAACCATAATAGAAAAGTTCCTTCAGCTTTTCCCAGTAAGTCATGTGAATTCATTGGGAATGTGCAGAGAAACAGTTTGTACCTGGATTCATCAGTTTTATTCAAATGTTGCTTGAGCCCATGTTTTAGGATCAGCAGTATCCCCTGTGAACTGTATGTGCTTGATCTCGGGGAGGTGAGAAACAGAACACAGGCAACATGGTGTTAATAAATCAAATTCATGTTTGAAAGATCTTCCTGAAGATATTTCTGGGTAAATGATGGTCTAAGACATCAGTATTCTTAGGCATATCTCTTGTTCCATGCTCAACTTTCTGGTAATATTTCTTTTCTATCTCCCTCAATAGGTGTCCTCAGCTCGAGGTATCAGTGCTTATGGGAATACCTCAGTGATACAGATAGGTAATGTTTCGGGCTATATAGATACACCAGACCCACCAACGATTATCAGCTATTTACCTGGGCTTCTGTATAAATTTAGCTGTAGCTATCCACTGGAATACCTGGTTAACAATACCCAGCTTGCTTCGTAAGTGTGCTTTTCATTCCTATGTGTTTCATTCCCATGTCTGCATAAGCCCATGTGTGCATATATATACATATACAGATGTGCACACCTGAATATATGCATGCTATAGCAGTACTGTCAACAATAGTGATACTTAACTTTGTAAAACAGTGAAGGGAAAGAAGAGGTGGTACAAAGGAGAAAAACTTCAGTAGCATAACTCTGTAAGATAACATAGTTTAATGAAGACCTGCTTTTGTCTTAGTTGATGCAAAAGTTGCCTTAAAATTATGGTTTTCTGATGACAAAATGGTAGCAACAAACATGAAAATTCTTCATGAAATTGTTTGTAAGTTTGTGAGTATAGAGAAAATATTTCCATGAGTAGACCCTATATATCATGAAAAGCTGGTTCCTTTTTGTCACTTGGCCTCTCTGCTAATTATTTTTCTGATTCATGTTTTCAACAGTATCTATTATTTTCCATATAGTTAAGGTTCTGTCAGTGTTTCCACTATAAATTTCTATTTTTGAAGTTTATAACACAAATGTGTAAATTAACTCCTTTTGATATAGCTCATTGAGATTTTTAATGATAAAAAAAAAAGAACACAGAAGTGTGGAAAGACAAACTGTATTCTTTGATCTTCACAATGATTTCTGGTTCTGTTGTAGGTCATCAGCTGCTATTTCTGTAAGAGAGAACAATGGTACATTTATCAGTACTTTGAATTTGTTGCTTTACAATGTGAGTATAAAACACAGTAACACGACCTAGACTAAATCTGTCTCTGTTCTGTGGGTGCAAGCTGGATTAGCACAGCAAAATGTAGACTTCCCTTCATTTGGCGTTATTACTCTCCCATTTCTCCCATGAAGGACCAAGACCACCTTCTGGGCAGTTTTCATCTACATTCCCTTGTCCTTTTTGTTTGCATGTGCCTCTTGTCTTGTATTTATATGGCTGTTTTTTGAGGACACACACAGTCTTTATTCTGTATTTATACAGTCCCTCAGTTTGCAGCTCTGGCTTTTAGGTTCTACTGCAATGCAAATAATCAGTTGTAGTAATAATAATCACACTCCAGAGTGCATACTTGTTTGCATTTATTATGTTTATGTGCATATTTCTAATATCCATATACATCTGTGTATATATGTGCATAGATGCATTGTACTGATACAGATGTTCTGTAGAGTTCTGTAAAAAAATAATAAAAATAAATAAATCTAGATCTATTCCCTTAGAAATAAACTGTAGCATTTTTTGCTGGAGTATTTTTATGTTCAAACCTCGTAAGTGTTTTGATCACCTAATTGTCATGAGGCATGTGGGATTTGTTCCAAACCTAAAGCCCACAGTACTTGTTATCTTAGTGTATGAACTTTCAAGATTTTAAGGGTAAATAATTTTAACAGCTTTCAACTAACACTTCTATCATACCTTTTAGATAATTTAACTTGGATATGCATTATTGTATAAGCTTTTGCTATGTAAATATGGAAGGTGACAGTAAAATGTGAAAAATGTGTGGACCTCTACTTAAAAAAAACATTAGTCCCTGAAATGATTTTTTTGCGTTGATTAAAAATTTTGTTCATACATTTTAAATACCTGATTTAAATATCATTTTTTCAATCTATCAAGCAACATTTTTGTAAATTATGATTCTGATTTTTTGCATTATTATTCATGCCATCATGACGCTGAGTTATAATTCATGCAACTGATTTAAAAGTCAATGCTTTAAACTTTGAACATAATGAGCTATAAATATTGTAACAGGACATTTTCCAAAGGCATTCTTTAAAAAATCATGTTTGTTTGACAGAACAGAGCTCTGAATAACAACCTGTAATCTGTTAAAATGAAGATTATACTTCTCTCATTTTTAAATAATCCTGTGACCAAAAGGATGGGGATGGGAAAAGTTGCCAAACTTCTCTAAATAAAGGAGTTGACCACCACTTGTTTGTTACTGCCTTTCAGGACCTAATTCTGCAATCACTTAGCTAAAAATGCTATTAATGCTTGTACTGAGAGTGCCTTTGTTTCTCAGTTACCTACTGGAAAGATGGGCTTTCATCCTCTAAAACTGATGGAATTAGGAACTTAGTGTAGAAAATTTTTTATTAGCTTGCAAAATTTGACAGAGCTAGTTAACAGAGAAATGTATAATTGAATTTAAAGAAGGCAAACATACCTGTTTAACATCCTAAAGGATCTTACAATGCGAGATATTTATGCTGTTTTAAGAAATGATCTCATTTGAATGGATCTGCTAAGACTTGCTCTGTGCATGTCAGGGAGCTGGTCTGTGTGTGCATGCGTGGCTCCCAAGTCCTCCAGTAATGAAGTGAGTACACATTTGGCAAACTGTGATTTTCGGCATCATTCCCTTGGAAAAATCACTTGATTTATGTACTTAATCTTTCTCGTTACTGTCAGCTGCTGCTCTTGCCCACCACAATGAACCTGGTATTATTGTGGCACTGTCAAAATTTCACTTAACAAAATTTTTCTTATGCATTGAGTGCTTTGACCTCTCACAAGAGGTCTCAGTATGCTGAATCCCTGTGCTTTCTGGATTAGCAACTTATTTGACATAGATGACATTACCTGTAAGTGCATTTTGATACGCTAAATTAACATCTGTCACTCTGTATTTGTTTCATGGCATCTGTGGGTCATTGCTCAAGTGATGTTAATGATTCAGCCTGTGAACAAAGAAACTAGCAAAACAGCTATATCTATGTAGTTATATATGGGAAAATCTTTTTTTTTTTGTTACATACAAATTTATTGAAACAGAATTTTGAAGTACTAGAATTTAAATGAAAATATTTGTTACTTTAAACCTTCAACAAAACAAATTCCATGAAAATTACATTTTGGATATTGGAATATGTCTAAAGCTTAAGATGAATAATGCCTGGAGGCATTGCTATCTCCACTAAATTAAATAATTGTAAGAACCTTTCCTGGGCAAGACTGCACTGTGACAACCTAGTTAATCTCTTCTTCAAAGAAAACTACAGCAGTCACTGTTTGCTTGTAGGCACTGGGTGACATTAAGGTGTTAGCTTGAAACCTTGTTCATAAATAATAATTTTCTTTGATTACTGATCTAGCCACTTCATAAAATGATAAATAGATTTCCCCAAATAGTTGCATAGGGTAAGACAAGTCAAGTGTTGTTGATCTTTAAAGACAAACTTGTAGGCAAATGCTCTGGAACTGCTTTCTATCTCCTCCCAGAAGGAGGACTAAGTAAATAGTTGTCCTACATGAGTCAGAAATTAGATGTGAGTTCAGTTTGTGAATGCAGATGGGTACACCTGAGTTGTCACAGTGGGATTTCTTGTACATTGAGGCAATGTTTGTTTTTCAGGACTCAACCTACAGCCAGCAGCTCCTTATCCCAAGTACAGGTTTACCTTTGAAAACAAAAATATATGCAGCTGTGAGAGCAACCAACCTTGATGGCAGGTACCATAATGGATGTTATTTCTTGTCCTGTTGGCTATTCAGCTCTTGGGTTTCTAAATTATTCTGATTTAGAAGCATCAGTCTTTTTTTTTTTTTTTGTGGGTTAGAAGGACGTTTAATGTTTGAGCTCATTGCCCTCAGCTGGAGGTTATCAAGTCCTTGATGTTGACTGCATATCTTGCTGCTGTTAATCATAATGAAAGTTCTTTCCAAATTATGCTTTACACCCTATATTGTTGTTCTTTAAGAAAGGGTCGAATGAGGAACAAATGAGAAACTCCTGGGCTTTTAAAAATGGGAAGGTTTTGGCTTCTAGTTATATATGGCCATCACTTCTGAGAAGAGGTACATATGGATTGGCATGTTTTTTGTCTCGCATGAAACCATATGATTTGAGTTATAAAGTTCTACTGCTGTGGTGTGTGCTGTTTAGTTCTTTAAGTTGGGAAGAAACAAGTGGTATAGTTGGAACCTAGTACTTTAGCTTTTAAACACAGTAACTCAGCTTCAGTGTAACAGCCTGCATTACTAGTTTGTACACTTGCCCATACTGTCCTTTCATCTTATCCCCCTTGCTCTCCACCCCTTCTCTTATGTTGCCAGTTCACTTCATCATCTATCACTTTGCCTCCTGTACAGGTGGAATGTCTTGATGGACTACTGTTACACCACGCCATCTGGTAATCCTGGTGATGATCTTCGGTATGATCTTTTTCTCAGGTACATCCTATGCAAACCCAGTATTTGTGGTTACTTCTTTTAAAAAACATGATTATAAATCTCCCTGTTAGTGGTGTTCTAAAACTGCCTGAAAACTAAGCAAAGCTAGCAGAGAGGCCTGAGGGCTGGATTTATAACATGTCAGGTCTTGTCTTGTTTATGAGCATAAAAAAAAGAATCAAGCTCAAAGTCATGAGAATTATGGTGGAGAAGCATACATCCAAAATGGCTGTGCTAGAGATCAGAAACACCAAAACTGAATGGTTAAACTGGACTTTATCTTAATAAAGATACCCTTGTGGTCAATGACAATGATATAAAATGTCAAAGCCTGTAGTTCAGGAAAGGAGTTAAGCAAATGATTAAAGATTACTAGATGCTCCCGCTAGTCCCAGTAATAATACTTACTTGAATTGGAACTCTGTAAAACATAATTAGTATCTTGGCAGTATCTCATATTAAGTCTCATCAGTGATGGTTGCTTGGTGAAAGGCTGTCTTCATCTGGAGTTACCTGTCTATGCTGGTTAGCACACATGATTACTTCTTGTTTCAGCCCTCAATTTTTTGGGGCCACTGGAGTTAAATGGTATTTTGGATATAGCTGTGATGTTGCAAATCGTAGTGTTTCTGTAGCAATGAGCACAGGACTGTGCAGCCTAGTAGGGAGATTGTGGCTGCACATTTTGGACATCGTGGCATTGTGGTCTTTTCAAGGACCTAAAGCACTGAACTGCTGCCTAAGTTATCTTATTCTTAACTAAGAGCTTTAAAAAGCTAGCCATACATCTGCTCATCCTACTTTTTTACATTTTTTTAACAAAATCTAGTTGCGACAAAGACCCACAGACAACTATAATTGAAAATGGCAAGAGCCAAATGGGAAGGTTTTCTTTTGAGGTATTCCGCTTTGTTAAGCACAAGAACCAGAAGATGTCTACAGTCTTTCTTCACTGCGTGACAAAGCTGTGCAGAGCAGATGACTGTCCCTTTCTTGTGCCAGTAAGTTTCAATGGATAGAAGTTGCTGCTAGTTATCTGGATATAAGTTAGTCAAACCGGAGTCATTCTGCATCCAAATGTAATGGATATCTGGATGACATAATGAAGATGACTTGTAGAGTCAGAAGTAAGGATGTTCTTTGTGTGTCTGAAGGAATATAAACCAACTGATGAATAAGGTAATGAATGTTGTCACCTAAAGGTAGAATAATACTAGACCTGCAAAGCACAGGTTGTTGAACACGCAAGAAGTGATCTTTTTGCCTTTTGGTCCTTAACTCATTATTAGAAGTAATGACTCTAAGACAGCTTCAGAGCTGATATTCTTAATGTAGTGTCTAAGAAACAAAGTACTCATAATCATAGTGGATGAAATATAAATATCTTAGAATAGAATAAATAGAAAACTTAAAGTTATAGTAAGCACACTTATCCTGACAAGGAAAATTTGAAAGTGTTTCTGATAGGGGTGGGGGAATTATTACTTCCTCTTTTGTTTATTATCACCTCCCTTATAGTTTGGAAACTGCTGTTTTGCTGAAGTTAATGAAGATGTGTAAATTCAAACATTATTTCGTTTTGAGAGCATAAAGAACAAGAAGTATGTCTGGGAAACTGAAACACTTGAATATGCATACAAATGCAATATTCTTTGAAGTCTTCAAAATGCAGTGTAGTTTCCTGCTGAATGCCTTTCCACTTAGAATTGTAAAGTGCTATCAGTTCAGTATACTTCTTTCATTTTGTGCTTTATGTTATACTTAATTGTGTTTAAATAATTTGTTGTTTCTATGGATGCGCATGTTCTGAGGGTTTTGAAGTTCTTTTGTATGAAGCTGAAATTGAAGAAATGCTCTTATTCTTGTGTACACAAGATTAAGGTAGATAAGTTAGAGATTTAAATTAAAGGTGGATTCCAGATGGTAGTGCTGAGGATTGTTTTCTTGTGTCATCGCTATTTAAGACTCCATGGAAAAGTATGAAATTTAACTTAAGAAGCTCCCTGGAATAGGGACTGTAGCGTATTGTCTATCCCTGTTCAAGCAAAATACATTTGTTGGGAAAAGTGACTGTAAACAAAGCTTTGGGAAATTAACTACTGAAAATTTAATATGAGATGGATCTTGTACACAACAGCAATGTGGTTCTGTAAATGAAGTGAGGCAAAATGCAATGGGAAGCTAGGCATTTACAAGATACACTTCTAGGGAATATTGCAGCAGTTTTTATTGCAGAGTAGTTTAATGCATACTAAGAAATAAAATCGAAGTTGTAGTATTGCTTATAAAAGAGCTTCCATTAAAAAAGGAAGCACAGAAGGGCAATAATTCCATTCCACTCTGAAACGGTGATTGTTTTGATTAACTGTTCAGATTTGCAGTAACAGAGAAAGAAGAGACACTGGTAGGAGAACAACTTGGAGTCCTCAGAGCACCTCTGGCAATGCTGTAATCACTGCTGGCCCCATCATTACAAGGAGTGGTAGGAACAAGCAAACTTTTTCTGTGTACTGCAAGAATCTCGAACACCTGGGGAAATGTTTTTACAGTTAACTAAAAACTTCCAATGACTTAGAGAAAGGGTGGTTTCTCCATGAGTTTGGGTATTTTTTCCTGAACTATTGAAGTCTTTGTTAGAAATTTTGAACTAATATTTCTGCTCAGCTCACATGATTCCTCTTGACCCCATGAAAATCTCTGTGAGATACTGTTATGCATGTACATCCATTTGAAAAGCTCAAACTCAGTAGGTTGACTTTTTTCAGATTTCACTGAATATAATGGAATTTACAGTACTGTGTTCACAATCACAATTTAATTTGGACGGCTAATAAATATTCACTGTCACTTTCTATTCACCATTTCTTACAGTTTCACATGTGTTTCTATTTGTGTTGAGTAATGTTAATACATGCTATACTTAGCCTTCAACTATCAGAAGGAAATAGGACAAATACATCACACCTTGTAAGGGACTAAAATCTACTCTTTTAGATCCAGAGTTAAACTTCATGGATTTCCATTTTAATTGCCAAAAGTAAAGAAAACAAAAACCAACCCAAAACACACACAAAAAAAACCCACAACCTGTAGTCTCTGAAAATTATTTGACTACTGTTGATAACTTAATAAATTAAAAGTATTTAAGAAATTCTGTTTTGCAGATTTCAGCAGTCTTAGATTTAGGAACCTGAGAACAGGACTGAATCCTGTCTAGGAAAAATAATTGAAACACTTGAGAATAAAATCCTTTTTTACACGCAAAGTGGTTCTGCCCACATGTACAAAGGCCAATTGACCCTCCAGTACTGGGAACCATCTACCAAGAGACGTCTTAAAACAAATACTCTCAGTTAGAAACAATGTTTTTGCAATCAAAGTCACTATTTTTTTTCTCCATTGTACGTGGTCTCAATTGAACACCCTTGCTGTCATCTGATTAGTCAACAAAAAGTGAAAAGAACTAACTTCAAATTTGCATGCATGAATACTTATTGAAAATAAATGACAGATTTGCTTAAACATCTATGCTAGAGAAATGCTGCCTCGACCAAGGAATGGGAACTATATAGAACTTGCTATGTGAGCAGCCCCTGTTAAGTGATATACTTTGATTCAAATGCTGTGAATATTGTTTTTATTTTTATTTTTTGAATAATAAAAGTACTTCAAAAAACAGTGATTCAGTTCTGAACTCTGCCACCAATTTCCTGAGTGCTGTTGGTCAAGTCAATCTGACTTGAGCTTCAGTTTTCCTTCTGGAGCAGAAAGAGGCAATTAATATTTCCTTTCACTGTCCTTTACCCTTGTGGAAATAAGTGTATTAATGATGTGACATTCATGAATACTGTAGTGAAAAGGAGGAAGGTCATGAGAAAACATCTCAGTTGAACAAAGGTGACTTTGTGGGCAAAGAGTGCCATAGGTGGCAGTACTGGCTTACTCTGACATGAAGCTATGCAAAGGTGCTTATAGTATTTTCAAGACAGACACTGGTCCAGCTTTAGTACAGGTGTGTTTGTACAGCACCCATAAAACCTGCTGCACCTTGCTGACCGTAGTACGTATGTCTGTATTATATCACGTGGCTGCAGTTGCACAGATGTGCAACCCCTCGCTTTCCTCATCTGATTTGGATTGGTGCTGCATCTGTCCTGGGGCTGGTCCTGTGTGTGTCACTGTCTGCATAGGCAGGCACCTCAAGTAGTTAGCCAGGTCTTCCCATCACTCTAGTCACAGTTATTCTGGTAACAGCACTTTTTATGTAGTTACCCTAGTATGAACTGAATAGCACTACTGCAAAAGAATAATGTCCCTTTTTCTGTGTATTTCTGAACTCATATTTTTGACATTGTATCCTTTTCAGAGAAGCTTCATTCTTGTTTGTTAATCTAAAAAGTCATTGTAGAAGGAATACACAGAAGGAAATATTTTGGTCTCCATGTCTAGAGACAAAGCAGGTATCTACTTGTGAAAGTGAAATTTCATGGATTTTGATGGTTGTCTCACTTAAACATAGAAGACAGCTGCTTAGTGTAAACATATATAAGAGCTGTGCTTACGAGTTGCCCCAGAAAAGCACAAACAATGACAAGAAATGTAGTTTTGAGATCGACAATGGTAAGTAACTTCAGAAAGATAAAACGAGCACAAAATACAATGTTTCCTTGAATATGATGTCACTATGTAACTGTTAAGAGCAAAGTGTGCATTGGGTAAGGGCATTTTTTGGTAATCATTTAAGGTCACTGTTTTTTTCTTGGAAAAAGTCAGGTTAAACCTTTTTTCATATACAGATACTCTTGTAAAATGGTTATTGTTGAAGGGACTTGTGTATAGTATCATGGTTATCTTTGTATTTGTATTAAAAGGAGCAGAATAGAAATGCAAATCTTTTTAAATAAGGGGGCCCTGCACTAAGGTGGTTTTTATTTTTATTTTATGCCACAGAATACTAAGTAACTTCGTATTGGTGCACTCACCTTAAAAATGAAGGAACGTCATGCAATTCATGTTGTCATCCTGACTTTACCACAGATACTAGGAGCAGCTAGTCAGTATTGCAAATACTGTTGATGTGCTTTGAAAATGAAGCTAGGACTTCTGTGTGCAAGGTGGGGAGGAGGGGTGTGTGGTCACCAGGTGTTTGTAAAAATGTAATGCTTCCTATTTTTGGTTTATACAGATGAGACACCAACCAACAATTCACAGCTTGGTAAGTTAATCAAAATTCCAAGAAACACTAAAGAGATGGTTTGAGTGAACCATTTTGATTCAGATCTATGCACTGAGCTAGATTTTTTTATTTTTGTGTGTGTGTGTGTCTGTCATTTAAATAAGTAAATACTGACATACCATAAAGAAAGCAAGCAATTGGTAAATCTAGAATGCTCAGTTTAATTTGTATACCCAGCCCCACCAACACAGTAACTTCTAATTCTGTGTTGGCTTTGAAATGAAAATCTGCTTCTGTGACATACAAGGGTGAAGAAACATTACAACTGCCAGAAGCAAAATTAAACTTAAGCAGTAAAATCTGCTCATGCCATCTGGGAGTTGTGCAGCAAAATTGTTGTTATGGTGCAGTCCAGTTCAGTTCACAGCTCAAAGTCAGAGGAGTCCTGCTTCAGCTCTTGTTCTGAAATATGCTGCAGGGGAGATCTGGTCTTTAAGTTTTACAGTGATTCTCTTTTGGGCACTTGGAAGACTTGTTTCAGCTTGTATGTTATTCTGCTGGTAATGAGGAGTAGCTAATGACTAGGAAAGGTTGTTCAAGCTTGGGTACCCAGGTGGTCCACTGGGCCATCCTACTTCTTACTTGCCCATAACGGGACCCAGTGGCACAATCAACCTACTGTCTCCTCTGAACTTTAGTAGCTATTTGTTCCCTTCTTTTCTCAACTTAGACCCTTTAGAAGCAGCTACCTTTCCTTTCTGGCATGGAAACAAGTTTTCCCTAAAATGAATTACTTACTGGTTTGTTCCTACCTATGGGTGTCATTAAAATAATAAAGGCAGTTTCTCCATTTGCTGCACACAGCTTGGTATTGTAATGGCTGCTACCTTTCCTTCCCATCCAAAGAAAACAGTAGTCTTCTTACCATTCCACAGCACCAGCCTTCCTGTGCCTGTTCTCCCAGAGGGGGGAGCACAGAGGTAGTGAAGTAGGATTACTAATGTAGTAGAGAAAATAATGGGTAAGGTCGGAAAGCATCACAGGATTGAGGAGGGGATGGCCACCTGACAAATAGAGAGCTGACTTTTTCTGCTTTAAGGAGGGAGGGATTGGTGATGTGCAGGCTGCTTCTGGGAAGAGCAGTGTGGCTCCTCACCTAGAAGCTGCCCTGTAATTTCACTGGACTGTTCAGCACTGGTAGTGCAAAAAACGAGCTCTTCTTAGGCAAACACTGATTGGTGCTTTGGATAGTACCTACCGCTCAAATGTTTTGTCCTCTGCTGTAAAAGATGGTACAGGCTGGATATGTGCATCGTAGTGTTCAGGTTCAGGTCCACAAACAGCCTTTTTGAGCTACACTAAATAGTAAATACATGTGTTGTATCTTCTCTCTGAGACTGGATAAAAATGTTAAGGGGCCTCCTGTGAAGGTGTGCAGACAAACTTAGAGTAGCTGAGATCTGACTCTAGATATGCCTGCTAAGGATTTTTATATCCATCATATTGAGATGTAGCTAAGGATATTGGGGAAGAAATCCTTTCGTTAATTTGCCTAGGCCATAAATCCTTATGCCTCACCTTGATAGTTTTTGGGCAGTAACTGTCTTGCTTTAAATAGCACAGGTCAAGGTTGGTCACCCAATGTGAGGGGTTTATGCAAGAAGTATCCTTACTGTCTTTATTCCCCAGCACGATGGGTATTGAAAGAACTAACGACTATTTTCAAAGTATACTTAAGTTTTATCCAAGCAGACAGGTACTTGCTCTGAAGTAGCTTTAGTCCCTCCATTGTAATTATTGTTGATATAAGGTGTTGTAATGGAAAGATGGATGTTCGGCACTGCTGAGAAATTCTAACCAGACCTTCCCTGTGCATTTTTGTTCTTGCAGCTCATCTGAATGGAGATCCTTTCCAGCTGAATTCAGTCACCAGTGCACTGATTTCTGGCGTGGTCATTCTAGGAATCACAAGCATTTTCTTTTTTGTATGGTCCCTAACACTTCTGCACAGAAATTGGCCCAACAGCTCAATTTTGAGTGGCATCCGAAACCCAGTTTTCAACTGAAAGTGATGTACTTGCACTTTTTCTTTGGAGTTGCCTTTCTTGTTCATGAGATACATCACCACTAAAAAAAAAAGGGGGGGGGGGGGGGAGCGCAATATTCCAGCTATATCCAGCTGCTATTCCAGCTATTCTCTATCTGCAGACTTGTTAGATGTTGTTGTGTAGGTAGGCAGCAGTAGTATTGGTAACAATCCTAGGAAATTATGAGAATATCAATTGTGTTTGTGATCAGACTGTGACATTATGCCCATGGGTGTGCTGACAATAGAGCTTGTGTCTCCAGCTTCCCGGTAAGTTCTTCAAGCTGAAGATGCTTAAGGTGAGAATCTTTCCAAGTATGCCATTCTTACGCAAAACCTGACACATTCAGAAACATTCCTAAATTCATATACACCTACTAAGATGAGGATCACTTCTATTTTGTCATGTTTTGTCACAAATTTGAAAAAACAATTGTAGCTCAGGAGGAGCTTGTTATTATCTGTCTTGGCTAAAAAGAGCCACTGAGAGACTTAGAACAACAAGTGACTTTTGTTTATTATTAATTTGAAAGTATTTTCTTAAGATATGTCTTCAGTTGATTTGTGGTGATATCACAAAAAACGACAGAATTTGGCTGGTATCTTTGAGTTCAGGGCAAATTGCAGTTGGTCACGAACAATGTGGCAGTTTTAGAGGTGGAGAAACTTTTTTGCCAACAAAATCACTGAGTGAGAACATAAGTGAGTTTTAAATCTGATGTTCAGCAGAAAGCTAATTCTGCACAGAATCACCACAAACACAGTCTTCAGTCAAATTCTAACACTGGGAAATGCTCCAAGGGGAGAACGTATTTGTTTAGCCCCTGCCTCCCTGAAGAGGCAAGCAAATGCAACCAACTAATACCAAAACTTTCCCGATCTGAAATTATTTTGGAGCCTAATTTGGCAGTAGAACTCTAACACCCCAATTTGTAAGGTCCAGTTTTGCCCTTTTTTTTTGTAGTTCTGACTTTCCTGTCTATACAAAGAGTAGTAGATCAATGCTTATTTCCTCAGCAGATTTTCCCCATGGATTAGACTTCTTCATTGCATGGATAAGGGGAAGAGAGCGACTAGAAGAATACCAGGCCACAAGCAGTACCATACTGTTGACTCCAGTTATTCTGATAAACAGACTTATCTGAAGTGAGTGTGAGTTACCAGGTGTCTTCAAACAGGTGCAGCTGTGTAGAATAGGCAAAATCCTAGTACTAGACAGGCCAAAATAGATTTGACATTAAGCTGGACTGGATAGACAGTTGGGATTTTGGTCACAGATTCAGCAATTAATTTGGAATTTCATTTTTTCATGTACTGTACATATTGGCCCAGAAACACCTCATTAATATTTATCATCATCATCCTGTGTTAACAATGTCTGTATTTTCATTAATGTGACACAACTGGCTAATGATCAGGGCTCCTTGGCTCTCAAGACTGAATACATAGAGACTTGTTCTCAGATTTGTGATCCTGCAAATGCTGTATAAAGGCCTGTTGTTTGCAAAGTCAACTGTGCTCTAGTATGGTGTCCCTAACAACCAACACTGTACCTGTTTTCCTCCCATCTCAATACCTCAGAAACATTTTTGCACTTCAGGGGTTAGGTCTGATGACATGTAAAACATGATTGTTTAATAAAATTATTTGAAACACTTCAGAATGAATGCTTTGTCTGAATTGGTTCCCCCCCCCCCCCCCCCCCCCCCCCCCCCGCCTTTTAAATTGTTTATATGTGCATGCAGTAACCTCATTTCTACAAACATGAGAAATTAGTTTGGTTAAGAGCTTTCAATATGAAAGATAAATTAATAAAGGTCTGCTGGCCCTTGAAAAGCAGTGACAAAACTCTAGAGATTAATGTCCAAGTCTGGATAGAAATAAGCCTCAGATAATCTGTTGTAATTTACTCATAGGCAACCACAGAAATTCTGTAAATGCAATTCATACTTCTTAGTTTTAGTTGAAAGTTTCCAGTGATGGAGCTAGTTACCATCCTCAGTAAGCTGTTAATTACTGTCCCTAGTACTTTTAAAAAGACTCCTCCAAATGTGAACATGCCCAGATTAACTTTCTAGTGATTAGAAGCTGTTGTGCATTGGTTAGACTGAGGGAGACCCCCTTCTAACAGAAATATTACATAATTTGCTTAAGACTGTAGGGAAATAGTAAATGTTACTGCAAAAAGTTGAAAAAGTTGTTGGTATAGTATCATACCTGTCCTATTTCAGTTTCTATTTCTGGAAATAAATTTTATTGCTTTTATATAGATAGAAGCAATTTACTGTAGTTAACAAACATGTCCACAAAACTTATAAATGTTTGGTTAGCCTGATCCTAAAATTTTGTTACCCGATAATGTAAACTGTGATTTTCTTCTGTAAGGTAAACTTTTTGGAGCGGTTTGTTCTTGTGAAGAACCAGATTAGGTGGTGTCTTGTGTTGTTTATCTTTTCCTCGTGTGAAAATTATTAGGTACCAAAAGGTGATCACATACTGGTTGAGTTAGTGAAGAGGGTTCCTGCAGTCATCTGCGGGAGCAAATGCATCTTCATCTTACTGATGTATGATCACACGATGCATCTTCATAACTCACTGAGATAAATGCATCGAGGTGCATGTGGAGGTCATAACTCGTGACCTCACCCCTCTGAGTTTTGAGAAACAGCTTAAGCAGAGTCAGGGCGGATGTGCACAAAGGCTGCACCTTACTTATTCAAAGGCAGAACATTAGGTGAGAGGGGAGGACAAGTGGCTTGAAAGTGTAAGTTATGTACTCCTGGTTCTTGAGATACTGGGTCTTAAATGGAGAAGTGAATTAAAAAGTGTGCTGTATATGAAGGAACTTTTAATCCAGATGTATAATCCACCTGGATACATAAAGTGGGTCTCATAGGTTAAGTGAAACTAATTTAGTAAAAAAATATAATCTCCCCTAATAGAACCCCGTCCATTAGTGGTGCCCATCACCCATGCCTAAACACTTTGCACAGAGGCCAGGTTTCTGCAGGTAAGCACAATGTACTGAACAGTTCCCAGGTTGGTGACCCAGATATGGGGCAAACAGAACAGACACCAAATGACTCTAAGATTGGTTTAAATCCAGTCAAATTTAATTAATCTGTACCAGTGTGGAAATACTTCTTGGCTTTGAAAGAAATAAAAGGAATATCCAGCTGGAGCTAAGCACACCGGTATGTGGGATAAATTCAGCTGATACTTGACAAACAGGTCTTGGCGAGGTAAGCTGGAAGTTAGTCAGGTTTTCCACTTCATTTGTCAGGCAATATTTCTTACTTTTGGTATCTCTTAGGCTCTACCAATATTTCAGAAGCAGCAGCCTTATCCTGTTAAGCTACTCATCCTTTCATCTGGAGGAGACACAGGCAGGAGTATTGTGATAAACTAGGAAATGTTGCAAGCATGGCAGACTGGTCCTGCCTTAGGTTACACCTAGTCTTTATTTTAATGCCACTTGGACATTTCTAGTGCCTTTCAGGAAGAAAGATCATCACTTTTCTGGCGGGATGGAGGTAGACGGGACACAGCAGAGTAGCTCTGCAGTTATTAGTGACTAGACTGGTCGTTTGAGACACAGTCTTTCCCATTCTTTAGGAGAATGTTTGTGCAATTTGGGAACAGATCCTTGAGGTGGTGGAATTGAAAGTGTAAGGGAGGAATATTCTTCATTGAGTGATTTTTCTCATGCAGATGATAAGCTAGTCACTGCTGGCAAACTTAAG
Organism: Anser cygnoides; assembly: GCF_040182565.1. NCBI lineage: Eukaryota > Metazoa > Chordata > Aves > Anseriformes > Anatidae > Anser > Anser cygnoides. Next base: position 94,162,246 of record NC_089873.1, on the reverse strand, counting down.
AGGGTTGCTGGCCAGACAGATTTGAAATGCTGATATTACATTTGTAACCTCTGCTTTTGGACTTGTGGTAGAGTGTGGAAAGTACTTTCTGCTAAAGCAGGACCCACAGCAGTCCTTGTAACCAAGAAATGGCTTTTAGTAATAGCTCAGATGTTCTGATACTTTGCTTGCAATTTACAGCTAAAAGGGGAAATGAAATCTTCAGTGCTTTGTATTGACATGATAGTGGTTCCAGAAGTACAGCATCCTAGCCTGAGCAGCCATTAAATGGTGTCTATCCTTAACTGGTTTATTTATGCTCAAAACTTAGGTCTCTGAGGCGCATTTATTAAACTTGCTTATTTTGCATAAGCATTTTAAAAAAGCTTACTTCAGCATGTTTTCAGCCAGTTTCCCTGGACTGGAGAACGAATGGGAAGAGGCTCGGTGTTCCTGCCAACAGTGCACCAAGCTTCCAGACAGGATGGAGAGGCTGGGTGATATCCACTACAGGTACTGCTCAGGGTGGGCGAGGCAATGCCTGCTGTGCTGACTGTTTTCTCCTCAGGGTTTTAATCCCTTGTCTCTTAATTCAAACTGATGTCTGTCTCCGTTTAGTTGCTTTATTATTCTTAGTGGGTGGTAACATCTGTCTACTCAGCAGCTGTTTTGAGAGACAGGAAGAGTTTTTGTGCTTTTTAAGCTGTTCAGAATGCTTTTTTTTTGCTTTTTTTTTTCTTATGAAGTAAGTAAAATTCAGTGATCTGGGTTTATCAGTGTGTTCACAAGTTAATTTATGTAGCAGATACTCCTGATTTTTTTCTTCTCTCCAAATTGCAGTGAATGAGGATAAATCCTGTTGACTCAAAGGCTAATTTCATTAAGTTGAGTTAATGCTAATTTAATTGAAGCATGAGTTGAGTGTGGGATCTGCACTGGCTGTTTCATTTGGCGCATACACGTACACACGTTCACCAGGTGTGTACGCTGTGTGCGATGTGTCGGGGTAAATGCTCGCAGCATGCCCGCAGTTAGCATCTTGTTTGCAGTGTTAAACCCTGCTGCTGGATGGCAGTGGCTGCACAGCTGAGTCCATGTCATGCGATGGAGTAACACCTGTGGGGCTCACCTCCCTGCAAAGCATGGACCAGCACCATGACTAGTGTGGGTAGAGGCATGCAATGGGTGCCTGCTAGGCTGTGGGGCCCACTCCAGTGACACTTTGTATGTGCTTTATAACTTGGCAAAGCAAGGACATAGTCTGGGTAATACTTGTGCTGTTCATTTCTGTTGCTACCCATTGATATTGCTGAGTAGTTTGTTCTACAGGCAAACACCGCAGACGTGACCTGATGGGAATGCTGATTACACACACTAATAGTTAGTGGGAAATCAGTGAGCAATCTCCTCTCTGGGTAATTGTGTTTGCTTCCATAAAGGAAGGCAGAGCAGTGAGAGCAGGAGGCAGTGGCGCTATGGACTGGGGCAGGAGAGAAGCGGCCCCTGCAGATTGAGGTGTCAAGGTGTCGGGGTACAGGGAAGAGACCTGGCTTTATTCCCTGCACGCAGTCACTTGGGATTCAAAGGCTAGTGCCTTTGTGATGTGATTAGACTTGGTTGCATTTTTTGTGGTGCTTCTGGGGCAACCATGTGTCTGTTCTTGTCCTGGTGTGCTCCTGGGGTGGTTAGTGCATAGGGCAGGCTCTGTAGCATAAGCTAGGAAGTCCTGTGCCATCCTAGAAAGCATCCTGTTTTGATACTGAGCCTGAAACAAGATCACAAGTGGACAGAGTGAAATGTTAAGCACTCACTCATGTGCTTTCCTCTTGTTCAGATAACTTCTGCAGTAGGAATAGGCTTAGGCTTTGGTGACATTTCAGTGTTTTCAGCACAGCTAGCTGCAAAATCTTTTATCAATACTTGCAGAGGACTGCATTGGTATACAGCTCAGATAAGAACCTCTTCCTGGAGTTTTTATTAAATAAATTGCACTTAATAAAGGTGTTTCTAGCATATCAGGCCAAATCTGTGGATGTGGCTTGGCTCTTATATTAAATAATTTAAAAACAAAACTCAGACACAATTGGAGTAGGGCTCTGTTTCAATCACTACTCTAATTTCTACTTCGTAGAATAGAAAGTGCTATGAGTTCATGATGGTGTTCTGCCTTTTTTTTTTTTTTATTATTTTCTTAAAGCATTTTTCAGTTATCTGCAAGCTCTTTAAATGTATTAGGTCCCCCAAAGGCTTCTCTCCAGGCAGAACAACCTTCATTCCCTCAGTGTATCCCCCCAGGACAAGTTTTCCAGCCCCTGGCCATCTTCATGGTGATCAACTGGGCTTGTTCCAGTCAACTGTTGTTTTCCTACCATTGGGAGGACTGATACTAGATGTGATCCAACAAGTGGTGAGTAATGAGGGGAAAAATGCTTCCCTCAATCTGCTGGCCATGCTCCTGGTTATACAGACCCCTCCTCCCCCCCAAGCTGTTTACCCACCCAGACCACAACAATCTAACTTGATTAGAAGAATACTGATGGAGATGATTTGGGAATGTTGCTAAAGCTGGGGTAAATGACACCTGCTTGGCACTCAACCACAGATCTAGTCATTTTAACAAGTTGGTCAAGCACAATTTTACCCTTGGTAAATCCATATTTACTATTCCCAGTCACCACTACCTTTTTCTTGTGCCAAGAAATGAGTTCCATGTTTCTTGTGTGATTACTCCAAATGCCAAAAAGCACATGGGATTCAATGCAGAAGGCCTGAGCCTTCTGCAAGAGGTGTACCTGTGAAGCTTGTGTTTGAAGTCTGTTTCCCATCCGTCATTGCTTTGGATTGCCCTTGTTACCATTTCTCCATTTGTTCAGAGAGATTTTGCTGTCAGTTTCAGTTCCATGTCCCACTGTTCATGTATGATAGGGACAATGATGCTACGAAGTAAAAGTTTATTTAATCAGGAAATTACATTAAAAATCCAGTCCTGACAGGGTACCGACACTGTAAAAACGAGGTTGGGAAATGGTTTGAGAAGGTCATGTGGATCAACCAGTTGACTCTGGTTTGACAGTTTAGACAGTGCTTCTGGATCAGTCCCTTCTTGCACATAGCTGGGTTGAACCAACAGATTAAAGAGAGCATGTGCTCTGTGCCTTAATTCTTAGTCTTGCTCCTGAACCCTGTCTGCTCAAACCAAAGGTTTAATCCTTGGCGCTATTCCTGGTGCAGCTTTGCCTCACCGTTTCTGTCTGATGTTATTCTGACCTGGCCTGCTTCTCTAGGATTGCTTGGCACTGTAACCTCATGCATTCCCATGGGTGCAGTTAGCTCTTGCTGCTCCATGGGTGGGTGGATGCCTGCCTTGGCCATCACTCTGCTGCTTCTGTCCAGCAGTCCTGGTGTAACCCTGGGTCATGACCACTGAGGGAGCTGTGACAGCTCTGCCCGCGCTGTACTTCTGGCTCTGAGTGCCAGTGCCCTCCCTTCAGTGGTGGGGAACGGTCATGCCAAACTGGTGGCTGCTGCTTTCTCAATTTATGTTTACCCAGGATGGGCCATATGGGACCAGACTGACAGTAACAAAAGCGTACGCTGACTAACAGTCTAGAAAATAAGTTCTCATTTTGGTACATTTCAAACTTACTGCTCCTCCAGGTAAGTTTTCAGCAAATAAATCCTGATGCTCAATATATTGAACCTGGACTTGCTGTTGTCATCATACTGGAGGGAAGAAATAGGAGCATGAAGGAACCAAAATTTAAGCAACAGCACAACCTTATGCTAATATTTTTGCATTTACCTCAAAATTGAAAATAAACTGATTTCCATTTGCTTCAGTATCATTTTTGTCTATTCTATTCTGGACTGAGTTGCACAAAAATGTTGCACAGAAATATCCTTTGATTTACCTGGATGTAAAACCAGCATGAGGGCCCTTTACAGTTAATAAAATAAAGCAAGCAGGCTAGTTGCGTTCTCAGAAGACAGCCCTCTTATGTATTTCCTCAGCTGTTTGTTCATATGATTTGTAAAGGTTTCCTCTGATGCTGCAGAGGCTATTTGCTATTCTTATTGTTTTATGAGTTTTGCAGAGGAGGAAATCTGAAGAGACTCTTACATCCCACTTCTTGTTTCTGTTTCTGTGATTGACTGGCTTAATTCCGCTTATAGGTGTGCTGGGGCTGCCAATAATCTCCTTTAAGGTGGGTATGGAGATCGCTTGTCTTGTCCTGCCTGCAGACAAAGAAGCTGAGGCTTGCTGCTGTTTGTACTCTCTCAAAACAGCTTTACCCCATGAGAAATACATCTGTAATGACTGCAAGGCAGTGGATATACAACGGAATAGCTAATGGTATCCATACCAATGGATTCAACGCGGTAAAAACCACCCAGCCTCTCAAATAGTTGCCTCACAAATGAATCGCGTTTGAATCGCTGAATGAAACATTGAAACATGTATTTTACAGAGACATGTAAATGTTGTGGTGCAAGCTATGCTTGCTTTTCCTCATTCTTTTCATTCTGTTAATGATTCTCTTTCCTCTGACACTTTAGTTTCCTACCTCAGAAGTTCTCCGAAACCTCTTTCCTTCTCTATTATTCACCTTTCAAGATCTTCCTCAGCGTTGTTAAAGTTTTTTACCCTCTAAGTTGTGCTATAGCTCACTGGTGTCCCTAGTGCTTCTGATTCTCTGCTGTTTTTAAAGAAGTTAGGGAAAAGCTGGAAAAGTACCCAAGAAGGAAAATGATAAGCAGCAATCTCAATGTTATTTCATTGTTGCTTGATGTCCCTTGACTATGTATTTGCTGAAGGTGTACTGATGAAAGCCATTTTTTGCAAAGTAGTTTTTGGGTAGGTTTTTCTTTGGAAAAAATTTGTACATCCTTCCAGCTTGGCTGGAACACCTCTTCTGCTTTCCTAGACTATAAAGCTTGCTTTAGGACTGAAGTCTATCTGCGTTTTACATTTTATTGTAACTTGGTGACTTAGCTAGTCAGAGATTCTTCCAGAGAAAGATGAATGTGGAGGACTGGTGTGCAGAGAACACATGAATTGTGAAGATTGTAAGGACAGCTCAGAGAAGTTTGTTCTCACTTTATTCACTCAGTCAGCTGAAGAGCTATGCTGCTTCAAAATCAGGGAGAGACAAGTGATTTCATCAACACGGGTCTGGTTTGGGTGAGTAGAAGATGGTTTTAGGATTACTCTGCATATTGTAGCACATGTCTCAGCTAAGTGTTTGTAAGGAAAGCTGAGGTATAAGGTTGCTGTTTGGGAGCCATGCTGTGGTGACTGCCTGCCTTCATCAGCTCCCATGGCTGGGTAGGACACCCAGCATAGGGTAGCTACCAGAAGCTAACTGAAATGCTGTAAAACACTCAGCTTTGCGTGTGAAGTCCTCCTGAAGCAACATGAGGACAATTTGCCTGCTTTCCAAAGTGCATCTCTATTACGCCTTCTATTACACTTGAATAAATCAGAGCATCTTGTATAGGATCTTCCTTGAAAAGCATATCTCAAGGACAGTGAATGCTTAGCACTGAATCAGATCATGACAGAGAAGTGGGAAGGAACCAGCATTAAGATCAATGAGCAAGAATGAAGAGAGGTTTTGCAACTGAAGGATGAAAATGCATCAGGCCCAGATGTTTTTTCTGAATCCAGACTGGAATTGCCTTAAGCATGTGCTACAGCACTTTCCAGCTACGGGCATGTCAGAGAGGTAGGTTATAGCCAGGGACAACAGTGCTCTGAAGTCTACGTGTTTATTTTCCTGACTGCAGAGGAAGGTGTGACAACAGTAAGCTAGCAATATTATGATTGAGTACACAGCCGCAGTCAGATTTTAGCAGATGGGCTATTAGAGAGATTAGATTCACACAAATGAAGTAAAACATACGGCATATCAGGAATTTATGTATCTATACATAAAGAGATGACTTAAAATTCTTGACTTTATCTCTTGGCTTCTGTTGAAAGATGTGGAGCTGTTTTCCTGCAGTCCAACAACAACTCAATACCTCTTTTCTACTGGGACTGTCTCATTCCACGAGCGGTGGGAGGATTCAGAGCCCTGCAGCTAATATCCATCTTGGTATTTTATATCATGTCTGTCAATCATTAGAGTATTGAACAAGGCCATTTCACATCACCCAGATTAGTTCTGAGAAAATGACTTTGTGCTGCAGAGTAGTATCACGCTTTGCTTTTATAATACTGTACTTTGTACTGCAATATTGTGAGAATCTTTTCTCTTATGACATGGCAACATCATTTGTGGTTTTTTTTTTTCAATGGTCAAAGACCAGGCAGATGCCCTTTATTACCTGCATAATAAGCTCCTTGGTGGTGTCAAGGAGGAATAAATTGCTTTTTCAGGGATAGTGACAGAGCAGTTAAAAAGCCAGCAGCAAGTGCAAAAAGATGCTTCCTTTTATATTAAGTACTTTCATTCAAAAGAGGCAATCTTAGGAAGCCTTTTAGTGAAACAGCACCATTTTGACTGTCTACACAGAATATGTTCATGTTCAGGCCCATCCTTCTGAAATTGGCCCCTAGAGCGAACTCTTTCAAGGTAGGCATCACTCTGGCTTGGAGCAGGAAAGCTGCTGCTGGAGCTGCTGAAATTAACTGCCAACGAAATACTGATAAATGGCAGGTATGAGCTCCTTGGCAGATCTCCCTCAATGAATACAGGTTTATGAGGAATTAGTTGTATTGTTTTGAATTTCTGATCTGCTGTCGATAATCTGTGAAGATGTTTGCTTTGTACCTCTAGTTAATACAGAAACTTGACTTGTTGATGTGCTTATGTGCAGAATGGCCTGTGGTCTGCTTGAGCTTGTTTTTGACAGACTTGGGAATTGCTGCTCTTGCTGTCCTTGTTTCACACCTAAATCTTTGGGTCCAGGTGCTCCCTGCATCTGTCTTGCAGAGCCTCAGGTCCAACCATGATTTCTGAAGTCAGGTATCTTGTCTGAGACCAAGTGAGATGTAGCATCACCGTTATGTTAGTGTTTTGGAATTGCTGCCATGCCTTAGGTTAAAAACAAAACTGCCAGAAATCTAGTAGTTGCAGCAGCTTCTTGACTGTTCTGTTGCAGATGGAGTTTGTCTGGTGTCCAAAACCAGTCTCCGCTGGTTTTCTCTGCTTTATCTTCTGATGGGGGTGAGACTCAGGACCTGTGAAGTTATACAAAGAAGAGAAGTGAGATCTTTCATTCTCAGAAGGCTCTGCTGTACCCACCAAATAGTTTAGTTAACTGTCTATATATGGGATTTAAGTATTTTTGTTTTGCATTTATTTTTTCTCTTGAGTGATGCTTTTTCAAACGATTTACTAAACATCCAAATGCTTTTTTCAAATGATTTACTAAACCTCCCTTTAGAGGAAACTGAAGAAATCTTGAAACTGTCAGACCAATAATCCCTTTGTACTCAGATTGAAGGAGTGACTAAGGATGATGTGCAGGTGCCTAAGCATAGACCTCTAGTGACATTTTAGTCATGCTAGAATATCCTGCCTGGTCTCTGTTTTCCACTCCATAAAGATGATCGTCTCCTGTAGGCTGTGTGGCAGATGTCTTGCTCACAGTAGTGCACTAAATGTGGGTGTTTAACTGTCTGAGACGATCACCAGCTCTTCATTCATATTACAGTTCAGTTGCTAAAGAGCAGCATGAACAGATATCGAGAGTACTGATTCTCAGTTCAGTGAAGGATACTGGCACCACATACATGCTCATCCCCATGAGGTCACGAAGACAGTCAGCATGGGAAGGGCTGTGTATAGTAATGTCAGAAGATGTAAAAAGCATTCGTTATTTACCTTGAAACAGAGAATGGCAGAGAATTCAGTGCAAAGCACTGATGAAATAAAAAAAACACGAAGAGAATTCCTACACTCTTGTTCTTGTCTCTCTTATTCATTTCAGGGTCAATTAGAGAGTGCATTTGGCCTTTTTAGTCTGCAAGTCTGAAGGGTGTTGTGGAGTGCCTCCAGGAGCAAGGAGATGTTGAGGCAGAATGGTAAGGAACTTTCAGCAATTAAGACAAGTGCTACTGCATGTGCCCGGACACCGAGGGTCAAATCAGTTTTCTTCTGTGTTACCAGATATGATTGTTGCAAAGCAGCTCGCCACAGCAGTCACTGGGTTGTGCAGAGCAAGGAGCTGCAGACAGCTGAACTCCTTAAAATATAAGCAGAGAGCCTCAGGGACATTGGGTGATAACCTCTGGTTTGGTGTTGTTTCTTATGCTTATCTGTTTGACCTTGAAAGACATTAGATAACCCACAAGTTTATTGCAAATCACACTACTTCGCTCATATTCTTGATGTCCTCTGTGAGAATGGCAGGTGAAAAAAGTATGGTGCAAAGACCTGTTAATATCTTCAGACATTCCCTGCAAAGGAGGGAACAACGTCTCCTTCCGTGAGAGGAGACAGGAATATTGTTTTATTTGTAAGATGGTGAGAGGGGAAGGGTAGGAGAACAAAAAGCCTCAGTGACATCACAGACTTAATTCATGCTTAGGCATAACATGGAGGGTATTGTGGAAGGAAAAAATAGAAATATCCTAGGGATAAATGACACAAGCCCACTAACGCCCTGAAGCATCAACTTATGAGAAACTCAGGAGTGTTTTTTAAAAAATCTTCACTCTTCTTATTTCTTATAACAATTATCTATCAGCAGATATAGCAAATTCAGTATTGCTTTTGTGATAAGGCATTGATGTGTTAGGAAAATGCTTTTTTTTTTTTTCTTCTTTTTTTTTTCAGTGCTAGAGAGATTCCTTTTATGTTAGCCAAGACCTGGCAGTGATTGATACTTGGAAGGAAGAAGTGACGTGAATAGTCGGAGCTGCAGTGACCTACTTCTCATAATAGCTTGATAAGAAGCTTCATAATGGATTGTTCTTCTGAAGAGCTATATCTTCCAAAAACATGTGCTTCATGGGAATTTTAATCTCATCTCTGCCCCTTCCTACCTAACAAAACATGTGAAAATATAAAGCTTTCCCAATGAGTGAGTTTAGAAAACTTCTTGAAATGAGTTAAATTGCACAGGAAGCATGTCCTGACTGATAAGTCAAAACGTGAGAAATGCTATCATGTCACACTGCGCTAACTCTCATTAGGGTCAGGCACAGAGGTGGTGGTGTGTGTCTGGGACTTGACACATCATTTCTGCTCAGATTGCTTCTGTCTTCTGCCGCTGGTTTGGAGAAGTTCCTCAGCTGCCAGCCTCCAGCTCTGTTCCTCCTGCCTTCCTGCTCCTCATTGTTTTCTTCCTTACTTTTTCTTCCATGCCCTACTTTCTTCTTTTTCCTTCTCTCTTAAATAATATGTCTTCCCTGCTTCTGCAAACCCAGCATAAAGATGAGTTTATATTCCTTTACTGCTAACTTTAAATTGTCTTAATTTTGAGAGGAAAAATGGTCTAGAAATTGCTTTGAGTAGAGAGAAACCACAACATGGACAAAATGTATTAAATAGATTACAGGCAAAATAAGGAAAAGCTGAGCATATAAAATCTGGACTTTCCCAACTTCATGATTTTTTTTTTGATCAAATAAAGCTAAATAGATCTTCTTAAAATTAACTTTTTAGTAGTTTAAAATTGAGGCTGTTTTTGTCAATAACTAACGTCTACGTAAAAATAAAATGCAGTGGGTTTAAGACAACAATCTTTTGGCTGCTTTTCAAATCAATAGGAATAAATGAGGCATTTCCACAGTTATTTTTTCCATTGAAATTAAGCTACATTTCACTCAGGAATAATTTCATGGAAATAAGCTGCTACAATTAGAAGTAACTTAGGTTAGTGATGATCCATTTCACAAAAACCACCTTTCCCCAAAACAGGACAGACAAATTCCCTCTCCCCAGTAAAAATAATCATAGAAAACCAAAGAAACAACAACAACCCTTTGTGCTTGTTCATTTGAATAGAGGAAAAAAATCAAATTGATATTAAAGTTTTTCAGTGTTGAAAAAATCCACCCTCACAGGAATCAAGTTAACTAATGGAAAAGCTATTTTTCTGCCAAGAGGCTGCATCATTAAACTGGGAATTAGACAAATGAGATCCTAATGCATTCTAATAAAAACAATATTTCTCCTCTCATTCTAAAACCCTGTGGTCTTGCATTTGTACTTTAGCTACCAGCTCAGTTATAATTGCTCACCTTATAACTCTTTCTGACACTTAGACCTAGAGCAGATTGTGTTACAAGAGTATAGATGTATTCGGAATGCATGAAGTATTTTCCAGTTATTCTAGAACTAGTTCAGGAAATGTGAAATGATTTTGAATGGCTCTTCAACCATTGAAAATATGTATCTGTTAAGCATTTTAGGTATATTACACATCTTGCTATTCTGCATTTTTCCATTAAAAATAGGTGTTTTGAAAAGTAAAGGCAATATGTAGAAATAACATTTCTTCATGTAACAGTTCTGTTCCTTGAATGTGCCCAGCCATATTTATTTTCTTCTGAGAGTAAAACTGAGTGTTATTGCTATTATTTCTTTTACTTGCAGTTAATGTTGCAGAAAAAGCCATTGAATGCTGAGCCAGACCCTTTTCTCACTCGTGCCCCATTGGCTCAGGCCATTTCACTGAATTCAGTTTTCAGAAGCCTTGCTGACAACGTGTTGACTGAAAAGAGCTTGCTTAGCCTTTGAGTCCTGAGGTGGATTTGGATACCCATTGGCTGGAGGCTGTGAGAGGTAGGGGAAACTGGTGAAAGGGGAACTCCCTTATCTTGTAAATAAGTCAGATTTAATTTGTGAATTGTGTTTAGATGGGAATGCCTCCTACAGGATCACTGTTACAAAAGCCACTGTTCAGTTCTCATGTCTGCATGACAGCAGTGTTAAACCATCCTTCCTAGCTGTGCTAATACATATGCACGATGCATTTGAGACTTCCTCCTATTTGTTTTCTGTTGCTTAAGCAAATCTGTTGTTTGATATCCCTGCTGCAGTTTTGGTTACCCTATTTAACATGTTTTTTCTAATATGCACAGTTCGTGTAAAGTCCTTGGGATTTGCTTATTTCTGTAACTTTACTAGTATTTCCTGCAGGATGATATTGGAAAGCTTTCAAGTAGAAAACCAAACCACGTACTGCTTGAGCAACATGGGTAATGGCCCTATTAAACACTGTGCGAGAAATGCTAGTGAATTTTTAATTCCTCTTGCAAATCTGAGTAGGGTTGCTTTTCCAGTGAGATGAAGGATTTGAAAAACCTGTTGCTGAGGGTAATGTGAGCAAACAATCTACAGTGGAAATTTTGCCCTTGCTTTTTCTCAGTTCTTGTTTGTTGCTTTCCACCACCACCACCACCTCACTCTTGGTGTTCCTCTGAGCTGTGGCAGGTAGATATGGATGCATCCTGCAGCTCCTTTCCTCAGCAGGCTTGCTCTTTTCTGGTACGTGCTCTGAGGAACAGCACTAGGATGGTGCCTTCCAAAATCCCTGCTCCTCCAAAGGCTGCCAAGGAAGCCTTTTCTAAAGCTTTCTGGAGTGTGCTCTTTGTAGCAAATACAGACGGAACTTGATCCACAAACACAAGCAAAGTGTGCCACTGGAGAACATATTAGGCATACTGATTAGTTGGTCATGTGTGCTGGTCTGCCAAGTACTTGTCTGAACTTGCTTTTCTTTTTCTTTTTTTTTTTTTAATTTAGATAGTTGTGTTGCTCTTTGAGGCGATGAGAGAAGGAGATGAATTAAAGCAGGTTTGGAAGGCAAAAGGAAAACGCAAATATTTCATGGATTCATGTAGTACTGGTAGCAAGCACATATATGGAGTCCACTGAAGAAAGGTATTTCCTTATATTTGTTGGGAGGCAAAAATGAAAGATCAAATGTGTGTTCAAGTCATGGCCTGTCAGTGTAATTGAGGCACTGAGCATAGCCTTCAGCTGTGTCTAGTGTGCGTGTGTGAATGGAGACAAAATGCAAATGTGGATTTTAAACCTTTTACTCCCCACTTTTCCCTGCTCATGGTGTCAAATCCAATCTAAGACTTCAGTCTGGCTTGCAACAGGGCTGCTCAAATTTCCTTACTCATTGAGACTACAAGGGCTGGGGGTTTCATTATATCATTGCTAAAATAGATGAGGCATTGTGGCTGCTGTCTACCAACTTCTTACTCACCAGGTGTCGGCACGCAGGTGAACTCCTCTGACATTATTTGTAGTTTCTGTTTTTCAAATATTTGCTAAATGCTATTTCCCCCTACACTATACTGAGTTGTGCAAAAACATAACAGTATGCTTTGTGCAGTGGATTGGAGAAGTTTTCCATTTGTTTCCTTTTGCACTGAGTCAGAAGTGAAGCTCTTGACTTGCTTTGTCATGCTTCATCTATCACAACAGAAACAGAAAATGTTTCATGGTCTTACTCAACCCAAATATAGGCATGGAAATTGCCAGCTAATTACCATCAATATCAAGTCATTTTCTCCTATACAGTAGTTATATTTGTTTATTATGTATGTTTATTGTACCCTTCTGGCCAGTGCTCATGATCAATACCCATAAAGGAAGAGGATGTAGAAGTCAGTGTCTGACTAGCAAAGCACAGTCAGAATTACTGTAGCTGAGTTCAGCCTAAGAAACGTAATGTTATAGTATTTTCAGCTTTGTCTTGGGTTCTCAAGTATAAAACTCTCTTGAGTATCTGAAGGCCTTTAGCTTGTGAAATAATGTAAAAATATAAAATTGGTTTAGTTCTCAGGAGTAGTGTTGGAATTCATGTTTCACTTGCTATCTTCTGGTATAGCTCTGAACATGAGTCTTCCTTTTCACTCCTGGTCTTTACCCACGGGCAGTTTTGCCAGCTCTGTGTTGCTATACATCCACTCGTATTTGTTGCGAAGAAATCTCTTTTCCTGGAGTTTGATGGCTAGGTGAGAAACTCAGGCTCAGCTTAGAAGGTTCCCGGTAGTCTTAGTGGTAGAGCAGATTTTGAAAAAGTGATTCCCTGAGGGCTTGAAGGCTGAAAGAATGGATGTCAGAGGTATTATTTTTCAAACTTTGTGCATGCTAATGGAGGATGTTTTTTCCTTGCCTGAGGAAGGCAGTACTACCTTAAAATGCCTGACCCAATTCTTCTTATGATGAAAATACTGTTATTTTGCTGTGCTAGCAGTAAAGACAGATTGGTACTATGGTTCGTGAATCTGCATTTTGGGTGCAAAATTGTCTGTTGCTGTTGTGGAACTATGCAATCCTGCACCCATGTGGGAGGTGTTTCCTCCCTTCTCTGCCAGTTGTTTCCCACCAATTGCGCTGGCTTTGGACAAAATGTCTTCACATATGGGTTGCTTTAGGATGGACAAAGTAACTTCTGTTCTACTAAAGTACCTCATGCTGCAATAGGTATGGTGAGATGCATCCATTCAACCATTGGTCAGCCTTGATACTTTTGCTCTTGTCAGTTAATCAATAAATTCTCTGCCCACCCCCCAGAATACTGTCTGGCAAAATGGCCAATTCCTGCATCAGCTGTAACGGATATTGTGAAAAGACAGTGAAACCGTGATCCTTGGTCACTGAATCGATATTCAGCTTTTGTAGCACCTGACTGGTCCTAGAAAAAGTGATTCAGGACCCTGCCTGACTCTTCATTAGAGGGCTGATATGGAAGAGAGGTCAGATATGGGCTGTACTTTTTGTTTACCCACATATGTAATGCGGCCAACAGTGTATATCCCTGTTGTTCGATGTTTGGCTCATGTTCTTTTCCATGAGGTGGGGCATTCATGCCCAGAGGTTGGCTCATTTGAGAAGGCTTCACATGCAAGACAATTGACAGGACTGAAGCCTAAATTGTTTTAATCTATGATCAGAAAAACTTTAATGAAATTCCCTGAAACTTTGCTGAATTTCAGCGGGGTCTGAGCCTTTAATTAAGGTATGTCTCTACAGCTATTAAGAGCTGTCTAAACTTCCCCCCCTTGAGGTCCTGGAAGGAGGGATGGTCCAGAAAACATGTATATACAAGGGTATAGCAAATAAATTCTGCTTAAGGATGTCTCGCTCAGATGCAATCACACAAGAAGTCATCTAAACTATTTCCAGAGCACAGCTGCATCCCACAGCCCCGGAGCCCTGGTAAAACCATCCCTAAGCACCATACAGATGCTGATGTAGGTATGCCCTCCAGCTCCTTTGAAATCTCAACCCTCAGCTTTATAAATCCCTTGGCGATCCTTGTAAGAAAATGCCTGTGTCAGAGCAAATTATTATTACTACAGACATGATAATAAAAGGTGAAATCAGACATTGCTTAGAAAATTGAATTCCTGCTATAAAATGCCACTGTCAGGGCTGCACATTGTACAGTACCTGCATTTGCTCATTTGATGTAGTACGTCATCTACAGCTGGCTTTCGGCTCTTTCTTTTTTTTATAATAATTGGCAAATGACGGGGTGTGATTACATGGCCATTTACAGTACTTATTAGCATTTCATTTATAACATTATCATATAAAACTGACTTAATTGCCCTCTGGGTGTAAACATTTAAATTTCCTAAATGGCAGCTCCATTCACTTCTCTGCCACTGAGGAATACAGTATAATACTTCTCAGAAAAGAAAACACAAATTTGTCACGGACGGCTACATCCACTGTATGTGAAGAAGAAAGAGCTTAAAAGATGCTATTGCTCCTTGGGAGTATAGACAAGGATAACAGCGTAATTTGCATTCCGCTATTTGCATATATGGTACAATATTTTGGCATGAGTTCTTTGGTTTTTATCACACAGGAAGGAAGGATTGTCATTTTTCTATTTACTATTCTAAAAGCACAAAATCTAGCACTGGAAAAAGTCCTTGTAGACCATCCGTAGCTTTGCCACTGTACAATTGTTCCCAATAGAGTATTTACTGGTGCTTTGCCAAATCTGCATTTAAATATACCAAGTGTTAACTTGGCATTAATTTCTGTTGGGGAGTATTCAAGGAGAAAAACAAGTATATGTTTGGGGAATTTTGTTTTCTTGGTGTTTAGTCCTACATTTCATTCTAGTTTTGCTTCTATTCTTACCTGGTCTGTTGCCTGTGTGCTCATTCAGCCAAGCTGGACATGTATCTATCTAGCAGTGCTGTTTGTATTTAAATCTCCTTGCAACGGGTGTCTGAAACACTTGAGGGAGCTGTTGCTTTCTACCTTGCAGTGCTTTTAAAATTCCCACTCCTATTCACTCCCATAGCACTGCCCCTGCCTTCAAATATTCTTTTCTGTTTTCTTTTGAACTCCATTTTGATAACAGTTCGCTTCAAGAACCGAGCAATTAGGCAGATGTTGCTACACAGGGGCTGTGCGGGTCTGATCCATGTGGCGCTGGGGCTGGAAGAAAGTCTCCACTGGTTTTGGATCAGGAGCAGAATGACAAACCAAGCAGCAAGATAATGGTTCATAACTCCAAACCCTGAAATGTGAGCCCATACCAAAATACAAAGATGGTAAAATTTGCATCATAGAATGGTTTGTGTTGGAAGAGACCTTAAAGATCACCTTGTTCCAACCCCCTGCCATGGGCAGGGACACCTCCCACCAGACCAGGTTGCCCAAAGACCCATGCAGCCTGGCCTGAACACCTCCAGGGATGGGGCACCCCACAGCTTCTCTGGGCAGCCTGTGCCAGGGCCTCACCACCCTCTGAGTGAAGAATTCCTTCCTTATATCTAATCTAAATCTTCCCTCTTTTAGTTTAAAGCCATTTCTATCACTCCACTCCCTGACACAGAGTCCCTCCCCAGCTTTCCTGTAGGCAAAGGTAGGGAAGGTGAGGAGCAAGGTGACTTAGGGCCTGTGTGGGAGTTTTTGGGAGTCACTGCAGTCTCTGGTAAGAGACCAGTGCTCACAGGCTACACGGAGAACAGCAAGAATGCCCTGGCTCTACAGCCCTATCTGTATGTGCCTTTCAGAAGAGTCAGCCTGGCTCTTTCCTAACTCACTGTCCGGTGCTGGGCCCTGGGAATGAAGCCGAAAATGTTCCTCAGAGTTTCCATCACCTTCACTCAGGAGCCGTCTGCCTCACCTGCGGAGCTGAAGCAGAGGCTGCTCTCCCTGGCTGAGGTAAGGCTGTGTGTGCATGGTATCAGCAAAGTATTTCTCCTCTCCTACCTGGTAGCCAGCCTCATCTAGGCTTCATGCAGAAGTCAGATAAGTTTTTTTCTCTTTGATCAAGGACCAGCAATGCGTATTTCCGTGGCAGGCTGAGCTAGCTAGCTGATCCAGTTTGCATCAGCAAGCTTGGTAACTCAGATTCCTTCTTCCTTCAGCTTTTGTGTGAAATAGCTTGATTCATTTTGGTGCACCTGTTACTGACCTTGTAGGTTAACGTTTTCAAATAACCATGAGGAGACCGTATCTTTAGGAATATAACAAAAATGTCACTGTACCTGCATGAGCAGAGCCGGGGCCTGCAACAAATCGTTTTCCTTAAAAGTGGAAAATCATCTTTAAGATGAAGAAGGAAAACATGAGGAAAGAAAATTATCAGACGGAAGCAATGTGAAGAGAATGAGGAAGGAGAAAAAGGTACGCCCCCTCCCCCCCCCCCCTTCAAATGATGAACAACAATTGCGGTGGCAAAGTTTTCATAGCTCATTCCTAGGGATGCACTGCCACCTGCCAGCTTCCAGGCAAAATGCATCCCAAGAAAAGGTGGTCTTCGTTCCTAATCGCACTGTTCTTTCTTTCACTGCCAGAATCACCTCGTGGCTTATAGATCCATCTAAAACAAACCCTGTCAACGATTTACATACGCACTTATACTTGTGTATTTGCACATTATGCAGAGAAGGGACTACATCGGCAAGGTGAGGAACTTGGAGCCCAGCTGAAGATGGCCTTGGATGCAAAATGAGGCAGGGCTGCAGTGGGCAAGGGGGAGTTAGGGCTCCCTGGATCTGTGCTCTGCAGAGGATGGAGCTCTCAATGCACTTGGCAAAGAGTTACCAACAGTTTCAGGGAAAGGCAGGAATAAGGGAGGCGGGGAGAGGAGTCGGTTTATGTTACTAGAAGAGATGAGAACAGCAAGATACTAACGGGCTATTAAATGGAAGCAGGAGGAGTGGGTTGCTGAAACTTGAAGGTGACAAATAACTGAAGGAAAAGAAATATTGATTTAGGGTGGCTGCCCAGGAGTAATGGGATGAAATTTCAAAGGGAAACAGGAGTGTTGTGTATTAGGAAATGCCTCCTCATACCTAGCTCTATCAAGCTGTGAATAATATCCCAGAGGAAGCTTCTTCACCCCAGGCACTTTAGAACTAGACTAGAATAAATGTTATGAAATTATTATGGAGTGAAATCTTATAGTGGTGAGGGGATGAAATGGATAGTGTAATAGGTTTTTATTTCTTCTCAGATTTCTTACTGTCTGTTGTCTTTCATTATGCAGCATGCCCAAGCTGTTAAAGTTTGCATATCAAGCAGTATACTATTATTACTGTGTACGCTGCTGAGTGTTAGGTCCATCAGCAAGCCCTGATAAAGGATGTGGGAAGTGCACTTTGATCTTCCACTTGATGCAAATGGCAATGTTAAATGGCTTTTTTCATCTGTCAGTCTTGCTTCAGTTTTAGCTTTACTTTAGCACTGTGTATGGTGAGTTACTGTGAAGAACCTCGTATATGCTTTGCTCAGTGTGTATGTGTGTGTATATGTGTATATATATATACACACACATATTTAGGAAAAAGACTCCTGTCATTTGAGGCAGTACATTACCCGAAACCTCACTGAGTCAAGAGCAATTTAACCAGCACAATCCAGTTACCTCCTCCTGAAGTGTCATTGTCTTTTCTTGGTAAGTTGTGTGGGATGTAAAAACTCGAAAATGCCTCTGGAAATTAAGCAAGCCTTACATCTCCCTGTTAAACTTTGAATGCTCTTCACCAAGTTGGGATTGAGATCAAAATAATTGTCTTGTGTTCATGACTGACTGAATACCTGTCACGCTTAATCTTAACAGAGACCTTGTGACAAATGGCAAACAATTAAATGATTAATCTCTTGAGAGCTTGATTGTCTTTTTACATTCAAAGGTGAAAATTAGTGAAAATGATGGAAGCACAGAGGTGGAAAAGCATGCTGAGAGCAGAATCAAACCCTGAGTTTTATTACTTCGTTAGCTGAGTTCACTCCAAAACATTCGTCAAAAACTTCATTTTTTAATTTAAGTATCCTGAAATTCAATTTAAAAACAAACACTAAAACCCACTTTTTTTTTTTTTTCAAAAGTGATCTCAGTTCATATAATAGCCTTCCTTATGTGTACTATCTGAGTGGAGTGTTATATTACGAGCCATATGTATTAGCTGCCATCCTGACATTTTGAGTTCAGCTTTCTTCTTTCTTTGTGAAATTTACTGTCTGCATTTCTTTTTCTTTGCTTTTTTTTTCTTTTTTTTTTTTTTTCTTTCCCTCCCTTGGGAATCATTTCAAAACAAGTGACCTAATCACTGTGTTGAGGCTCCCCTAGAGATGGGCTAAAAGCTTTCTGTGAGAGTCAGAAAAGCACTGGTCCCCAGGGTTCAGTGTGTGGAAGTTCAGACATAATCGGTGACCAATCCAGAGGACAATTCATGGGTACAACCACAGAAGCACGGTCTTCTGAATCAGTAGGTGATATAAAGCATGACAGAGTGCTTGGCAAAGCTGGGCCTGAGGGGCAATTCCTTGTAATCTACCTTAGAAGTTGTTTTGGGAATGGAGCAGCTGAGGAACGAGGTTGTCCTTGCTGCAAAAACTTTTTATTAGCTTCCCTTTGGGATAGAATGACCTGATGATGAGTGGTTAGGCAGGGGAGGATGGAGTCATTGGACAGAGGATAAAGGTGCCACAAAGTAGGTGGGGAGATGGGGTAGGGTGAAAAGTAAAGCAGCTTTAGGGGTTGTGGTACACTAGAAGAAAGAACAAATCACGTAGACTGATTTGTTGCCATTATTTTGCCTTCTGGGCAGAGTAGGGTATGGATTTTCTGTGATTGGGATGCTATCACAGTGAAAACTTGATGAATATAAATTATTAGATATGACTTCCTTTTGGCTTGGTTATGCCAATGTCAGCCTACGCAGGAGACTAGTTTATTAGTGGTCTCTGCAGGACAGGAGCAAAACTGATTACCCCCATCATTAATCCCTTTTAAAGTAATATGTGGATGGGTTAAACTTGTGCAGCTATATTAATAAACAAGGAAATCATTATGAAAAGTTTGAGCTTTACGTTATTTAATCATCTCCATTGTTTCATTCCTATTGCATAGTTTGCAAGAATAAATTAAACGAAATGAGTCTTGTGAAAGTTCTTTTTAACCATGTTTTTGCTTAGAATTTCCCTACCAGCTCTGCAAACCTCTTAAAGTTTCCAGATTCTCAGACTGATCTTCCAGCATCTATTGTGTTTGCCTAAACGCAGAGATGAAAAAGAAAAACCTAGTTCTCTTAGAAATGCCCTTTGGGACTAATTACACTCATTTGACTAGACTAGCAGTTAGATCTGAATTATAGTCATGAATAAGTTAGATCTTAATTAAAGTCATGTTTGGGTGCAAAAGGCAATGTCATACATACAAAGAAGCTGCTTTGTAATATGCGGGAATTAGTGTTCATAATAATTTGTGTATGAGATTTGGATTTCAATTTAGTCTTCATATTGCTCTCTCTGGTGGTTTACACATATGATAGTACATCCTCTTCCTGTTTCCATATTTGAGTACTCTCAAAGCAATAAAACGTAAAATATAGATAAACTAAAAAATAAAGTGACCCATTCAATTCACATCAATATTTAAGGAGCTCTTTAAGTGTAAAGACCTCATCAGGTGCTTGACAGTGTCTCACATCTATTGGGAATATGTTGAAAATTTAACAATATTAGTGTAAAAGAACTACTTTCTTCTAAATATCAGAATTTCCCAGAAGGACAGCCTCGTCTCATGTTTTTTCCTGTTCTGGTTTGTGCAGATCTTTCCCATAAACTTACCAATAACCCATGAGTATATGTACATAAATAATAATACAATATACTTTAAAACAGTGTTGCATGTGGGTAACCATCAGCCTTTGCTTTCCTTTGGATGATGATATAAAGTTATTCAAGGGGTCAGTGCAAAGAGAACTGACTGGAGGAAACCATCCTTGCCCCTGACAAGCTGATTAGGAGCAAACAGGTGTTTATTTTGGTAACTTGCCCTCAGGCTCTATGTTAGTGTCTGGAAAGAGATGCAAGACTCCATGTTGTGTTTCATGAGTTGCATCAATGTAATACCAAGTAAATCTCTTCTGGCTTAAAGTGCACTTGGAGGAAAGATCTACTCCATGCAGGAGATGAAGATGATGATAAAGCATGGTGTTAGGAAGAGAGCTGGTGTAAGGCCAGTTGATTTACACTGAGATGAAAGATCGACAGGGAAACTTAATCTAGAACATAGGATGTTCACGCGGAGTGACCAAGCATCTCCAAAGTGACAGTGGCTATTGCTGGTAAGTGACTATTTCTTTGCTGTCTGCTCCTCTTGCTGCATGGCCTTGAAAGACAAACTGCTATTCCACTTTAGCACAAGCCAGTAGCCTGAGCCACAAAGTGCAAGTCTTGCAGATTTCTTTAATATGAAACATTTTCTCATTTTCTGACAAATGTTGTGTCTGAGTACATTTGGTGACAGAGATTCTTTTACATTTTTGTGTCTATTTTGTCTTTTTTTCTTATTTCTAAGGAAAATATTCTGAAAAGTACTTTTTTTTTTTTATATATTCTCTAAGGAACATCCTATTTCTTGAAAGAAGATGCTATCTTTTCCTAATTTCAAGCAACTTCTCTTTTAACACTCTTTTTCCATTTATTTAAAAGCTAAGGAGGGGTTGAGGAGGAGGAGGAGAACTTAAAATAGAAATGAGCTTTATTTTACATCACTCTGAATGAAGTATTTTTTTCCTTAATCTGTGAAGATTTTTCCCCCTACCAACAGCTCTTTTTGCATTAGATGTACTATGTTAAAAACAACCCAGGCAGGCAGGATGTATTTGGTCACAGATAGGGACTGAGATACAATATGAATTTTGTATGTGTTTCACTCCTTGAGTTGATGATGGAACCTGGCTTCCCACCAAATCTTGAGCCAGATCGGAGCTTGAATCATAGGGGTTGTTTCAGACACCAGGCCATTGCTTGTAGCACCCTCTAGGGTTCAATTTAAATGTAGTCTCTCTCACATTTTTGGAAAAAAAAAAGAAAAAGTAATGGCCTTTAGCTAAGGCTTGTGTCTGTTCTGTTGATGAGGAGGTTGATGTTGATGTATTATTAAGAAGGAACAGCCAGAGCTCCTCAGACACTTACATAACATGAAACCTATTTACGAAAAACTGCATGTGGACTAAGGTCAGGTAATGGGTTGCTTTTAACTCTGCAGTCATTGCGTTGGGTGCCACAGCAACTGCCTGTGTTAATGGTCATTTGAAACCACTTACTGGCCCAATATTGAGAGTGAGGCTGTGCAAGTCAATCTGTTGTAGCAGTGCCCAGTGCATTATGACATATGAACAGGGCAAATCATGATGGGTTTAAATTGCACCAAGGGAAATTTAGGCTAAACGTTCAGACAAACTTCTAACACTAAGGGCAGTTAAGTGTTGGAGTTCTCTTATCTGTAGGCCCTCTGAAACTTTATTTCCTATAAATTTTAAGAACAGATGAGACACACGAGGAATGATTTTGGTTAAGTTGATCTGTGCTTGGCTAGAAGATAGATTAAAACTTCCTCGGGTCTTGATGCTCCATTAAATCATTCAAGGAAAGTACCCACGAGACACCAAGGGTAGCTCTTTACATAGGTTTGGACTTAAGATGTAAAATATATCAGGAAAGCAGTAGATAACAATATGGAAAGTAGTGACACAAATATGTTGCTACTATTACCTTGTTCATTCCTGGTTCTTTCATTGCTGAAAAGGCATCAATGAGTTGTAAATAAATGCAGTGGGAATTCTTAGGCACAGAGAGATTTTAAAACCCTGTTGAAAATTTTAGGACCTGATCAAGTAGATTGTGATGACAAATAAAACTAAGGAAATATTTAAAGAGGTAATTTGGACATTTTCTCACTGTTTCTGAAAAGATAAGTGAAGGAGGAAATAATGAAAATTAATATAAAAAAATATATATATATTTTAAATGCCTCTTTTTAACCTGTGAAACTCAGTGCTTCTGGATACTCTTTTTGGGGTATTCAGTTTGACTGGACAGGTTTCCCATGAAGTGAGTATCTGCAGCTGTATGCTAGCTGGGGTGTAGTATTAAAGATCTAAGCTCTTCTGCTTCAAGACATTAACCAATCTAAGGTGCCCTGGTTTTGTAAGAAACATCCCTTGTGGGAACATTGCTGTGTGATTGTGAGGATTTGAAGTCTCTGTTGCTGGTACCTGGTAGAGACAAGATGCTTGGACTAATGGATTTATTACCTGATTCAGCCCAGCAATTCATTTACTTTGTAGAAGTGATTATCCAGTAAAATGCAGAGCAGAAAAAAATACTTCTACTTTTCTGTTCTCCAAAATGTTTTTGTCTTAGGTATTGCCCTTCTTCTAAGAGAAAAGCAATAACTGCATCTGAAGAATTTGAATTACAAATGAAAACAGAATTTCTGTAAGCAACAGATTTTGTCTAAGAACTACTTGAACTTATACAATCTCTATAACATAGAAATTGATTTCAGAGTATGAGGTGATCTAAGATGCAAAAGGAGTCCTGAGCATTTGCATGGGTGCATCACTCTGTGAGGATAGAGCACCTGACCCTCTTTGACCTTGCATGTGATGGTGTTAACAAGAATCACTCAAACTTCCTTCTTATTTTCTTTTTGGGCTTATCTGTGGCTTGTAACACATTTCCCTGCACACAGTCAATAACAGGAATGTATTTACTCTTAGTTAGATATATCCATGCCTATTGGCTTAAAGGTACTTTGTTCTTATTGGCAAAGGTAGAAGCACTGTAATTCCCATTGCTGTGAAATAAACCCAAAACACAACTTGTGGCTGATATAATTACAACATATTTATGGTTGTTTTCCGGTTTTGGTCTGCTAAACAGCACTTATTTCAAAGGATAGGTCCTATGTCTGATCTCCCTCTCCCTCTCCCTCTCCCTCTCCCTCTCCCTCTCCCTCTCCCTCTCCCTCTTCCTCTTCCTTTTCCTTTTCCTTTCTTTTGTTTTCTTTTCCAGAGTTCCTTTTATCCAGTTATGGGCTTGCAGCAGAAAGTTGGAGGGAGCTGAGAGGTACACAGTGCTTTGCATATTTCTCATTGAAATTAAAAAGACTACAACATATCTGATATAATAATATTTAGATATCTAAAGACAGCTGCAAAGAGTAAGGTCCTAGGCTGGAAAATTTTCTTTATGAAAGAAATCTAGAAATAATGGGCACATGTTTCACCAAGGGAAATAGAGATTAGATGTGAGAAACTCAGATACTTAGTACAAAATAGCACTTATTTCTTGAGGAAGACCTGAGTGAAGCTCACCGAAAATCTTTAAAACTGGCTGGACTAACTGGTCAGGGAATATTTGAGGACTTGATAGTGTTTAGTGAGGATCAGTGGCCAGATCAGCAGGAGAGCACCTGAAGAGCAGCACAAAGGAATGCCAGCCAGTAAGTCAGCTTCATCGGGGCCCAGCAAAAATGCCTCTATGCTAACGCGTATAGCACCCAGCATGTGGAATAAACAAGAGGAGTTAGAGGTGTACGCACGCCTGCAGGGCTATGACCTCATTACCACCACAGAGTTGTGTTGGGATGGTTCCCATGACTGGAGTGTTGGTATGGGAGGGTACAGTCTCTGTAGGAAGGACAGGTGGGAGGGCGAGGAGGGAACTTCACCCTCTATGTCAATGAGCATCTGGAGTGCATGGAGCTCTTTAAGGACCCTTCCAATCCAAACAATTCTATGATTCATATACAGCATAACAGTTTTAAAGTATATTCACATGGATAAAACAGGGGTGGAAGCTGTGTACTTATATACCACTAAGAAACAGTCGCTCCTGTGAAAACACCAGCCCTTACTGAAGGCTGTCAGACAGCGGTGTGTGCAACAGAGCAGGAGATGACTCTTAACTAATTATAACAGTGACGACTACAGAGTTCACACACAAACAAGCATACCAAATGCCATCTGCTTCATTGATGAAGGTATAAATGCTTCACGCTGGTGCAGAACTTTCATCTGAGGATCTCAAAGCATTTTACCAAGTGGAAATAGAAAGTGACATTACCCTAATTGCACAGTTACGTGAGTGGGATTACCACCTTCCTTAATTGCACACTGATGTTTTAGCCTGGCATCTTCCCTAAGATGTGTTCCTTACTTAGGGCTCGTCCATGCATGAGTGTTGTTTTTCTTAACCTTTTGTAGGATACTCAGAGGTGGAATTCCTCAGTTGTGCACAGGTCGTACATACACGTATGCGCATCAGCACATGTTTATTTTAATAGCTGAAGTTCTTCATATAGTGGATGTGATGTAGTTTGCTGTTGTGGGATATGCTTATAGGAGAATGTGTACAGCCAGTATCGCTATTTCTTTTTATGGCCATGCCACTAACCATGCCATTGAAGTGAAATATTTACATTGATATGAGGTAGTTTATGTACTCAAGAATGAGTTTTGCTCCTAGTTAATAGTACCTGGAGATACTTATGTGAATAGTGCTGTGTAAAGCACCACTGACACTGAAAGAGTGTATTTTTACTCATTTTTTGCATTGAAGAAAATGACTTTGCATCATGATTTCTATCAGCACTTAATGTAGTGTATTTGGGGAATACATGTTGTCTGTCACGTTCCCTACTGTGTTCCTATCCCCCCCCTCCCCCACCCCAATAATTTCCTAGTCATTTTATTGTACTTTTAAGATCCTAATGTGGAGGGAAGGTACTGTTTTGCTGGGCACTGAATAAACATGTAGCACAGACATCAAGACTGAATATGTCAGCAATGAACTTGTATCCACTTCCTCTTCAATATCTGCCTAAGCCAAAGGGCATATAAGATGTCAGAGTGCTGCAGGGAGGCCATATAAATCTGTATTTGGACACTAATAGCATCCTCAAAACTTCCTTTCAGCAAGTCATTTTTCTTCCTGCTCTCATTTTTTAAATTTGCTCTGCAGGTGAGATAAGAGGATTTTTTTTGCCCTTAAATTATGACAGTTGCAAATAGTCTTGGCCATCTCTGTACACATGGGGCTTTTTGTTTGTTTGTTTTTATTTTTTTCCCCCCAAGGAAAGCAAATATTTTGTGCTCATGGAAAAAAGAGGAGCCTGGCTTCACCAGAACACGAAGTATTTGTTAACCTGAGGCAAAGCACAGCTGAACAGCAGCAATATGAACTTCCCCTTGGCTCTGGTGCCAAATATCTCAAGTGATAAACCTTCGGGGACCATTAAGTGGAAAATGTGTCCTTTTAAAGTTTCCTGTTTTATTAAAACCAGTAAATATAGCTGAACATCTGATAGTAAATGATTTCCCCCCACCCCTCTGCAGATAGAGGAAGATTTTGAAGGGCAGCAGGTATTTGCAGTCAGAAGAAAATTTCAGGATGGTTTGAGGCAGCAGCTGCACTTGTGATCAGACAGGTCAGTGACATTAATATTGTTTCAATGCATATTTAAAGACTCTTTGACCTACATACAAATATTTCCATAACATGAACATTCTTATTCTAGCTGGCATCTTTTATATGGCTGGAGTCACACACACCTTTCTCCACAAAGGTACTACCTCCTGTTTTTGGCTGTGGAAAGGATTTGGAAGAAGCTCAGGTGAATTACTTTGGGGTGGATTTTACCCAGGAAAAAAAAACATTTCAGATGTCTTGAAGCTAGGCACAAATTTGAGTTACATTCACCAAAGATGTGAATCTGTATGAAACAAAGAGAATATCTTAAGAGACAGCTGCTGTTCAGAGAATGGCAATAATGGTGGCAGCACGTACTCTTTCTTCTTTGTTTTGGTGGCATAGGCAGAGGCACTTGGGGGTGTAGAGGAGAGATAGATCACATCTGTCTGATTTAGATCAGAGGCTGTGAGGTAGGCTGGGAGAAGTGTCCCTGTTGCATCTGTTTTGCTTGCATAGATGCTGGAGGAATGACTTTATGTGAGTACTAATTGGGCTGTTCACTAGGGCACTTTTGTTACAGCCCACATTCTGTAACAAACACAGAGGAGCTGCTGAGACATCCCTGGCAAGTGTCAGTTTCTAAGCCACATGGGCAGGACCATATAGCCATTTCCTCAGGCAGTCTGCCGATCAAGTCTTTGTCTTGTTAAACAGGCAGGAGAAACATCATGATTTACTAAAAATTTGGAAAAGAACAGAAGTTTTCCAATTCAAGAGGGTTATTTTTTTCCATTTTCTAGAGAATATTTTGACTGTGGTGAGAAGATCTGTTTTTTCCTTATGTTTATAGGTTGGCAAGGGTGGCTAAAAGAAGAGCCTGCCTGCCTCGGGGTCAGCAGCAGTGTCATTAATGCTCTAGTGACCATCCTTCTCCAGGTGCCTGCTGGCTCAGGGGTTTATAATAGGGATGCACATATTTGTTCAGATGAAATGGGAACTTCTTTGAAGTTTCTCTCCAAACTGTTTCAATGTCAATGTTTCTCTACATGGTTGTGCTGGGTCAGGGACGGTGTGGCTCTGCTAGAGGTTTTGAACTTGAATGGAGGCTGTTGAAGCAGACGTATTGTCCCCAAAGGCCCCCTCTATGTGTTGATCATGTCCACTCTGTTTTTCCTCAGGCTGTGTATTTGTGTGTTTTTGAGGGGAAGGGGGTTGAGGAGAGATTTTTTTTTTTTTCTTCTTTCCAGGACTTGTGGCTAGAGGATTTTTGACTTGGCCTGGTGGTTTTCTTGCCAATAAAGAGAATGAGAGGAGGCCAGCGTAAGAAATAGGGACTGTGAAAGAGTTGTACTCTACTTCATGACAGAGCTAAGTAGGAGAATACATGCTCACAGTATTGCTTGTCCAGAAGAAAACTGGTGACAAGGATGTGACAAGGATGGGAGAACCTGAAGAATGATGAAAGGAGGCTAAGAGACATCTTCAAAAAGTATGCGGTGACACCGTAAGTGAAGACAAGTAGATTTCTACCTTCAGTTGTTTGATGTCAGGGAGAGTTTTTCTTATCCTTTATTTGTAGGGCTGTTGATAGAGACAGGGCTGAAAGTGAGAAGACTCCTCTTAAGTGAAAGGAAATAATCATTGTAGTCATTTGTGTTTCAAGCAAAGCCTAAGTTGTGCTTCCCATACCCACTTAAGGGAAGCTGGTAGTCAGAAATGGGACACTGTTCCCCTGTTGCTCTGGAGCAGGTCCTGAGATAGCATTGCAAAAGAGTCATGAAAATATTAATTTTAAAGTATGTGCTGTGTTGTGGGAAAAGCAAGTGGGTAATGATGACACATGAGCAGCATCAATCAAATATGAGTGTGTGATTTGATTACCAAGGGCTCAGACAGATTTCCTCACTGCTTAGGGAAGTTCCTCCGCTTCACATAATCACATGAGAGGCTTTCCTGTTAGGCTAAAGTAATACTGCAGGAACTTGTGAAGTGTTCATTAAGTACAGTAAATGCAGGTGTAAGGCTAAGGTGGAACTTCGTAAGCGATTGAGTGTCACTTTGATGGATACATTGTAGTGGGTTATACTCGGTAAATCCTCATTATCTGTATGTGCATTGTCATTCAGAATGAATTATTATTCCTAGCTAAAGAGCTACTGAAGATCTAAGAAATGCCTGTGCCCCTTGTGCGTAGTCATGTCCTGGGTTACTGGGGAAATGTAGTTGATAGCACGCAAGTCAGAACGGAGATGGAGTTAGCAAGCTTGGGGGACCCTTGCAGGTCTGGAACTAGATCAGTTGTCCTGGATGTGATCTCCCTGTACATAGCTACAGGTCCCAGAGACCACTGGACTACTGTGTGTGGTGTCTCACGGCTTTCAAAGTACTCCTCCAACACTGTTTTCTAGGCCGATGTACAGTCATTTGAATGCATGCAATGGAAAGAGGAAGGAATAGAGAGAAATGTTTCTTGAAAAAATGAAGGATTGAAAATGACATGGGATTAAAGCAGAGTCCAATTCAAATTTGTAAGATTCACTTGGATTTTCACCATATTAAACTCAGAAACAATTAAAAAGGGCTTTGAAGAACTGGGAGGTTCTTTAGCAGATATGAAAGGCTAGGAAGATAATAACGCAAATAGACCTTCTACGTTCATTTGTAAGTTAAACTGAGCTTTGTTAGCATGGTGATGTCTGAGAACAAAGCTAACTATTCAGCTTTTGACCCAGATATCGGCAGTTACGTATGATATCACTTAGGCTTCATTAGATTTCATACCTCATCTGTGCCCATGGGCATGACTAGCATAAAAATGGACTTATTTTCTAATCGCTTTTGGTGGAACATGGATAGAAAGCAAGTGGGACAGACTGTGGGTGCATTATTTCAGGGCCAGAAAGATATGCACGTTGATCATGCCAGTGTATGATATTATGGCATATACGTTCAAACAGTATTGCAAAATCTACTCACCTAATTTTCTGGAATCAGTACTAATTAAAAAGCAAATTGGAACTGAGAGCAATTGAGGAATATCCAACTATTTCTATGAACATAACTCTTTGCAGCAAAGGACAGATGCGTAAATGTGTTTAAATTGGCAAACATTCAGTGTACAGCTTCAAGGCTGCTGAGAAAACTCAATTCAACTTTTTCTTTTTCTAACAGAGATGCATTTATTATTCTTCATGTTAGTTCGTACACAATAGCCTCAACAGATACGATACAATCATAAGACTGCTGGATCAGGTCCAAAGTAAAGCTGCAAGCACTAGGTGCTATAATCCAGACCTCAGAGTGTGACATTTTAGTTCACTGAATTGTCTTCCTTGATTCATTGTTCAATGCCTGTTAGCAGTGGCCCTGCAAAGTGCCCAGGTTCAGATCAGCATCAGCACAAAACAAGGAGCGAGGGCTGGGTTACCATCCAGGAAGTTTTGCATGGTACAAGAGGTGTGGGGAGGAGAGGAGTGGAAGTGCTGGGTTAGAAGCAACGTGCAGATGTTGTTGAAATGGCTTTCTGTAAACCTGTGCTTTTATGGCATCACCAACTGCTTTTGATTTTGCTAAAACTGTGGAAAAGTATTACCCAGCTCTTAATATTTGTGCCTGTGCTGGAGTGAGCAGCAGTGGAGGGTGTTTGCTAGAATAGCTGTTTAGCCTGGATCATTGACTATGGCTCTATATAGCTGGTTATGTTGTCTTCTTTAATCTGCTTCACATTATTTTTAGGTTGTGACTGTGAAAAAGCTAGGAGTTTGTCTGACTCAATTTTCAAGAAAATCCAGTGACAGAGTAAGAATTTCTGCCAATCTTCTTAACTTGCACTGAAAGCCTACAGTTTCTCAGGTGTCAGGAGCACAATATTTGGGGGGGAAAATGGCACAAAACAAAGTGTGCTCTTAGCAGAAACATTCTGCTGGCTTTTTTGATTTGTTTTGCAGGGAGAAAGGTGTGGCTTACATATAGTCCTATATCTTACATTGTCCATATCAGCTGGTTGCCCCTCTGTCTCTTGTCCTAATCACTGCCTTTGTGAAAAGTATTTTTTTTTGACCAGTGGATCTCTTGGCATGGTTCTTCCTCTGGTACTGCTTCTTATTGCTGAAAAGGTGGGGAACTAGAATGACTGGTCATCATGTTTGGGCTCCTTCCTAAAGAAAGACCTTCCTTCTAGCTTTAATATGCAATCAGAAGAAATTGGAGAAGGAATGTGATCCTACATGCTTGGTAGCTTTTCCCAAAAAGGAGGTGAAGGGGCTCCAGACATCCTTCCTGATTTTATTTTATTGTATTGTAATGTATTGGATTGTTTTTATTTTTTTATTTTTATTATTATTATTATTTTAATTTATTTAATTTATTTTTCTGTTCATAACCTTGTTCTTGAGAAGGAGGAAAGAATGAGAAGATGCTGGACATACCACCATGGAAAACTCACTCCATGAAACACAAGTTTCCTGTGTTTCCAAAGAAATCTATCTTCCCGTCTTGCCTTACTAGGCATTTGTTTAAGGTGTGCTGTGAGCTGTAAGGAAGGTAGAGTGACTCTGTGCCACTAAACTTACTCTGTAGGTACTTGTTACATC
Organism: Anser cygnoides; assembly: GCF_040182565.1. Classification (NCBI taxonomy): domain Eukaryota; kingdom Metazoa; phylum Chordata; class Aves; order Anseriformes; family Anatidae; genus Anser; species Anser cygnoides. The sequence goes on along the minus strand of NC_089873.1, from coordinate 94,132,014 downwards.
ATTGGTATGTGCTGTACACTGAGGATCATGAAAATAGGAGTGCATGTATGAGAAGAAACAAGGGTTCTGTAGAATCTGACAGTATAGGGTCAGGTTTTGCCTTCTATTACAGGTAAATCTCTTAGTGAATTCAGTTTGGGTTGGCAGGCATTGCTGATTTTGGGGATTGGCCTTTGGATATTTATGAGGCTAATCACTATTCATAGTATTATATAACATTCTTAATATACATAATGTGTATTCATAAATAAACATTCAGCCCTCTGTTGTAGTAGCACGTGGCACTGGTATCTGTGCTGTGAGGATTCCTGCTTAGTAGATGTGCTGGTCTTCAAAAAGCTTGCTTGACATCTCACTTCTCAAGCTGCTATGTCTTCTGCAACGATTCACCTGCAGTGTACACTGCCTCCGTGCGCAAAACATAAAAATCAGGTGTCATTTTATTTGATTCCAGTTCTTTCTGATGTTGTGGAAAAGGGATACTTATAAATAAATAAGCTGGCCATTAATGCTGTTTTTTCTTTGAATTTAATGGCTTGTACTAATTAGACAGGCCCTGTTTAGTTTCACTTGAGTGGGAGTGAAACAGGCACAAAGATCACAAGATGGCATTTACATTACTCTGTTTCATTAAACAGAAAAAGATTCCATTTAGCAAGAGACACCTCCAAGGAAAACAATGCCAGAGGAAACAAAACTATTTCTGTGCTTGCTGAGAACATGGCTTCAATACAGTAGTCTAATTAAGATGGTTATCTGCTGGTAAACAAAAATAGCTGACTGCTATACAGTGGACAGGGGAATTTAAGGAGAAAATGTATTGATTGAGTCTGGAAGAAGAGCTACAACTCAACAATGCACCAGATAAACACACGCTTTCTCTGTCTTTCTTTTGCATTGAGCAGATCTGATTGTGTTAGGAAAACTTTTTTCCCCTAATTTGTTGCCTTTTTTTCCTATCAGGCTTTTCAGTGAAAGACTTTACAGCGATGGATCGACAACATGGGTCAGCCAATTCTGCTTTTCAGTGAATCACTTTAATTCCTTATTCTTTGATTGTCAGCTCTAAAAACACACTGTTGGTGTTGCCTGGGTGGAAATTTGTCTGTAAATCCCTGCTGTATGAGTTAAGGCTTATGCAGATGGTGGCAGTGCAGAGCAAACTGGCACTAAAGAGTTGTTTTCTCTTTTCTAAAACCAAATGAGCATTTTAAAGAGCAAGTGGGCAGCCATTATGATTTCAGTGGCTTTCATTGCTGCTCTGTAAAAACTACAAATGCCATTCAGCTGCCTCTACCTCTTGTCTAATTTTAAAAGATATTAAGTAAAACCTCCCCAGAAACTGGTGGGTGTAACTGTTGCCCTGCTTCTAAATCCCTTAGAAGCCGTAACTTTATTTTATGAATTGACAGAGGTTTTAGCTTTGGTTTGAAGGCTTAGTAGTGCCTCGGCAATCCTACGAAAGGCTGGACAAGGACGTGGCAGAGGGCATCTACTGAAACCAGGTTGGTACTGCTCACTAGGAAACTGTGGTGTCTTCATTTCACTTGGGTAAGTACCTTGCATGTTCTCTTGTAAATGAACAAGACATCCCACCTATCTTTTACTCATTTTGGAATTAAATTGTAGATATACTGCATCATTCATGCAGGGGTATCCAAGCTAGCTTTAAACAAGTGAGGTAGACTACAAAGAAAAATGACAGTAGGGTAAAAAGGAATCAAGTTTTGGTCTGGCCTTCTTCTATCCATAATTTCTGTTATTGGCTTGTAAGTTATGCAATAAGTCATCTGGGAAGCTGTGGGGAATATTTCTGGTCTGTGAACACAGGTGGAGTAGGGAATTTGGTTAAGCTCAAGTCATGAAGAGGATATCATCAACCTGTTCTTCCAAAAAAAAAAAAAAAGTTGCTGAGATAATTACAGCTAGGTAGTGTACACCAACTAACTCTGATAATCAAAAGACTTTTTCCACGACTGCAGTTTCTAATACTCGTTTCCATGAATTTCTTGCCATTCATACCTCAAAGCTAAAGCTGATTCAATGAGATGCCAGACAGAAAGCTGAATGGTATTTTTGTGTGGAAAAAGGTCTCAACCATTTGGCCCAAACATTCAGTTGAGGTGTGGGGAATGCTGTGTTACTTAATTGACCACTCACAAGCCATAAATAATATGTAGTTGAAGATGTAGCTGAAGATTTCTGTTCACAGACAGGATCCATATGTTGAAATATGTTTGCATTAATTTTCTTTGCTGAAGACCTCTGAATAATGAGCAAATTAGTAAAAAATCAAAGTCTTTTGTGGATAAGTTATGAACAAGAACAAAATGAGGTTAAGTTATAAACTGCAAATAGTTCTTCCAGTTGTACTCACTGGTCTGTGGAATTCAATCAATGCCTAATTCTTTATAGCTTCTTTGAAAAAGGTAATTTAAATAAAAATCCAGTTCCACTGGCAGAGTGGACACAGTCAGAGACCAGATGTTTAAGGAGATGCTGTGCAATACCTAGACAAAGGGATACAGCTGATGTATGTAAAGCACTCTCAGATGATGTGTGTTTGTATATATGGTATCTCTTTTCCACAAAGGCTTTTGGACACCATCCAGCAAGCGTACAGGAAGGCCACAGGGATATGTGCTGTCTGTTATTTGGACTACAGTGGCAGATCAGACTCCAAGCAAGAGATACAAACACAGACTTGGTCACATCTGGCAGAGGAATCTGACGCACCAAAAGTTTAAAGACAGATGTTAAAAAGCCTGTCTGAGAATTGGCAGTGGGAAGGGAATACAAGACCATCAGCTAGTGAGCAGTGGAGCTAAAAAAGAGGTGATTTGAAGAACACTTGTTAAATGTGTTTTCCCCCAAAGCAGCCATTGTGGCAGACTGGAGGAAAGCAACTCGTAAAATTCTGTCCTTTGGTACGCACAACAGGAAAGGAATTACCCTTCTGATATTCTTTCAGGACCTCCTCTAGCATCTCGTTCATCTCCCAGCTGCTTCAGATGAGGCTGCACGTGCCTTTGGTCAATGTGCTGAGTGACCTGCCAGCCTACCCTTACTGTCATGCTGCTTATCAGAGCACTGACCTCTAGCACATGCATTAAAGAAATTTGTCCTGCAGCTATAAGATCATCAGGCCTCTTTAAACTTGAAGTGGTCAGAAATGTTGCAGAGCACAGAGTGGTTAGTGAGCATGTTATCCAAGCAGGGGATATCCACTCTATGTTTCTAATGGGCAGCAGTTTTTAAAAGGCTTGTAAACCAGCTCCTATCGCAACATTTCTTGGCAGAGATAGTCATCTTTAAAGTACTGCAATGTGAATGCAATGAGCAATTTGCTAATGTTACTTCAAAATCTTGTATGAATCTATTTGCATTCTAGGCTTCACCATGCAGAGTTTTTTTTTGGTATTTCTTCTCTTCTCACTCTAAAGATTGACCGTCTGAGTTCTCCTTCCCAGACCAAGCTGCTTCATGCAAGAGAGCTTCTCCTGCTGTACCGTGCTGGCCACTGCACAGATGTCAGGTAGGCCCTTTCTATAGGCGGTGCAACATTGCTTTTACATCAGGCATTTAGCTTTTTTTTTTTTTAAATCATTTGACATATTATTGTTTTGTGCTTGATAATGTTTTCAAGTCTAACCTGAGCAAGTCTTAGCCCTGTTTTTGAAACCAAACAACACACCTTCAGTGCTTCAGGCCTTGAAATCTCCTGCTGCTCTCATGAGACATGAACAGCTCAGTTGTATTCTGCGACGTGGTAACCTCTGCACATGGAAGACCACACTCCTGCTCTAAAGCAAATCCTCCAGAGCTGGTACATTAAATACTTCGGTTGTCTAGGAGAGCAGCTCTGTCTAGGAGGGTCACAAATTACCTTTAATGTTCTGCAGGCTTCTGATTTTTGCATCTCTTTGGGGAAATCATTTTCTCTCAAGCTTCCAAGGATTGTGCATATATAAAAGGAAGAGAAGATGCTAAAATGATACAGGACTGCTTTTAATATTTCGCTAAATATACTATGCATTTTCAAGTCTGTAATACTCCAGGGTGTATTGCTCCAGCAGTGTGATGAAAAGCAGTTTCTTTGATTCGTCTTTGTCTGCCTTTTTAGTAATACCCGAGTAACAGTAGTTCATAGCAGAACACATCAGCAGGAATCCATGAACAAGTCCTGAATGGCTTCATTGTGTATTTTAAGAGAAGTCTCCTGAAAATGTAGATATCTAACTTCTCTCTTAATTCAGTGCCAGTTACTATGACGGTGCTTGTCAGAGTCCAGCTGCTTTGGGAACAGGCACTGTGAATTTGAAAGCTGTTAAGGTATGTTGGTCTCCTTCACTGATCTTCTCCAAGTGACTCCTCACACCAGGAGCAGACACGCAGTCATTGTTCATCTTCGTTCTTGGTCTAAAAGAAAAATATACACTTCAGCACAAGGTTTTCCATCAGTGTGCCCTTATTTCATTGCACTCCATTGTCCTCCAATGCTGTCAGATGCTGAGCAATGACAGACAGTGGCATTTATACATGTTGACTTGCTGAAGTAAATATCTATGTTGTCATTTGTGGAAGACCAAAGGTGGCATGCTTCAGGAAGAGAGGCATGCGGCTGAATTGAAGGGTAAGAGGCAGGCTGAAAAAAGAATACAGAGATGAGTGTAAGAAGAAAAAGTGTTCTTTTCAAGTTTGTAGCCCTTAATTTGTAGTTTGTAGCACCCTCAAATGCCAGTGCCTGGAGCAGTGTGAATTGCACAGCCGCCTAAAAAAAGCAGTTTCATCTGGTCTGAGTGTGGGGGATGGAGCCATGCAGGAGCTTCTGTGTGTTTCATTCTCAGCTGTATGCCTGAAATGACCTCAGATTTAATCAAATGCTTGTCTTTTAGTCACTGGCTGCACAGATGAAATAAGCCACAAGGGATTTTACTGTGGCACTGAACAGGAGCTAGAATCAGGCTCAGGCTCTGCTCTTCCATAGTGTTCTGGTTCAGAGAGGCCCTGTTTTGGCAGCTGGGGGAGCTGGATCCCAGTTTGGGGCCTCCCCTGGTTTGGGGTGGAGGCAGAAAGGGGTGGGTGGGTGAGCATTTGACTTCCGTCCCCCCTGTAGCGAGTGGAGAGAAGCCACGTGTAGCAGGTCAAACCCAGAGATGGTGTGAGCAACAGCCTGCTGGTCTCTGGGACATCTTGAGCTAATGGTAACTGTGGACCTCAGTGCGAATCCTGTCTTGCTCCCAGAGCATGGGAAAAGGGAAGAGACAAAAGTCAGAGATACAGGTCTAAACATAAGGGATGGGAAAAATCCATGCCTTTCTGGAAACTACAGTCTTCATGTGAACGACACTGGTGGATCAAATTAAAAATGAAGACCTAGAAAATGGATCACTTCCCTCCAAAATGCTCACAGTTTTACAAAAGAGGGGGAAGGAAGGAATGGCTAGGATCTGGAGGGAATGGCAAGGGCAAGATTTAGCTGGCTGCTGAGGCTGTGAGATCTTACTAGAGTCATCACTTCTCTACCTCAGAGAGGAGTGGGGACATATCTAGGAAGAGCTCTTCAGCTGTTCTAGCCTGTCCGTCTTTCCTTGGCCTTGAATGTACTGTAAAGTTCCAGAATCAGTTATTACAGTGTGTGAGACAGTAACCTCATCTGTTTTCAGCTATGCAAAGAGCAGTCTGTATGTGTGCAGGAAGGAATATGTGTGTGTTGTCTGAGGACATGAGGGGGAAAAAAAATCCCAAACCCAAAACCCAAAGAAACAAAAATCTACCTCAACATTTGCAAGGGGGAGAATTAGATGTGACTGTTTGGTTCAGTCCACTTCATGTGATAGTTATTGGTAGCTATTGCTCTTTGTTCCTGATCTCTCTTCAGTCAGATCTGCTTTACAGCTAGCCACTGTTTCACTTGTATGTTTTTAAGGCAGCAAATGTTTAGTCTTGGTTCAGAGGCTCTAGTCATTGCCCTGAAAATACTTATGTCATTTGTGTGAGTGAAGCTCAAGGCCTGCCCATGCTCTAGGAGCTGAAAAGAGATGACAGTAGGCTCACAGGTATGTGTGAAGTATGTGTGTAGTATGTGTGAAGGAGGCACCTGATTCTTCTCCCACTTGCCCATTTCATAAATGCACAGTTCCTTTGTGGGTGAATAACTGTGTTGTTTCCTGTATTTTTTTCAGCAGGAGTTTGCTAAGCCGGCCTAGGAGATTAATGACAGCACCAGCTAAATGATCCATCATTTCCATTTCTGCAGTGCCATTCTCAGCACAAAGTCTGATGCTAGGATCAGTGCTCCTGTGAGTCATCCTGAGGTCGCTGCAGTCTCCTGCCTGACTTTTCTTGCTAGACGAAAATAGCAGAGCAGCAATAGTTTGATGGAGTTGCTCTATTTAATGTATCCTTTTCCATGTTCCTACAGCCTTCAAAATTGTTATGTTTTGGCCCTCAGCATATATTTTAGGGACCAAGAGCAGCTCTTGTTTCAAAAAATTGACAACTACAGACTTAGTTCCAGAATTACAAGTTTGTCATTTCTTGGCATGCTGAATACTCTGTTTTATAACTAAAATAAGTTTGGGATAAACAAAGAATCACAAGTACCTCATTTTTAAGGCCAAATTATAATAAAATTGCTGACAGTTGGTTGAGCACAGTGCTTGATCAGTTATCTATGGCATGCTGGAGGTATGGAAACTTAGGAGAATTCCTCATATATTAGTTAGGAAAGAACAACGGGAAAGGTTAAAATGGGATAGTCTTAACAGGGAAGAAGCAAACAAATCTGGACTTCAATAGGCTCTAAGAAGAAGAGTAATCAAGAAACAAAGGTACAGCAACTTACAGCAACATAGCTGAAAACAAGAGGTACAGCAACCCTTATTTCCTTGCAGCTGAAGTAGCATTTTTTTTTTCCACCAACTGCAGTTATACTTTAAGTCTTTTCTTGTAAGAACTCAGGAAAAGATGACCAGCTTTTCTGGGAACTCTGCTACAACAGACCAGAGGTAAGACTGTAGACAAATAAAAAATTCTGCTAATTTAAAGTAGTATGACCTCTGAAGAAGCTGTGCTAAACAGAACTAAAAGACAGAAAGCTGTAAGAGACAATCATGGATAGGACTGGCCTGAAATGCAAAACCTCAGACTATAGATGGAAAGGTAAGGCTGTCCTTCACTGCAGGTAGGTGTGAGCTCATGACATGGGACTACTGAATGCAATAGCACCCAACAGAAAGACTAAATAGATTCTGTGCCTAGAATAAGGTTCCAAATTTCTAGTCAAGCCAAATACACTCCTCACCTCTTCCAATACAACAGCTGGTTTTTCTTCTAAAAGCTAGCATACAAAACCACCTATTTTCTTTTCTCTTATGCTGATGAGGAGAAGCTGCATCATTATGAGAGAAGTAAACTTCACTGCTGTGCTGTAGTACTGCAGACTGCCAGGAGAAAATCTTTTGTGTGGGTGCCTCCGGGGAACAGGCAGCTTGGTCTGAGCTGAGGGACTTTTCTGCATCAGTTTCACCTACATTTCCTTTTTTTCCCAAGTAACAGCTAGATTATTCTAAATTGAAAGCTGACAAGGAAGTACATATAGTTATAAAAGAAAATCAGTAAATGATCTAAATGTTCAATTCTTATAATATGTTCCATTAACATACTTTATCATAGTTCAAAGTAATTCTTGAGTCAGTAAATGAAGTCAGTAAATGAAGAGATCTGATAAAAATGCATTGCATTATTTCTATGCTATATCAGACTGACATGTTACATATAAGAAAAAGATTGACAGCTTCATAGTGAAAGCAAATTGTCTGCAGCTATTAGAGCTGGTTAATGAAAGAGAAAAGAAAAAAAGAAGGGGGGAGAAGCTTGTATTGAGCACAATATGATCATTAAACTAATGAGGGGAGCATTATTTCACCATTAGCTTAAAGAGTGGGAATTTATAGTAAACTGATGTTAGAATTACATTGTTATGTTTCCATTTCCTGGTGAAGTAAAAAAAAATAAAAAAATTAAAAAACAACCCCAAACTGTGGGAGTTGGTACATTGCATGCATGCTCATGTGTTTGTATGGGTTCAGGTAAATTTATAGGTGTAATATATGCCTTCTACCTGGAAAACAGTTTGAATTTCCTTGCCTATTCTGAATATCCTAAATCTGACTGAAGACAGCCCTTAGCTGACATAATATTTGAAGTTTACAGTGTGGATGTCTTCATCTTATCTGAGCTCAACATACTGTTCCCTCTGTATTGGGGGAAAGAAGAAGGGGGGTTTATCAAATGATTTGATCAAATGTACTCATGCATATTAGATTGAAATGGGTGGCTCTAGAAGTAACTGTTTTTTCTCCATTAACCACAAATGATGTCCACGTCAGCTGCCTTAGATTTGAATGTAAACACACATAGTCAGATTAATGCTATACAGGGATGGGGAACTCCATATGTGAATGCTGTTAAATGTTGGTATATGGGTATGTTGTTAAATGTTGGTGTATGTGTGTAAGCAAGGTGTTTAAGCCCCCATTATAGCCAACAAAGAAGAATCCAGTCAATGCAGTCAGTAAACTAAGAGAAATGTTTAGACAGCTGAGTGTTGGGTGTCTATACACGCAGAACTGAGCCTGGGCATGAGTAGTCTCATTCAGTATAAAAATGGCAGTGGAACTGCCTAAATTAAAGGATAGTAGCAGCAACAAAAATGCATTTAGGGTGTGATACTTGCTTGGTGTATTAAGGCTAAAGGAAGAACTTTGGGGGATCGGGAGAGGATGAAACAAATTGTCCTTTTAGCCAAAAATGAATGTTCAGATATCAAAAAATACAATAATCAAGATGGGCAAGGTTAGTCATTTACATCCTGAAAAACTAGTAATGACCATTTTCCATGGTGTTCTGTCTCAGCTTTTGAAAATGGGTGGTTTAAGGACTCTCTGAACCAGATCTTGCATTAGAAATACCATGTGAATAGTCACTCAGGGACTTATCCTTCACAAACTTGGCTAATCTTTGTGAATCCATTTAAACACCCAACATCCAGTTTTGTTCCTTTTTAGAACACTGAGCTTCATCTGCCTCTTGATTTTTGGGTCACTTTCAGTATTGTGAGATTGTTCCGTAACTTTTCACAGATGGTTTTAAGCTTTACTACCCAGAATTTTTTCTTGTTACTGGAAAATAATGACATTTGTACACTTTTTTTTTTTTTTTCCTGGGTTGTTTCTGGATGCTTATAGTGTTACAGAACTCAGCTCTTGGACCAGGTGGAGACTTGTTTTTAATCTGCTACCTTAGTGATATTTTTAACCCTGGATTTTCCAGTTTTTGCTTTTCTGTGTGTTCTAATGAGTCATACTCAATTTTCATAGCAGGCATTGTTTTCTGTGTCTCTCCTTCTTCTCTCTCTCTCTCCCTCACACCAATCTGTCCTCCACATATTTTTGTCTGGACAAATTATCCTACAGCTAGAAAAAGTACAGAAAGCTTCCTTCTGACTTGATACAGCAGGATTCCTGTCTCAACTGCTTTGCTTAGACATAGCAAATATGATAAAAGATTTTAAGAAAAGCACTGTTAACAGACACACCATAACCTTAGCAAGGCTTTCCATATAAATGTTAGCCACTAGGTCTCTGGATAACGTAAGGAACTGCATACAGTGAAGGAGATGGTTGAGGCCCATACTCAGTTATGCTTAAACCAGGCAAAGGTCAGCTACATTTTAAGTTCTGCCAAGCTTAACTACCTCATTGAAATCCTGGACACAGGATCAAATAAAATAATAGATATCTTCCATTCTAATTAGATGAAGTTAATAAATAATGATCAAGCATTGATAGTACAAGATTACTGACTGAATTAATGAGTGTCTGTCAATATACAGATAAATCCTTGCCACAGTACTGCTCTGATACAGAAAAGGCATTTAACAAATTACATTTAATAAGATTGGGTTGACTTGGTCCTTTATGTAGATTGGGTTATGTGAGCACCTCACCTGGATGTTGTTGCTTTGTAAGAGTCCACAATCACTCTGACTTGAAAGAAAGCTAAGAACTTAGCTCTTCAAAGCTGTACAAGAGAATGGGCCATCCCCTTTCACTCTTCTTATTTAATACTGCCCTTGAACAACTGGAAATACAGATTAATGCTAATCATATACCACAGCATATGAAATTGGGGACATATGATGTTCAACTATTACTTTGTGCTGACAATATACTTTTATTTATATCAGATTGACCAAAATCTTTTCCTAATATATTGCAGATGGTATGCAACTTTGGGAAATATTCCTGGTATAAAATCAATTGGACTAAATCAGAGATGATGGCAATCTCCCAAAATATAAGAGAAAGCTGATCAATAGCACCTTTCAATGACAATAGACAATTTCGAAGTATTTGGATGTTCAGTTTCCTAAGAGAAGTAATGAAAACGTTAGAGCTAATCTTAATCCTTTAATTATGGAGCTGACTAATGACTTAAACAGATGGTAGGCTTTCCCCCTCTCATTATGGGGGAAGGTTAATACAATTAGAATGAATATATTACCCAGCTTTCTTTCCATCCTGAGTATAATACCAGTTTCTGTTCCCCCTCTTTTTCTTTTTTTTTTTTGAAAATTAATATGTTTGGAGTTCTTGGGGATTAGGAAAGAAACCCCCCCAAATAAGGTCATTAAGGAAATGTAAGAGTTTTGTACTACCCAGTATTATGTTGCATTATGCATTATCTTGGGGGCAGGTGGCTTGATTGCCAAATGGTTATTTTTTAGGGTCCTCAGTGTGGCAATAGAGAGAAGAGAATTAGCATCTTCCCTGCATTTACAGGGCATTTTGAATTCTGATAGCTTGTCTCCTCTGGGACATTCACTTTGGTTGGAGGCAGTTGGAAATGTCCTCTCTTGTAGGCAGTATCTTCAGCTTGGTAAAGGTGCAAAATATCTGCTGCTCAGCTGTCTCTGCTGTGGGAGAACTGGCATAGAAAAATCCCAGAAATCTTGTAGAAAGTGATGAATGTATACCTTTTGCATATCTTGAGGTGAAACATGCACCAGAGAAGAGGAAATAATTAGTATATGGGAGCAAAATTTAAATATGTAATTGTGGAAAAATTTGGGGTATGATATTGTCACTGAATCCTCCAGAACATTTTTATTAGGGGGCTGGGGCTCAGCTGGCAGGATTAGAAATGCTTTCCATAAGCAGAAGGATCTTATATAAAAATCTAGTGACTGATATAACTACCGAACATTGGCATCTCACAATATTCAATCTAAACCTGCATGTGAAAAAGCTCTTATCACTTAGACGTCTGATTCCTTCACAGAAAATTACCAGGAGCGTGCATTGAATCAAGGAAACTGGTTCTGTATGTAACACAAGTCACTGATGATGCCTATGAGAAGGCAACTTGGCACCTATGTTTTGTCCTATGATTCAGTTGTCAAGGAGAGTAAAATTTAGTTTAATGTTACCAGGCATTTTGCTCGAGGGACAGCATGCTATTTCACATTTACAGGTTGCAGCTGTAGATTTACTGAGGGAGGGTTAAATGGGCAGTAGCCTGACCACTGACACCACCCAGCATGGCGTACGTGGTGCTAGCTGCGTGATGCTAATGCCCGTGCTTTGCGTGGCTGCCCTGTTTGCTTGGGGGCTTCACCATGGGGGATGCTGCATGGTCCCTTGCATGGTTGAAAAAGCAGGGTGGTGGCACATCGCCCTTGGGGTAGCCAAGAGACTGGTTCTGCTGCCCTGACCAAAAATCAGAATAAAGAAAAGCCAAACAAAGCTATGGCAGTGCTGGGGCTGTGAGCAGAATTAATGCTTCCCAGTCTGTGGCATTGCAAGGCTGGTATCTAGCTTACTGTGCCAGGCCAAAGGCCAGCGCTCCTGCAGGCTCTGCCCTCTCTGCAGCCCCATGCAGAGGCCTCCGTGGCGCATGGTCATGATAGGTGGTTTTAACAGAAATACTGGGATAACTTTTGGGATTGTTGAGAATCCTCCTCTGTGATCCCTCTTTCTCCTTATCTCCTGGTTGGTTTATTTTTCCCTGCTTTATCTCCTTTCCGTTTTTATTACTCGTTCTGCCCGTTAAATTTTATGTGACATGTTTAAGTTGATATGATTGGTAGTTTCAGCCATTGTATGGTAATTCTGTTGCCATATAAAAATTCAATAAAAAGCAGAGGAAAATAATATTGGCCTTATTCTGAAAATGTCTGCATGACACGGAGAAAAATTTGGGAAAAAGACAGCAATGTCAGCAAACCACTAAATGACAACATTTATACTGTATTTCCGTCTTTCTATCTGGGGATTATGCAGTATATTTTTATTACAGACTGTATTTTAATAAGAAGTTCTGATAATCTCATTTACAAATTCACTCTTTATAAAGGGACATTGATTTTTACATTAGCCATACTTCCAAAATATTGCTGTTGTGTGTAAGCAAGCATTGCATATATTCTACCACAAACCTTTGGACAAATCTTGTGCTGTAGATGTTTAGGACTTTTACTATATGTTTGTGCATACTTGCAGGGCAGCTAGTCATGCAGATGTATAGGCATAGTGTTCCTATTTTCAGTCCAGCTTCTGTGTGCAGTTGTGAACAGAAATGTTTTGCTGGATGGGCATAGTACTTGCTGTGCATCTTCTCTTTTATGCCTTAGCACTGTGGTTGTCACGATTCTGTGTTTTTCTGTTTCTTTTTCTAATTACCCTGAAGCCAATTTTGAGAACACATCTCTAACCTTTTCTAGTGTAGTAAGAACTGAGGTGACCCATTTCTGCCCCAAGTCTGATTATATGCTGTATCAAAACAGAGATTAAAGAAGAAATATCAAAGGACAAGGAAAGCACTCAGAGAAGGAAATGGTTTTTCCTCATGTGGGCTATCGCAGGGGAAATATTTCAGGAGAGAAAAAATCTAGAGTAAGGAAATCTGATAAATAAGGTGAGAGGGAATGGGTATTTTTTGGGTAGATGAAGCATTGCAGCCCCACAGAAACCCGCTGTTTTCAGCAGTTCCCCTTTGTCAGACAGAGCACTCCTTGCAAAGGTCTTTGAGTGAGATCCAGGATCAGTTCAAGTCAGTGGGGCTTTTGTCATGGTCTTCAGGGAAACTGGTCTGGGTTTTGATTTCAGCCCATGCACTAGATTAAAATTGGATAAATAATAATAAATATAGATACATACTTCAGAAAGTATTGCCAGGCAGAATGTAGAAACAACACATTCAGGATGGAAAGTATGTCTTTTAAAGATAGTTTTATACATGTTTTTGTTGAGAAGCAAACATGGAAAAGAAATAAGGATTCATAGCTCAATGGGCAGAGTCACTGAATATTGATAAATCATTTTTCTATCACACTATGATAAGACTAGCAAAAATACTATGTGGGAGTCAGGTAGTTATAGATAAAAATGAGTATCTTTTTCTTTTTTAGTGAATTTATTGAATTGAAGATTACATTAAAAATGTAGTCTGAGTGATAAACACTGCTTTGCAAGTTTGGGTCATATTCAGGTCATGTCAAAAAGAAGTGGAAGAAGTGCTTGAAAAAGTTATACATTTTTGAAATAACTTTTTTTTTCTTTTTTTCTTTTTTTTCTAATGATAGAAAAAATGAGCACAAGCATTCAGCTGCAAATGTGAGTGATCTTTCTTCTTCCTTTTGAATTCAACCCCCCAAAACTTTCTCCTAAATTCATATATATTTTAATCTGGTTAAAACTGACAATACTATTATCTCTGCCATGTCATAGCAAGTCGATACAGCTGGTACAAAGAATGGTGAAACCGGACAAAAAGAGTAGCTACTGAGGGCAGATGTTCAAGAAAATGCAGACAAGCTTTTAAATACTTGAACAGGAAGATTTTCCCAGTATTCAGTGTTCTGCAGAACTTCACAGCCAACTCGGGAAGGCAGTCCTGGGTCAGCAGGGAAGGCTAATGACTGCCATCAGAAAAAAAAGGTATGATCTTCTGATTTGGATTACTGCTGCTGGATTACCTTGGCCAATTTTTCTCCAAAGAAAGCAGCACAGGTAGGTGGGCCCAACTCTATAATCCTCGCAGTTTCACACTTTCCCAAAAGAAAAATGTGAAGTGCCATCTGTGTTCAGCACTTGGGTTTTCCCTCAGGTGTGCGAGCTTTAACTAGAGGAAAAAGGAATTATGCTCTTCTTGGTACCAGATGTTTCCCTATGAAAGGCAAGATATGGGTGCTTATGAAATGACTTGCTTGTGAGAAGAGTTCCTTCTTGCACTGGTTAAGAGGTTGTTTATGCTCTGATACCTGAGGCTTTATATCCTCTCCAGACTTCTGCATTTTCTGGTGTTTATATGCGGTATTTATCCAATAAAAGAAGAATAGGGCCATAAAACTGTAGGTGACAAGACTGAAAGGAACCACTTTGATTGTCATGTCCACCCCTCCTCTTTCTGTTGGGTGATATGGTGGAGTCACATTACTGATATGGATTTGTGTTTCTCTTGACTGACTATGTCTGTTTCTGTTTTTCTGAGTCTGTTCTCTGCAATGTAATTCATGTTGTCCTTATCACTATTTTTTTTGGTCTTTTGGAGTTGAATAATATTTTTAAATGACTGTATTATTTACCTGAGGTATGTAAAATGTATATATTTTCAAAACATTTTATAAAAGATGCTGGGACAATGACAGAGATTGCATGACCTTGGTTCATTTTGATTTATTGTAGGGCTGCTTTAATTCATTGTTTGAAGTCAAACATCCATAATTTGTTTTTGCTTATAATTTCAATTTTATAATGTATTAGCCAGCATATTATATTACATACATCTCTCAGGTATAATGGAGAGTTAAGGAAGTGATTATTCTTCCCTCAAAAGTTTTAGTCCCCTGTTCAACCCTTTAAATCAAGCCTTAAGGCCAGCCTTGTGATTATATTGCTGTTGTCTCTGTGTTCTGTATCAACAGCTGCCAGGTATCAGCAGCCATTTTGTGCTTTGTTTAGATGCTGCTCTGAAGTCTATCTATAAGAATGGTAATTTATAATTCTTCTTTTATGTGCTTTTAATGAATATTCCTTAAACAATTGAGATATATAGAGAGAACTCTCACGATATCAGTTCTTTTCTGTTTTGTCTATTTAGTCTCTTAAATCTAAAAGTATGGACTTGATAGTTAAAAGCACACCTCCAAAGAGATGAAAATGGCAGAAAGTTATTATGTACCTTTAATAAAGCATAGGACCATCTGTTATTATCACTTTCTATCACTGAGCTTTTTTATTTTTTTAAACAGGTTAAAATATCAGTGAGAAATTATGTGAACACTATAAATGGAAACAGAATGCAAGGGTACAGGTGGTTATGTTAACTGCTCAAAATTTCAGGATCAGACACTGAGCTGGTAATTTTATGACTGCTTATTGCATATTTTTAATATTGTGTTTATCTTGCATTTCTTATTTTGCAGTTCTTATTCTGAGTTGAAAAACTCAAATATGGGCTCATAAAAATGACTTCTATGAAGGGCATTAGTAATGACCATTAGGTATGCATAAAGGGCCACAACATGAGCTGAAAGAGCTTGTTGCACTTTAACAACTTTGTGCTCATTTGACAGTCTTCTCCTAAAATCCATAAACTTCATTTGCATTTCCTTGTTCTTATCGATAAGCTTTTCAAGTCACCACAAGTAACTTTTTTGTGCAAGGCTTGACTGGTTATTGTGTGCTCTAGCATGTTCCTTCTCTCTGTACTCTCAGAATTTTTTTCTAATTTAACTCTCCTGGTTAATGCTGGGCAACGTTTTTCTCCTTGTCCCAGATTTTCATTCTAAGAAGCAGCTTGTAGTGATAGTATTCTGAAAAAAAGTTTTTTCTCGATATTCATGTAGTTAATGTACTTGTCATGGAAATGGGATGCAAAGAAAGACTACACAGGTTAGGCTAGTTCTGAAGTAATAAATTTAGAAGGTGCACACGCACCTCTAACTCCTTATATTTCAAGTTTTACTGCTGAGCAGTGGGTGTAGGAAGTACAGAAGAATTTTAGAAAGGCTGAGGATAACAATATGTTAAAATAGAAATTCTATTGAGAACTTGATTATGGTTGCCCACCTCCCTATATATGCAACAAAGAAAAAAGCTCCAATAATAGGGCTAAGATGGACAATAGCCTATAGATTTCTTCATCAGGTACCCACTATGCCAAATTAAAAACAGACAATATTTTAGACTCTTAAAATTAATCAAGCTGCATGTGGAAAACAGCTATAGCCCAAGTTAGTGCAGTATAAAGTTACTAGAAAGATGACTGAAAATATGGTTGTAAGTAATCAGTTCTTTGTTGCAATATAAAGGTACTATTAAGTGAATGTGGAAGAGTTTAGGAATTTCAAGTCAAAGGTGTGAGAACACGTTAGAGGGAATTTGTTCCTTTAACAAAGTGAAAACATTTGGAAAGAGCTCCAGATCCAACTGTATGGATAAGCGCTTTGGTGGAGATATCTGGGATATGCAGACAGTCTAGAAGGAGTTGAAAAAAATGTTGATCCATGAGAAGTGTTAGAATGCATTGAGAATTGTCGAAAGCCAAGTGGAGCTTGCACAGGAAGCATTCTTAAACCACTTAACTATTTATCTCATGGTTTTCATTTTTTTTTTCCATTGCATATATCCAGCACGAAATACTGGGGATGAAACAGAGTAAATAAAATTTCAGAAGGACCCTTCTGTGCTCCTCAAATTTATTGTTGCATTTTTTAAGAACGGTAGTGTTAGGTTATAAGGGCAAAAGGCCCCATTCATTGGCTCAGGTAAATTTTTCTCCATGACTGTGAAAGAACAGCACAAGTGCAAGGTTATAGCTCTGCAGATTGTTATATTTCTATTTAAAAATAAAAGGATTAAAAGGAATCTGAAAGACTCTTCATTCATCCTGTAGTGCAACCTCAAATAAGGCCAACCCTTTTTAGACCAAATTTTGGAAAACTTTTAGACTGAGTTTGGAAGGAAAATCAGTAGAAAAGGGAAGAAGAAAAAGAAGAAAGGTTACCCTGGGCTTGCTCACTGGTAAAAAGAAACGCCAGTGAACTGGGCATCTCTAAGTTGTCCAGAAAAGCAGAAGGAATGCAGAAGACCTAGTCTTTTGGAAATCAAAAAATGTTTGCTACTGTCAACTTGTTGGGCAAAAAAACCTACTTGCATTTGGAGAAATGTGGATTAGTCAAAGAAATATATGCATGTAAGGAGCTAACATCTGAAAGGAAAATCACAGTGTCTAGGATTAAACTTCCTCTAGCTTCAACACTTCCTTTTTAATGAAGTGTCTGTACTGGGGCAGATGCATTTTAATCAGGGCCCTGAACAAAAAGAGGTTTGGGAATGCTATTAAAGGTAGACACACAAAATTAGGAAGAGGAAAAAAAAATTGCACGTGGGAAAAAAAAGAATGACTTTGCAAGTCTGGGGATCAAAGATGGGATGAGATTTAGTTGCACAGCATAGAAAATGTTCATCACTTGAGACTAAATAAGATTTTTGGCTAGAGGTGACAAAGGAGAAAAATATTTAGAGGATACCCGTGACCCACAGTGCAGCAGGAAAGACTAATGCAGTCCTGCAATCCAGAATGGTGTGTGTGTGGGGGGGCACACGACACTGGGTAGATTTACAAGTCTTGATGTCCCTGTTTGAGGCCCCAGTAGTACCTAGGACCTAGGGTCACCTGAAAATACTGGTTACTAATGTCTGAAAAAGTAACTTAAGCTGGAGTGTGTGAGAAAGGCCACCAACATGATCAAAGGAAAAGATATGTGTCAGTAGCATGACGTGGTAATGGGGGATCCTGGAGCAAGCCTTCCAAAAACAGTAGTAACGTCAAAAGATCTGCTGTTTTTTTTTAGATGGATCTTGTTGCATTTGAGTGTGATTATGGTATGGCCGCCTGCAATAGCTGATAACAGATCTGAATTCTCCAAGTCTGCTTCAGCTGTATGTTTCTAAAGCAACTCGGCTGATAAAGATGAGAGGCCACTGTTGGTTGATATAGACGCACACTCAAAGGCGGTACCTAAACAAACACTTATTGCACAGAAAAATGTTCCAGCCTTATTAAAGGCTGCTAACTTTTGGCAACAGAGGTCTTCACTGCCCATTACCATCATAGCCAGGGAAGCTGCAGGCATCAGGCATTGCTGATCTAACCTGCAGTTGAAGACTGGAGGGTGTTGGTGTCTTCTACTGTGTTCTAGTTTCCAATCCTTCAAAATAAGTTCAAACAGACTTCTATCTTAACCAGAAAAACAAAACAACAACAACAAAAAAACAACAAAGCACAACCCTAAGAGCAGCCTCCTCTGAGGATGCCAGAAATCTTAAATGATAAACCAAAGAGGAGCAAGTGCATAAATACTTAAAATAATTTTGAATCGCGGCCAAGTACTATTCTCCTACAGGTAGGCACATGCTGTACTGTACCAGCACTTCAGTGTCTTGTATTCAATAGGTACCAGCATTGTAGAATCTTATAAATCATAATTTAATTTTCAGAAAACATCAATTGTTAATGAATGTGATGGCTAAATGATAAGAACTATTTGGCTTTTCCATGTGGTCTTGGGACGTAAGATTCTGTTAGTGCCCTAGATTGTAGATATTAAAGAGCAGGTTCAATGAAGGTTGTCACCATCCAGATAAAAAGTTTTTAGGGGCTATTAGTACAAAAAGTATGAACTATCAGCCTTTTTTTTTTTTTTTTTTAAACAACAACTGTGTGAGCCCAATTGCTGCCACAATGCAGGTGGAAGCTTTTAAGTAATGCAGATAACAACTTATATGATCTTAGCTTTATATGACCTCTTTTTCCAGACAGGAAGACTAAAAGCAAAGACTCTCCAACACCATCTTTCCTGCTCTGTCTCAACAAGTCATCTATCCAGCTACTATCAGGACCTTGTGCTCTGAAGTTCTTATTTCTCAAGTAGTGCAATTCAGTGATTTTTGTTACTACTTTTATCTTCCAATTACCTTTTCCAAAAATAAAATAATAAAAATAAAGTTGGTTAGGATCATATGACCTCACTTTTCAAAGTACTCTGAAAGATTTCTGTTGGTGGATTTATTATAGGTGTACCAAAGTAGGCGAAATTGTTTGTGAGTTCAACATTATCAATGTTAATATACAAATTTTGTGGTCAGTCCTTGTTAGGAAGGTGTATTTTGCCATTTTCTGTCTGAGAATTTGGAAAAGATAATCAAATACACAGAAAACGATGAAGTTAGTGATTTCTTTGAACCTTTAATTGCTGTTGATACAGGTTTTCCAGATGATCAGGATCTCCCTGTAGGGAAAGATATTTTGATGCATGAAGTGATACAAAGCAAACATTACAGTCTGGGGACTCCAAACCTTCTGATGGGGTTGAATGACCACAGAAAGAATAAAGAATCAGTTTCTGAAATACCCTAACTAAACAGTCTGTGAAATAGATTTATCTTTGAAGCTATTGGCATCATTCAATGCCTCATATTATTTACTGGGTCCACCAACATCTTTTCTTCTAGGAATCCCTGCCAGTAACTGCTCTGTGCTTGGCTATATTTATTCTTAAATTCCTGCAGTAAGAAAGCCTGAAAAAATATTCTGAGACAATTTGTTTCCTTTACAGTAAAGATTATTATATGATAATAATGTTATATCAGATGATATAATAATATAATTATATAATTTATCATATATCATATGATAATGATATTTTATAATGAGTATTATATCTCCCTCTCAAGCAATGTCCTCTTCAATAACACTCTCCTTTTGGAGCAGTGAGATGGAAGCTTTTCCTTGGCATCACTAAGCAGCATTCAATAACCTACTTCTCCCTTCCTGAAGTGCTAGTGTAATTCTAGTTAAACACTGCTTTTCCTGGGCTCTCTTCATGGGCTTTTTTCCATAGCTAGGATATCTGCACACAGGTCTGCTTCTCCTATGGGTTTGAACCCCTCCTCTGTTGCCTTTATGATGCCTTTCTTCCAGATAAATATTTGGGGATTGAACTTTTAGGGATGTCCTCTCCATGAACTCTTGACAACTACATTTCCTGATTAATTTTCGGTATCTGTAAATTCATATTCATAGCAATCCATCTTTTTAGCATGGTGTTGGCTAAGCCCATCACAACACACTAAGATACTTGAGCAAAAGCCACCATTCTTCTGTTTGTAAATGCTGTGTTGTTGGCAGGCTATTAACCAAACTCATGCCCTCCTGCTGGCTTTTCTGCTTCTTCATTGTACTACTTCATACCTGAACGAGCAACTAACTGGCACTATATTTTTCTTCACTATGCTAATGTCTATCAAAGACTAGCTCTTCCATCAAGATATTTTTCAGATCTATGTAATTCCACAGCATGTTGAACGTGCCTTCAGCATGTATGCTCCAGATTACAAATCTGTCTGTTTTGCACTGTAGCTTAGTCTAGCTGCAGTTTGTTCCACATCCTCAGTGTGATGCCATAGAGAGAAACTCAGTGATGATAATATTACTTATTTTTGCTAGTACATTCAAGTAAGGAAGATAGAGAACTTGGCAGAAGTAAATAAAAAACAAAATTTGTTCTGATGCCAGATAACACAAAATGCAATATTTACTGTGGGCTGTCTTCGGTCCAAGATGAACAAAAAGTCAATGAATTAAAGATGACACTGCAAACTGCATAGAACCATAAAATCAGGTTTGCGATTGTGTTCTTGTTTGGTCTAAACACTTCTAAAATCTGTATTGTGCATGTCCTTTGAGTTCCGTTAGAGTACTCGGATGTATATGGATTAACAAAGACAAGCATGTAGGTAGCCAAGATTTATTACCAAATATTTTGAGTCTTTACAGCTTTGATGGAGGTTTTTCAGTGTAGAAGATTTTCCTGAATCTCTATTGTTCCTGAAATATTATATTCAAAAACATTAAGCTTTTAGGAAGTATATGAATTTTAATTTACGAACCATTCCTATTATTTCTTTTCCTTTAGAGCTCTTTAATTTCCTTGAACATGTAAAAAGGTCTTTGATAAGAAGATAATTGCTTCCAAAGACTTGGTCATAACTGATGAAAAGGATAACTGTATAATACAAGGGCATCTGAAATGTATTAACGGTGAGAGAGTATTTACATATTTTAACTGACACAGCAAAGTTTTCTGAAACACAAGTCAGAGATCAGACTCTATAGATTGAAGTCACAAATATTACTCAATAAAAGCCAATTAGCATCTTATGCTAGACCCCCCTCCAAAGCAGATGTCACCTTTGACACACTGCTGTACTTGCAATGACAAAGTCTAAATATTTCCTAACATTTTCAGTAACTCATAATGCCACCAGCTCACATTTATGACAATTACTGTCTGATGAGCTCTCATTTCTATTCAGGGAGGCAAAGGGCAAGGTTGTGAGAATGGTTAAAACATGGAGGAGACAAAACACGCAAAAACTTTTACTCTTCTCCTTTGAGGCCAGGTGGACAGCCAGATTCTAATGCGACAGTCCTAAACCACAAACCGAGCACTGTTTTCTGCGGTTCCCTTAGGCGGTCAAGGCCTCCATGAAAGTGTTCATCTTAGATCATGTTTAGGAAAAGTGGAACAGATCCAGCAAAGGTAACAGCCCCCAAAAGCCAGGCACCATTCTACTTCAAAGAATGCAGCTGCTGCCCTAACCTGCCTACCTGGGGTGAGCCCCGAGCCTTTGTCTTTGAAGGTGAATGGGAACCCAGCACTGAGTTAGCAGTCCCTGATTTTCCAGGTGAAGGGCACCTTTGTGGCAGAGACGGAAGAGATACAGTTAGTGCAAAACCTCATGTTCGTAGCTGCAGTTTTATTTGCCTGCTCTTGTGTCTTGTATTGCCTTGGAGTAGAGGCAAGCATTGCTTGTCCTTTGTTTGCTTGACAACAATTTATGTAAAGGCAGTTTCCCTCAATGTTTGTGCTGACTTTTAGCTCAGCAGTGGGGAACATAATTTATTATAAAACAAAAAGGGAACAAAGTAGAAGGTGACTGTAAAACCAAAAATACCGTCAGGGACAAACTTGTACCTGAAAGTACTCGATCTTTTTAAGGCGCCGAATTTCAGTCTGAAAGTATCTGTATCAGTGTCTCTCCAGTAAAACAAAACTGTATGGTACTTTTTTTTTTTTTTTCTGTGAAATAAAAAGTAAAAATAATTTCCAAGGAATGCTGTCCATAGAGGAGGGAGTGGAAACCTTTTGGGAGAGCTTTGTACAAAATACAAGTTCTCTGAATGAGCAAGTTGAAGTTAAAATGGATCTGAAACCTGCATGGACACAGATGTAACACTGTAGCAGAAAAAATAAGGGCATCCTGTAGCAAGCGAACTGCATACTTTTTGTCTCCCTACACTTTTTTTTTTTCTTTTTTTTGGTGAGGCAGGGACCTTTTAGGCTATTTGTGGTTGTTAGGCTCCCAAAGAATTTTGGTCTGTAAGAGTTGCAAATGAAGCCTTGTAAGTGGCTAAAGAGGTCTGTGCACTCACTTCCATGAGGTCTTAAGAAGGCAAAAACACTGTGCTGTGCTGTGCTGCCACATGCACGTGACTGTGCTGTACCCAGAGTGAAAGGGATGCCAAGGGAACCAGCAATTTTTAGGAGAGTGGACCAGCGTCTGAGTCCCACACCTGAGCAAGCCCCTTCAAATGCAGCAGATGTGAAGCAGTGGGCTAAAGCCCTGCACTGGAGACCTGGGGAGTGGTGGTGCTCACATGCAGTCAGTTGCTGCATTTTACCCTGGCAAGAAGTAGCTAACGGACAAGAGACAGCAGCTCTCCAGACTGCTCTCTGTCTGGAAGTGCATTTGTGAAGGCATCACTAAGCAAAGAGCTCAGGTTTTAGCTCCCACTACTCAGTGGTGTTGAAGGGTACCCTGGTGAGGGCAGCTTGCGCTGCTGTTTGACAGACTGGAAACATTTGTACTGTCGCTTATGGCAGGATTGTACTTTAGGTATCTACCAATATTTTAGGCTTTTCTCCCCTCAGTTGAGAACTGGTACTGCACTGTAATAATGTGGACTGACTTGGTATGAACTAACACAACAGACATGAATGCTCATTAGGTATGTTGGCAGGCTCCCCGTGAATAAGCTCAGGGTTCAGAGCTCAGTTGTGTAGACACAGTGTTTTAGAAATGTGGCATGTTGTCAGAGAGGCTCTAACAAAACCCCCTGGGAGACATGCTTGTAAAAACCTTCAAAATCCTTTGAAGACATGTTGCTAATGGGGAAAGCTTTTCATGTGATGTGATAAGTTAAACTTTGAAGGGAAGATTGTAGGCTGTCTTTTGTTTTCATTTCAAGAATTGAGACTGACAAAAATCTTCATTTATTTTATATTTATATATATTCATATATAATTGGTGACATGGCAGACTGCCATGTGCTGTTTTACCTTGAGCGCTGATAACAGAAAGCATGTTACATAGCAGATTAACATTATCTTCTTAGTTACAGGAAAGAATAGTAATAGCTTTCCTTTGTGTTGTAGAGTCTATACCAACAGCAGTATCTGTGCGAGATAGGCTCCCAAACATACTGTTCAGCAGTTCACAGTTTTTACACTATAGCTGCGAAAAAGACAGAGTCCTAAGGACTGCAGGTCTTCTCACACTCAGGAAGCTTTGCATCTGCCATTTCTGGCACCAAAGCCGTGCTTTATTAAGTGTTTGATTGTTTAGTTTCCTGCTATGAAGGAGGCTATGGGACTGGGCTTGAACTCTGTAGCTGCTGTCATCTGAACATGGAGGTCTAACTGAGATAAATCACTGCTATGCACATGGGGTAATTTTGAGAAAGATTCAGAAGCTCCTGATGTCAGCTCCTACACAGGTAAAAGTCTGTATTAAATAGATTTTTGACCCTATCTATCTGTCTCAATATTATTCAGAATATTTAATCTGAAAATGCCTACTATTTAGTAAGTCAAATAATGAAAATACCATAGGGGCTTCGTGGTGTCATGTCTAAACTGTTCAAGGTCAAGACTGTGGGACTCTAAGTGCCCCTTCTATGCCTAACAAACCACCAAGCATAAGTATGCCGGTAAGTGTCTATGGCAGCATTTTAGGCTTGATGAGGAATTCATTTCTGAAGTGAAGTTCTGTCCTCACTGTGTTTTGATCCACCTAGTAGGGTGGTCGTGGGGTGCACGAAGCAGGCAAATTTCAGGTGAATCAAAACCAGAAGGGCGTGATCCTGCAGTACTGCAGATGCAATGGACAATTCAGCCCACGGGACCAGACTGCAAATAGTTTGCAGCAAGCCTTTTACTCCCCAAAGACATGCAGTGTTAGCACAACTTTCTCTCTGCAGATCTGTTCCTCAGTGAATGTGCTATGAACAGGACACGAATATCAGAAGGTCTCTGATGTTATTTTTGTCAGCGTAACTTGGCAGTCTGTCCTGACGTGCTTCCAGAGGTAAGACTACCATGTTAACAGCAATCACTTCATACTGATACACAGCAAATAAATGTGTTTACCTGGCATTTTTGGCACAAGCATAAATGTTTTATTAAGTGCATTCAGTATAATTATAAAATGTTATATAGCATGCAGTATGAATGACTTATTGGAAATAATCCTAGATCTAATTTTTTCTCCTTAGAAATAGAAATAATGTTGTAACTTTACAGCAAAAGTCATCCGGGGGGTTACTTTCTGTCTCTTGTGGATATATGATGAAAAATCTGAGAGCCTCAGAAAAATTGAATGTTGGCAGCTGTGAGATTTCATTTTAGTCATTGATGAGTGGATGCAAATGTGAGCCAAAGCAACTGACACAGTGTTTCTCATATCTCACATGCCATTCCTGAAAAAATGTCATAAAAATGAATCACCTCTGCCCTGACATTATTCATGTTGTCTATAATCCCCATGCATACAAAAAATAAAATCAAAATACACAGAAGATGAAACCAAGGGAAGTGGCAATGTTCCCACTGCTCTGGACTGCTTATCTCTAACAGTTGTTTGCAAGAAACTCCTAACAAATGTCATGGCAGTTACCTGAGCCCATGAAGGAGCTTTTATGAAGACTTTCTTTCTGCTGAACTTGTGCTAATGTTCTGTGTTGTTTTCATCCATGTACTTGTTGAGTGAGCTTTGTTCCAAACTAGCACCTTTAGGTTTTGAATTTTGCCGCCTTCCCCAGCAGGAATTTTCTAGCACTAGAGAGCAGAAATGGAAGGGATTGAATGACCATGGACAGCTGTAAATTAAAGTATTTTACCAGGCCCAAGGTACTGTTCTGTCCCACATTCAGAGAGGTGTGATTTAAAATGTGTGTTGGAGCCTAACAAAGGTTAATTTTAAGAAGAGGGTTAGGATTCTCTGTCTATCCTATACCGATGAACAATTTTAACACTGTTTCAGAGGTGACTGTGATTGCTTGTGTTGGGATTCTTTTCCCAGTCACCCTCAGAATAACCTTTTTTTTTTCTTTCTTTTTTTTTTTTTTCCACAATTGCAGTGGACATGAAGAGCTAAGCCTCCCTAGACTGAAGTTGTGCTTTGTGAGCAGTCACTGCCATGTTTGTTCCACAGAAGAGGGAAGGTGCGGTGCAGAAGCTGAAAAGCATTGGGGAAGGAAAAGCATGTAGGACAAAGGAAGTATTGGTGGCACTTACCCAGCTCTGAAATGATCACACTGTCCTTCAGGATTATTATTTGTTCCTCACAAAACAGGCCTCTAAATATAAAACATTGCCTTATTTTTTTCAGTGGAATTCTTGATAAGTTCATGTGGATGCTGTGCTTTTACTCAAGAGATTAGTGCATGGCTAGAGGCAAGATGCTGCTCTGTGTGCTCCTGAAATGTCACTTATGGCATCGATGCAAAGCTGAGTCTTGACTGCTCTACGAGCTGAAGGTGTATGTGATAACAAAGAGACATGTTTCTAGAACTGGAGCCAGATAGCTCAATTACCTCTTTTTTTCCTTTTGTCTTGCTCTAGTTGGATGTCCACTGGTTTGTTCAGCACTGTGAGAAGCCTGCACATTCAGGCCTGCGGCATAGCTTTCTGAGCTTCGAGAAAATCACTTTGGTGTGTCAAACCTTGTGTGTCGCTTGCCTCTGTTCTGGAGGATATCGTTCAGCGTGTTGAAATAACTGCACAAATCTTACTGTTCTTTCATTGCTGATAGTTTTAATATGTATTTCCTTAATCCTGCTATTTGTCATGCCTTAGCACAATATCTCTGTCAGTGTAACAAGGAATACTTTCCATTTTGAGGACTCGTTCATACTTTCCTCAACTGCCTGTAGCCCAAACACAACAGTCACTCTGTAGTATTGTTAACATGACAGAACCCCGCATCTGTTCTTGCATGTTATTATAACTTTCTGAACATGCTGTCAGCTTTGCTGTTGCTAAATTCTGAGTTTATTGCAGCTGGTCCATATGCCGTTATTCCTACAGCATGCAGTTTAATTCACCTTCTCTTTACAAAAGCCTACTGCATCATTATTGATTTAAACCTTTGGCTGCCTCACAGTTTCCTCTGCTAAACTATCAGCGTTTTCTTTCAGACCGATTATACATTGGTATCCGTTCAAATATTACATCAGAGCAGTTAAATGTTGGTCCCAGTACTAAGTGAACAACCTTGTCATACACAAACTCTTGTGTATAACTTGACCTTCCTGAGGTAATCCTCCGCTGAATGCTGAAAAGTCTATTCAGGCATGCATCGTTAATTCATTAAAGAAATATAACATTTTAAATTATTTAAAATCCTATTTTAAAGCTCTGAATCTAGTGTTTCTCTGCAAATAATGTCATACTGGCATTTTTTCTTCTAATGTTTAGGATTTTAATCACAAAATTTCTTCACTCGTTAACCATCATCAAATTGTAATGGGCTCAGGCTTTTTAAATGCTTAACAGTAATGATAATTGTGGTGAATACAGTCCATCTTCATGTACATTTTTAATGCCAGTAGAGTAGATTTCTTTGTGATAATAGAAATTATTATAATGCTGGCTGAATATGAATGCATTTTCTCTATAGTATATGTGCTAATACATTCCTAAAATTAAATTGCAAGCATTTCAGTCTTTAAAAAACTTTTCAAAGATTGAAATGTACTAGATAATACAATAACTCTCATGCATTATAGCACACCAAAAATGCTCAGGCCGTCATCTTGCTCAATAAACTGAATTTACTAGCCTTATAGAAAAGCACTACAGAGTTTAATAGAAAATGGTAACCTTTTTACATGCTTTTGAACCATTCCATATGATGTAGCAAAGAATGAATGCTTGTGGGAGGATGGCTTATATCTACAGATAGGATGGGATGGTGCCTGGAATTTTACTCAGCAAAGCCTTTAAGCATGTGCTTATACTGGAGTGCCAGTCATCCTGCTGAGTCTGAATGGGAGACGCAGATGTGCTCATTTCCTATTGACTTTCAGGAGAGTGGGTCATGATGCACAAAGGAGCCGTGCTACTTCCTGCATAGCAAAACCGAGAGAATAAAATATTCTGGCTGTGTGATAGTTTTCAGGCAAATAATTGGTATTTAGGAAGTTGTAGGTTCTCTACTGTCCTATTCAGTGCCCTTTAGTTTTTAAGCAGTTTGAAGATAGGCTCGTCCTCTTTCCTCGCATTAGCTGCTGAGTGAGATTCCTCTCCATCTGCATCTTACACTTGCAGAATAATTTAGGTTGAGAGGGATCTCCAGGAGTCACCTGGTCCAACCTCTGGCTCCAAGCAGGGCCAGCATCAAAGCCAGGTCATTGCAGGGGCCCTGAAGGATCAGTACCAAATGCAAGGTCAAGCTGATGGCTTTTTTAATTCACAGTAGTTGGTGAAAAAGGAAAATTGTTGATGGCACTGGTTCTCAGACAACTGGAAACTTGCATGAAGGCTGAAAATGATGGATCTTACAGTTTTCTGGTTATTGAAGTGGGTTACAGAAGTCTAAGCTTTGTAGGCTATAACAATCTATTACGAGGGGAGGTTTTTCATTCTAAGGAAAACCTGTAGTTCTGCTTGAATGTACCATCTGAGGGAAGGCTTTTTGCCAAAATTAATTGCTGGAAAAATGTACTTCAGCAAAGGACTTTTCCCTCTGAGACAGTTGAATAGTCTGTGGAAATTACTCTGCATGTGTGTGAAAAGTTGATCTAAGGCTCCCTCTTCAGCCTCTCTGGTCACAGGTCTCACTGTCCTAAAGGTGTGCTCAAATGATGTCTGGATGTAGAAACTCATATATTCAAGGTGAAGAATGGAGGAGAAGTCCACCCCTGTTTGCTCAGCTGTTTTTTTCTGGTTTCTTGTGCCTTAGAGTTCTTCCTATGCTCATGGGAACTGGGTTCAGATGGCACTGTGCTACATGCCCATCTCTCCAGAAATTTGGCTGGGGTATCCCTTGTCTGCCTTTTTAGGCAGCTTCTCAGCTGCCTGGAAGCTGTACAGTTGGACTGGAGGGGCAGGCATGATGAAGATATAGGAGTGGACAAGTGGTGTAAGTACAGCACCATGGGAAACTGCACACCCAACCTACTTCTGAAGGTCATCACTCACTCGTGCGAGTAAAATGAGCAGGAGCTGGCCTTCCTGTTCAGTCATGACATCTAGTGTTGGAGGCAGGAGAGAATGTATTTATGTTAGAGAAGAATTCAGGAAAAGTCCTGGACAAGTCAATCTCTGTGTAAGTGTTTATGCATAGGTGTTTTCTATTCCTGAGACTGCTCAGGTGTAGAAGTCTGCCTTCACAATCTTCTGTTGAGACTCTGCTGATGAATTTGCTAAAATTCAGCTCTAGCAGTACTATAAAGAAGAACATAATACATAGAGGTGTTTATGGAAGAAAAAAAAACAAAACAAACAAAAACCACAACTAACCAGGAACCTTTTTGTCTTCTGCAGCTAGTTGGGGAACCCAACAATCCAGAGGCAAGAAAGAAAGGATAGAAACACCGGTCTTGCTGAATGGGACAGCATAAGTGGAGGGGAGGAGGAGCTCCTCAGCAACCGAAAAATTTTTGGAGCAGACCTCAAAGGAAATCACGCTTCATTGTCATGTAATTCCATAACTGCTTTCACTTGCTGGTTCTCTCCCTGAACTCCTGGTCTGCCTTTGTCCCATTGGAATTTAGCCTCAGGCTTCAAGTTAAATGCAAGTGCTTAAGTGCTTTCCTGAGTATCATCAGCAGAAGGGCTGATCCAAAGTCCGTTCCAGTCAACAGAAAGGTTTCAACTCAGTCCTGAGGAAGACGGAGCAAAGGAGATTAGTAGTCCTAATGGTTGCTGCTTCCTGAGCGCAAGTTTCTGACTGAATCCTCACTTGTAATGCTGAAAATATTCCACCCAGTGGGGATAAAGGTAAAACCCTAGATTTTTTCCTGTATTTTAAGCATTCAGCTTGCAAGAGGTACCGATAAAGATAGTGCATTCTGATAAATTCTTCAGAGCAGTTTTTTTAAAGATTTTTTTGAAAGAACACAAACAACTGTGTTCTTATCTGGCAGCCTACTATGTGTGCAGAAGCCAAAAATAATTGTATCGACTCCTCCTGGCTTCCCTTTTGAAACAAAGAGCAGCAGTCCATTGTCTGTTCTTTCTTAGAAGTCAATGTGAAAAGTTTTCAAGATGAGGAATAGCTAATAAATACCAGGATTCCTGCTTTTCAGTTCTGCTTTCAGGAGCAGTCACTTTCAGAAATGCCTTGTTTAAGTGGTTTCATAGTGGTAAATATAGCATAGACAGCAAGGTCTCACAATCTTAATTTTTCCAACCCTGCAACAGGGGGGGGTAGATAATAGTTGAGGATTATGGGAAGAAAGTGCATCTTCTGGAGTAATTTTATAGGGTCACAGTTTCAATTACTTTTACAGCAAAGTGTTTTATTCAGTTCTGCTTCCTAGCTAGTACGTTTAGACTAAATATTGTAAGAAAACAAAGGCTCCTCTATCAGATTTTAAGTTGCCAAATATTTGTTATGTTTGTAAATATGCTTGCTGTGTAAATATATATATATGCAATGGTGTGTGCATGTGAATGGAGAAGGCTCTTAAGTACTAGCCAGGGTATTGAGGTACATCAGCAAGAAAGCCTGTTCCAGATTTCCCCACTGGCAGAGAAGAAAGCCCATCAATTAGCTGGTGCAATGGAGCTGTGCAAAAATACCCCTGTAAATGTAAGCTGATGCTAATTACTGAACTGCCTTCAGAGGCAGGTTTTTAAACATACAAAATCCATAACAGAAATGGTGTTCCTGCTCCTAGCCCTCCCCTTATCCTTCTTCTTCACTGCTCCCCTTGCAAAGGGAACCACTTTCATGTTTTATTTATTTGTCAAAGAGCTTTGCAGTAATGGGTCCTTGAAGTCTCCCAGATGCTGGCATCTTTGCATGACTTCAAAATAGCATGGAAAATGATAGTGTCCTCATGGTGCTGGCGCTCAGCGTGAAATTCCTGTCACAACGTTTGTTGTTGCAGCATTTCTCTGAGCTCAGGGATGTTGGTTGGCAGGAGATTTCCTCTCTTAACAGAATTTTTAATTTTGGTGTGATGCGGAGGTATGCAGACAAGGAGCCCCCCTGGCGCCTGCGTGGGGAGGAGGCATGGCTCAAACTCCAGGCCAGCTCAGCTGCTGCCACCACAGACTTAGCAAGAAATGTTCAGTTGCTGGGAGAAAGGGGAGGAGGAAATTATACTGGCTCTGCAAAAAGTTTCTTCTTGTTCAACTGAGACTTCTCATGTGGCTGCTACGTGGTTGGTGGGAATTGCTGTACCTCTGCTTTGAGGTTTCTGTCTTTCCCACCAGCGTTAGTTTCCCCTTGTTGTGCTTATCTGCACTGGTGAGGGACGAGCACCAGCAGCACCACCTCACAGGGAGACCTCTAAGCAGCTGGTGTCTGCTGCACCAAGTAACAGCACCCTGTGATAGGCAACACGGGTAAGGATTCTCATTTATTTCATGTTACGTGGAAAGTTTTCTTCATCAGTTCAGGCTGTCCTTTGGGGTAATTAAGCAAGTGTATTTCTTTTTCTCCCTCAGTTAAAGGAGTAA